>NC_071394.1:8416947-8735724 GCF_022682495.2 Desmodus rotundus | reverse complement strand
AGTGACTGCACAATGCCTGACGAACAGCAGTAAATCCCTGTCAGCTATACTTTCATTTGTAATTGATGAAGGAAGCTCTGAAAAGTCCCACGTGTCTTTTGTGGATGTCAGTAGAGAAATTGGACCAAAGCATCCACGGGCCCAAGGCCAGGTCCCCGGAGTAGAAGCCCGTGACCTAAGCTCTTCTGCCTCTGAATGCCACAGTTCACCAGGCTATGTGGTTAAAGCACAGGAATGCTGACATCCTGGCCCCTCTTTCCTGATCTTACCCCATTCAGGGGACGTGGGAAAGGAAAGTCACTCCCAACTCTGCCTAAGCCTTCAAGTAAGTGTATCAGGAGAAGGGAAAGTCCCACTTCCTCATCAATGTCTCCTTCCAGCTTCTTCCTGCACAACCCCTAAGACCTCAAGCATCAGTTTCTCCCCATGAAGAACCTGCTCTTCGGTCAGCCAAGCCCACTTTCTTGCTTGAAGGAAGTGAGCAGCAGAAACACTTTTTTATCATGTACAGGGGCTCACACCAAAGGAGAGACCTGAGTTAGGCTCGGGAGGCTGATTTATTATCTAACTACAGGAGTGCTAGCTTTGAAGTGGGCCAGCCCTGATCAGAAAATGCAAGTGGATTCACTAAGCCCACAGCAAAAACAATCCAAAAGCCTCAGGCCTGACCCTGGAAGCCTCTCATGCTCTGGGTCTATGTGGGGAGCAGAGTCGGATCCTGGCATTGGTATTTGCTATCAGTGTGTCTTCTTTGCAGAGAGCTGGAGGAAGGACCAGGTGGAAGTACTCCCAGAAGTCATAGAACAGAGAATTTCCAAACTTTTGAGACAAAGTCAAAGGCTCAGAACTCGGGAGAGGGCAGAGGAACGCCATGTGCTGCAGGAGACCATCAGTGTCCTTAGCAAGGGGGAGGTTTGCACAAGGGTTGGTAGCCAGATGGAAGCCACACTGTGTGATCTGGTCCAGCCTGGGCCCTCTGCCCCCAGGAACAATTGTCCAATCTCTCCATACTGTGAACTCAGCTCATTGGGACCCAAAGAGCATGCCGCTGTCACTCAGATATAATTTGAAAAATCAGGAGTTAGCCTTTGGAAAAGTTGCTTCAGACAGCAAGAATATTTTAGCTCAGGGAGAAATATGTTCAGCTGATGAAAGGATTGGGGATCAGGTACTGGAGGGAAGCAAGATTCCCTTGGTACCTCCTGAGCCTCAGCATCTGTTTTATTTTATGTGGCATCACTGTCACTTTCTGACACTAATGGTGGGACTGTTCAATGAATATTTAATCATGACAGGGCACTCTTCTCTGCGTTCCTTCAGTGTCCCAGCCCCAGCTTCTCCAAAGTAGTAATTCTCTTCATCAAATGCCAAAAAGACACCTTCAATCTTCTGGCTGGGACTGTGGCATAGACTGTAGTTTGCATTCTGAGCAACAGGTAGCTGGTTAGGCAGCAAGGGACAGCTCCAAAGATACCAACTTATGGAGGCTTGGATTTCCCCAGGGTGTATCATTAAACCCCAAAAGGCTTTTGGCAGTTCTATCGAGGAACCTGCCAACAAACTTGTCTCAATGAGGCTCACACACAGTGGTTTCTCCCTGCTGTCAATGAGGCTCGCACACAGTGGTTTCTCCCTGCTGCGCTCACTGGTGCACACAGAATGTCAGGGAAGAGCAGAGGACCTGCGGGGTGATGGAGGCAGGAGGGAGCTTTGAGAGATTACTGGGGAAATCTTCCCTCCACCACCATGGATATTGTTCTAGCCTTTCCCCCATGGTACTCCATGCCACACCCACCCAGACACATTGCGCTACTTTTATCCCATTTTCAGGTATGTGGACACTTAGGCTTGGATACACTAGGTAAGTTCCTAAGGTCCCAAGGGTGAATGATGAGTGGCAGTGCCAAGGTTCAAAGTTCAAGCCACATCTGTCTGACTCCAGGGATGATGTGGATACTTATCACAATGCATAGTTTCTTGCAAAGTCAGATGGCACAATCCTTAAACACAAGGGATCTGGTGTTGTCCTGCTTGTCATTTCATTTGCCCACCTCCCCACCCAACCACAAGGCAAGCACAGGACTGGGCTCAACAGGTCAGTTTCTTCTCTACTCTGAAATGGTATCTGGAAAAAATCCATAAAAACACCCACCATGTGACTCCATAAACTCCATGTCACCTCCATGAAAGAAGTCAAGGACCATGTGTTTGTTTGAGTACTGAGTGAATGATGTGCCTGCAAGGCTGTGAGTGGTACAGGAGGTGTGGGCAAAAAGGCTGTGAGTGGTACAGGAGTTGTGGGGCAAAGCCTCAGCAGGATAGGAAAGTTTGAGCAGTGTTTGAGCATCCTACTCAAGTGCACTTACTGTGAACCCTACTAAGTGCTCTTATTATGCTCACTTCTGGGCTAATTGCTTTGCATGCATTATCTCATTCATGGGTGTGTGTGTATGAGAGAGAGAGAGAGAGAGAAGGGTGCTTTCCTGGTTGGGTAAGCAGCAGGAGCAAAAGTATCAAGGTAGGAATGTGAAAATATGTACAGGGGACTGAGGAAGTTCAGAACATTCTTCCATGTTTTTGCTTAAGAAATACCTATTTACTGACATCATCTATGTGCCTTGCACTGTGCTAGGCAGAAGGGAAACAAACAGCAGTGAACCAGACATGATTCAGGAGGAAGACTGATAACAAACACAAACATTGATATCACAATAACTGTGAGGAAATTGCCAAGTTAACGAGCAAGGGCACACGTTTATAGAGTTGCAGGGAGCTCACCTTGTCTGGGAGGTTAGGGGAAGCGTGCCTGCATTAGAACCCGTGAGAACAACAGTGTGGAGAAAAGAAGGGTTTTCCCCTTCCTGAATTCTAGGGAAATGTTAAGTCATCAGGAAGCTTCTCCGGGAGGTGAGACTTGGTGTCCAGCCACCCCAGCACTGGGATAAAATCAAAAGGAGGAAGAGCCTGAAGCTTTATTTGCAGCAAGAAGACATGACCTCAAGGAAATGAGACTCAAAGCAGGATTGGGACAGGAAATCTCAGGCGAGGGCCAAGAGCATGGGTCTCCCGGCAAGGGGCCAGGCCGCCCCCCAGAAGAAGCCCTATGCATGTGCGTGGCTCTGGTACCTTCTCAGACACTTTAACCACAATGGATGCATTATCTCATCTGGGCCTCACAACAAACTCCACGAGGTGGGAGTGGCCAGAAATATCCTCACCTGACCCAGAAGGGAACTGGGAGGAGGGCTTTCCAGCAGGCACCCAGCTCCTGGCATTATACACGGGACTTCCCATCCTCAACCAAGACCCCATGTACAGACCATGCTTATCAGGCAAGGCCAGAGTGACACTCACCTGCTGCTTATTTTTCAGTTCATCATAACCTTATAAAAAACACTTGCATGTTGTTTTATTTTTATTTTCCAAAGCACTTTCCTTTCTATTATCTCATTGGAGCATCTCAACGACTCTGTTTAAAAAAACCAACAACAAAAACCCACAGGGCTCAGAGATGTCATTTGCTTAAAGCTGTGCAGGTAAAACCATGGAGGAACTGGATCACAATTTCAGGTGTTCTTCCATAGAACGCTTTGCTCTCTTTAAAACACCAGTCCATCTCTCAATCTATTAGTTCAGCAGATATTTACTCCATGCACCCTGCACTGGAGATGTAATTCTTATAAGGAATTCATGGACAGCAAACAACCTGATACATATCAAACCACATGGTCAGGGCTATAACCAGGGAAGGAGCAAAGAGTTGAGGGGTGGGGCACTCAAAGAAAGAAGCAACGAAGGCTGGGTGATGGGGTACACAGCAACCGGGAAGCTCCCTACAGGAGCTGGCATTGGGCTCACACATGATGGATGAATAGGAGTTTTCCAGGCCAACCTAGCAGAGCAAATATGTGAGGCAGAGGGAACAAAGGCACAGACCTGGCCAGCCTTACACTTCCAGGGAAGATGGCTGGAATGGGTACACGTAAGAAAGGAGGAGGCTGGAAAGGAAGGAGCTGGACTGGATGCCAGGACAAAAGACAGGGGTGTTTCCAGCAAGGGGCTGGCACATTCAGCTTTGCGATTTGAGGAAAGTGGCTATATGGACTCTAGAATAAAGCCTAAAGACTGAAAGCTCAGGTAAATAATGAAAGTGACCACGCAGAAGGGATATTGCCTCTGAGAGAAATCTGGGGCTACAGTTAGCAGAACTCAGTGACTTATTGGGTCAGGGGGTGAGTCAGAGGTAGAGTAAAGGATGACACCACATCTGCTACCTTGGGAGGCTGGGAAAAGAGTAAAGACGTTGAAAGAATCCATTTTCCTAAAACAGACCCAGAATACAAAAATACAAGACAAAGGGAAATGTGCGTACTTGTTAGCAAAACCTAGCCTTGAATGACAAAATACTTTCCAGAATTTTCCATGTATTCTAAAATGAGCATGTATTAAACCAGAAAAGGTAATGTTATTTTTAAATGACTATTTGAGATGACATTTACATTTTGAACATGTGCTGCCACCTCGCATTTTTATGAAGTGAGGACATCATTGTCTCCGTGTGACAGAGGAAAAGGTGAGGCTCAGAGAAGTGAAGACACCATCTCAAAGACATCCATCTCTCAAGTGGCCGAGTCAGGATTTGAGCCCAGGTCTGTTTGACTCCAGAAGCTAAGGTCTCAGAGAAGACCCAGTACTTCCACAAAAAGAACCCAAAAGTCATGAAAGAGGAGTTTGAAGCATCAAAAAGATGACTGGAGATGTCTTATGGGAAGATGAAATTTTGGACGCAGAGCTCAAGAAGAAGTTCCTTATTGGAGATGTGGATTCGAGAATCGTGCCATATAAATGGGGAAAGGATGGGATCCAGGGATAATGTGTAGACTGAGAACAGAAGGAAACTGCCCAAGACGATGAGTAAGAGAGGAGAAAACAGCAGAGGAAACTGAGGGAACCTGGATGCTGAGGGAGAGGAGACTGTCAGTGAGCTGGGAGGAATCAAGTGGAAGGAAATGGCCTTTGGGTGGAGTCTTGTGATGACCTAAAGGACAAATGTCCAGTAAGCATGAGCCACTGTGGACTGGGTCAAGGTGGAAGATTTGGAAGCACTTTGAAGAATGAAATTGAGGGAGCATTTGAGATCTTGCTCCCTGGCATATGCCAATCAGTTTGACTCAAATAAACTCTTATAAAAACTTGTTAAAAATGGAATTGATAAAGATAGGTAAGGGAAAGATTAGTAGCTCACCAAAATGGTGCAGTCAGGAGAAGGGCTTTTTCCCTGGGAGGAGGCTGAGTGGCAGGAGTGAGCAAGAGGGAAACATCAGAGAAAAGAGCACACAGCCAGGCCACAGGTTCCTTGAGCATACAGGGAGGGGTGGAGCCCACGCACAGGTGAGGGTGCCTCTGAAGTGCCTCCCAAAGGCAATCACTTGATATTCCAGGTAGTGCTGCAAAACAAACCACACCCGTGTTCTTAATGCTCGCGGCCTCTGCTGGTCAGGAGATCAGATAGGGGACCAGGGAGGTGGCTTGTCTCTGCTCCACAGTGCACGGGGTCTTATTTGGGATGACTCCAGTATCGAAGGGTGACTCAAGTGCTGGGGACTGGAATCACTTGGCTAGCTTTCACTCCTGTGGCTGGCACTTGACCTGGGATAATTCCAAGGCTGGGCTCAGCCAGGACAGTCCATAGGGTCCCCATAGCACAGAGGCAGGGTTCTGAGCAAGTTAATAGTCCTTTGGATATCACCACTCCTGCTTTGCTTAGGGGGAAAAGAAACAACTAAAGTTTAGGATGGCTAAGCCACTTGCTCAGTTTCACAGGGCTATACAGCAGGATCTCAAGTTCGTTTGAAAAATACATTCATACTACATTTGGGGAAAGTCTGGAAGAACACATCCTAAAAACTTAGAAGCAGTCACCTTTGCATAGTGTGGTTTTTATCTTGTATGAGATTTTGTTTTCACTTTTTGTTTTCTTTTAATTTTTTCGGCAATGATTATGCATAGCTCATATATTAACAGTATTTTTTTAAGCATGCATTCTCAAAGCAGCTTAATATCCTCTTGGCCTTGGCTGCTTTCAGGGCAAGCCCAGGGGTGGCAATCCTGGATGGAAATACACACCGACACCTGCCAGGCACGTAGCGAGGCTTTCATACTTGGCACCACCTAGTCTGAGAGATGAGGTTCCCACACTGTGGGGCTGAATCAGGATCACACGAGGCAGAGAGCCCGACCTTGGTCGAGAAGGTGCTATACCTGCTGCATGCCAGGCTGGGGCATGAAGAGGCCAGGACATCACTAAGCATCACGCCTCGTGTTTGGACTTACAGAACTGTCACCAAAAGCCCCAGGTCAAAAGCCTGTATGCCTCTTTTGATATAACAAACCTGATTCTGGACAAAGATCCTTTCTAGCTTCTGAAACTCCTCCAAGATTTTCATAAACCAACTCATAACTTAAGCACGTTAAGGGCATCTTGGAACACAACAGTACATCCCCTGAAATCACACCTCTAGCTTATGCAATTTAAACATTGGGGGGTTTATTTGGGGAAATGGAAATGTAAGGATTTTAATATAAATCAAAATTTTTAAATGGCAGTTTTGCTTTCAATGAAACAAACAAAATGTAGATTCAAATTCAATTAACGTTTACTGAAAATGGTGCTTGGCACCATGCCTAGTCCTTTGCCATAAACATGCACTTTTGCCTTTCCAAGACCTCACCCTTGTCTTCCTCTGTCAACCCAAGACCAGGCGGGGCCAGCAAGCATTGTCTGAACTCAACTGCAGAGTTCACCTGAACCTGGTTGGCCTTGGCTGTGCAGTGAGTGAGGCTGAGGAGTCAGGAGACCAACTAGCTGAGTGGCTTGAGGCTGGTCCACCTCTTAGCCACCTGTAAAAAGAAAAGAGGACCAGGATCCAGACCAGATCATCTCTAAGACCCTTACAGCCCCCAAATTCCTGTGTTTTAAGACAGATGCAAACATGTCTCTTGTTACACCAGAGCCGCCCTTCATCTGTCATCACACAGCCACACACCCACAAATTACCCACCGGAGACATACAAACACACCTCCAAGCACACATCCTGAGCCCGCACCCGTGCAGCAAACAGCCCCACCCTGGCTCACACCCCACACCAGCCCCCCACAGTCTCCAGCAGCTGCTCCTCTCTGGTCTTCGAGACAGTTTGAGAGTATTCTTTTTACAGGCAAAGAAAGTTCGGAACCCTCTCCACTCTTGCCCTCACGCTACCTGAAATTTAATGCTGTTCATTATAATTGCCTATTTTCATACTCTACCAGACTGTAAATCCCCTGAGAAAAAGAGCTGTGTGTCATTTCACTGAGTGTTTGGCTCCAGCAACTAGCTCAGTGCTCAGTATAGAGGACCTGTGTGCTGGCTGTCCTTGTTACCTCCCCAGGTCCATTCTCATGATGGATGAGACATGGCCACATATCCTCTGACACTTCTCCCACTGAAGAGGGTTGTCTGTGTCCCCTGCCCTTCAATCTGAGCAGATCCCACTCTTGTTATTTCTAGTTTATGGAAAGGAAACCAAAACTCAGAGGTGTGAAGCAAGTTGTTCAAGGTTACTCAGCTAGCAGGTGGCAAAACCAAGATTGGATCCAAGTCTGTTGAACTCCAAAGTCTACGCCCTTGGTCACCACTTACGAAGCTCTGAAGACAAGGGATTCTCAAAGGGTGG
The DNA here is from genome assembly GCF_022682495.2 of Desmodus rotundus. Classification (NCBI taxonomy): domain Eukaryota; kingdom Metazoa; phylum Chordata; class Mammalia; order Chiroptera; family Phyllostomidae; genus Desmodus; species Desmodus rotundus. Next base: position 8,728,008 of record NC_071394.1, on the reverse strand, counting down.
GCTTAGTCTCCACAGCCCTGGGTTCAGAGCCACAGGAAGGAAGAAAAGGCTAGAACATGGTCAGCAAAGTACAACCCACAGGCCAGATCTGGCCTTCCATCTCTTTTGAGACAGCCCACAAGCTCAGAATGTTTTTCAGTGGTTGAAATAATTAATATTTTATGCCATGTAAAAATTATATGAAATGTGAATTTCAGTCTCCATCAGTAAAGTGTTATTAGAACACGGGCAACCTCCTTTGGTTTGGTTTTGTCTCTGGCTGCTTTCCAATTTTACAAATGAAGAAACTGGGGTCCAGAAAGATGAGATAACTGCATCCTTCCAATGTCACACAGTCTGTAAGAGGCAAAACTAAGATTCGAGCCAAATCTGCCTGTCAACAAAAACACCATAACTGACACGTCACCGTCTTGAAGGAAGCAAAGAAGCAGGCTCTTGGGTGAATGGGTGGGGGTGAGAAGAAATTTGGATGATCATTGTACACTCAGGCAGGGTGTACAAAGAGGAGCAGAGAACTCAATAGAAGCAGAAAGACACTGAAAATATTCCATGCAAGCTCTTCACTTTACAGAAGGGGAGACCAAGGGCATGAGAGAGTTTGGCCAAGATCATGCAGACAGTCAGAACTGGATGTAGACACCACCAGTGCCAACACCAAGAGGTGGAGTCAGAAGACAATTCACTCGCAGTAAAGAGCTCTGGCTGGCAGATCCCAGTTCCCCTGGTCGCCTTGAGCAAAGCTGGAAACAGTTTGTGAGTCAGAAGCCAAACTGAAACTGTGTACACCTGCCCTTATTTCCCCAAAGTTCCAGAACACAAACTTAATTAGTATTTGACCAATGGAACAATATATGTGAAGTAAATTACACATCTAGAAGTGAGATATGCTTGAAAAAGAAAGAAATGTCATGAGAAATACCCAACTTTGGAGCCTGATATTTGCAGTGAGTTCCTCTTACTAACTTCCTCTGTGCTGGGTACACTTCCTTTTCCAGTTTTGACCAGGGAATCTGAGATTGGAGCATAGAGAACAGAACCATGTACAGAAGTCCCCAAACTCAGTTCAAGCACCTGTTGAATGGTGGGTTCTGTGCATGCATTTATCATTGTCGATCCTGAATGATAGGCAAAGTGATTCCCCTTTGATTCATGAGGAAACTGAGGCTCAGAATGACTAAGGGACCTTCACACTTGTTGGAGGGTTAAGCTGGGTAACTATGGAAAGGTCTTCTTTTCCCCAGACCAACTGGATGCTTCTTAGCCCTGCAGATATAGCCATATTTTGCCTCCCTGGCAGAATGTCCTCAGGATGTGTTTGGTCCAGCTCCAACCACTGAAACCAGCTTATTGGTGGGTCACTGCTGCCCTGAGGGTTTATGTTCAACAGACACAGATAAAAATGCCATAATCACCATCAAATGGCCCAGATTTCTCCTTGAGGTCAAATGCCACCATAAATATGTTTTTGATACAGCCTCCAGGAGCTGATAATGTAAACCTTAACAACCAGGGCAGGGTACTTTTTATCTCCTTGTGAGCGACGACACTCATCTCAGATGAAATGGGCCGCGGGGAAGGGTTTGTGACTTCGCTTACAACTCCAAAGTTTCCCAAAAGATAAGCCCACACCTTGTGCAAAGTTATGACAGGAAGCCCCACCAGGCCCCTGTGATAAGCTCTCCAAACCCATGGCCGGGGACTGACAATTGTTTGGTAAAAGGGTGGTGTCCCTTGCTTCAACTGTGACTTTGGATCAGGGGGTTATAACAGACATACGTGCTTGGGCCATAACGATGCTCTCTCTGGTGTTAGGGCCTGGCTGAGATTGCTTCAAGAGGGAACTCCATGCTATTAAACCCCTCCATGGTGTGAGGGACAGCCTAGTGTCAGGTGACAACCCTGGATACGCATCAGAGAGGTGAAGGGACACGTGCTGAATTGGCTGCAGTTGAGTTTTTGGGTCAGGGGAGTGGTGCATCTGAATTTTGCTTCTGCTGAGTTTCAGCTCCTTTTCTACATTACAAAGGGCTCCCTGCCACTCCCAAATATCTGTCCACATATGTAACTGTCTCAGAAAACAGCTGGGCATGCCTTCCCCTGGACAACCTGTGGAATCTGGAATCTGGGCCCTTCAGAAAGGAGTTATACAGGTCACTCATCCCAGAGACATGCTGAAGATGCTGGCATTGGGGATCTGCCCAGGCCCTTTCTACAGGGCTGACCTAGCTGCTCCCTAGTGCTTTGTTCTGTGCTCCAAAGTATCGAACTGCTAGAAGTTCCCACACATGTATGGCTTGTTCTTTCCTGCCCCTGGACCTTTGCATATGCTGTGCTCAGTATCCAAAACTCAGTTTCCCTGCTTGTCCACCTGCCCATCCCCTACTCCTTCTCCATAACTTGGCTTCAACATCAACTCTATACCAACCTTGCCCTGAACATCCAGGGGTGAGCTCACACCCCTCTTCAGTGCTCTCCCAACTCCCCAGTTGCAATCTCTGTCCCCTCAGCACTTCTCCTATGGAAGCAAACTGCTTCTAGATGAGTCTTCACCCAGCCGAGCTCACTGAGAGTAGAGATCTGATCTTTACCATCTCTACAGCGGCTAGCAAGCACTCAGCCACAGGAGGTGTTCCATAAGTGCTGACTTAATTAAACAATGTGAAGAAATAGACTGAAACTGCAGACATGATCCAGAGCAGCCCCTTTTAGAAATCCCTTTGTTCCTTGGTTCAGCACATGATTTTGCATGGCTGAGGGGGTGGGCGCAGCAATGGTGCAAGGGACACAGTGGAGCGCAAAGCAGGCCTTGTATGCAAGCTGATCAAATGAACAATGGCACGATTATTTCACTGGAATTGTGATTAGCATCACCAAAGAATAGGATCAGGAGTAGGGTGAGGCAAGTGAGGCCTTGCCCAGGATGTAAAATTTAAGGAGATGCCAAAACAAAATAAAACAAACAAAAACACAGCAAAAAGATAGAGAGGTAATATATTTTTTTTACCTCTCTTTAAAGTAATATATTTAAATCAAAATAAATACAAAAACATCCTTGCTGAACAAAATGTCCAAAATTCAGGCCGAGACATGTGTCACATCAAGCCATGTTGGACCCTAAGGCAAAAGGAAAGTGTGTACCCCTATATGCCTGATTTTACATATTTTAATTGTTCGTTTTCCCCCAGAACATAAAGTAGTTAAAAACAATATTGAAAATTTAAAAGTAGGTACATTGAAATCCGCATTATATTCTGTTGAAATATTTTAGGTACTCCAAAACAGAATTTATTATAACTTTATCTCATCATTAATTAATTTAAAATCTTTTAAGATTGCCATTTGGTCAAAAGAAATTGTCAAATGTGGCAATCCCCTCCGGTGAAAGCAAGGTAAGCAAAGAGACAGACACGGGGAATGCTATGGAGAGTTTGCCTGAAATGAAGCCAGGCGTGCACATTTCCCCGTAGCCTCAGGCACCAACATGGCTCAGAACAGTCTTTCTTTAAAATGTGCTGTTTTGTTCCCCATGGAATTTTTTTTTGCATTAATTTTGATATTTTAAAGTATTGCATTAGAATATTATTCATCTTGATTGCTGAGAGGTTTGGGGGGCACCCACTTATATTTTGCACCCAAAGAAAGCACCTAGTTCATTTTGTCCTAATCCCAACCTTGCCAAAGAAGATTGGAGGAGCCAGTCCAAGGTGGGGTGGTTCAAGAAGGTTGCCCTGAAGATGTGACAGTGAACCTGAGACCTGGAGGGAGTGAGGCTATAGGTCTGGACAGAGTCCTGCCTACAGTTAAGCCCTAGGGTGGGAAGGACCTTATTAAAGCATAAAAATAATAATGGGAAAAGTATACAGTTGACCTTTAGCATCTGTAGGAGTTTGTTCTAGGACCTCTGTGGATTTTGATATCCATAAGGAGCTTGAGCTCCTTAAGGCTGAGCTCCTTATACAGAATGGTGCAGAACAATGCATACAGTCTGCCCTCAGTATCCGCAGATTCCCAATCAGGTCAAAAACACTGTTTTCTATCCATGGCCAGTTGAATCTGTAGATGCAAAACCTGCAGATAGAGAGGGCCGGCTGTATGAGCCCAATCTGCAGAGGCACTCTTTCATGAAATGAACGCTCATTTGTGTCATCCTCACCACAAACCCTATGAGGGGGGTATTAAAAATTAAAAACTAGGGCACAACTTTTCCCGAGCTACAGAGCCATCAAGTGATAGAACTAGAATGTGAACTTAGGCAGTCCCATGCCCACTGCATTCTGGAAACCCCGCTGCTCTCTCACTCAAAAAGAAGCTGCATTAGCTGGTGTGGGGTGAGCCACCAGGAGGTTAGCTATGGAGCAGAAGCCAGAAGTCTGAGCATCAGGAAGTTCCCAGTAGAGATTTCAAGCGTTGAAGGGACAGTACTAATGGTGCCATATTACAGTGTTATTTATTTCACCCCTTTGCTCCCATCCCATCTTCATAGGCGTCCTGTACCTTCACCTCTGTAATTTCGAAACAGTCTGCTCGAGTGGTCCCTGGAAAGAAGTAGAGGAAGGGTACTTGGTTATAGTTCATTTTATAATTCACATGAGGGATATCTCAGCCAAGTCAGAGTGGATTTCACACTCTGGTGACATAAAGCCCTGCCCACACAGCCTTGGGGACAAGAGACCTGCCCCAAATAGGACCCTCAGCGTCTTCCGTCACTGACAACATTCCATGTACTTTGTCTACAAGTAGTGACGTGGACATGTGGTCAAGGGCATGGATGCTGGCATCAGACCGTGTTTATGCTCTTGACTTTGTGACCTTGAGTGAGTAATTTAAACACCTCTAAACCTCAGTTTTCTCACCTTTAAAATGAGGTATAATTACAGAGACGGGCTTAGCTGGTCACAAACCCACTCTCCTCTCCTCTGGCACACAGCTAGGTGAAACTGCCCAGCCTCCCTTGCAATCAGGCATCGCCGTGACTAAGACTCAGCCAATAGAATGTGAGAAGGAGCAGTGGGTACTACTTCTAGGGCTGACTCCCCCACCTGCCTTACCCATTCTCCTCTTTCTTTCTCTCCTCCCCCTTTGGCTGGCCCAGTGTAGAGTCCCAGGGTGACTTTGGAACTGTACTGAACATTGCGCCTCCATCAGTACTCAACAGAGAGCTCCTGACTCAGGCCAGGTTCCCTTGAAGCAGAGCCTGAGACAGGGGTTGGTAACAGGAAATTGGCAAATGTGGCAATCCCCTCTGATGAAAGCAAGAAGAAGGGGTCCCAGAGCAAAGTGAGTGGGGAAAGCAGGGGAGGACGGGGAAGGGAGTAAACAAGAATGTAGTTTCAGCAGGGGACTAGCCTTGTCCTGACCCCATGGGGCTCTACAGCATGAGTTCCACTCACAACTGGTCCCACTTCCATGGTGGGTGGGTGGGGGGGATTGGGGCATCCTTTGTATCTGTCAAGGACTGAGGACTCCCAGGGGCACCACAGCAGGTAGGGGCTATAACTTCCCAGGCAAGGAAGCCTTCTCCACCCAGCCCCCACCATGCCACCAAGGTCAATCTCCTGGAAAGGGAGATGGCTGTGAGCCATTGGTGACAACACAGAAGCAGGGGGATGGGCACCAGTAGAGTCCATGACAGCCCCTCCCCACTTTCCAATCAGGAATTTCTTGTGGACTTATGAGAGCAACCAGTTACCTTCTGCTATGTTAACTGCTGTAACCAACAGAAGAATATCAACCTCGTGGAGTTGTGTGATGACTAAGTGACACGCTCTTTGGTTGTGGTGATGGTTTAACAGGCGTATGCATATGTCCAAACTCACCAAATTATATGCATTATATACGTTTAGCTTTTGGAGATATCAATTTTATTGCCAATAAGGCTGTAAGAAAAATCCTTTGAATAGAAAATGACCAGGAACAAATTCTAACTCATAAAAACTTCCATTAAAAATATTTTAAACTACATATTGAAAGAGATACCATGTGCCTAGGAAAATAGACCCAAAAGAGCCAAGGTAGTAATATGTTCTAATAAAGTTATTGTTTTTAAAGGAACAATAAAAAAATTATTTGGGCACCCCCCTACACACAAAAATGAGTAGTTACTCAAATTGCTTAGTACATGGTGTGTACTCAGTGACTCTTAGCCAGTTTTAGTGATTATTGCTCTGTAGTGGGTATCAGAGATACAGAAATATCCACTCTGCTCTGCTCTGGGGGCCTTGAATCTTGGGAGCAGAAGCCAGGAGGGAGTAGGGTACAGAAATATGGTAAGGGACATGCCTGAAATACGTGCAGGAGAGCTCACAGCTGAATCTACCTGGGGATGGAACACAGTGCTTCAAGGTGGCAGTGATGCTTGAGTTGACCTCAAGGGTGAGCAGGTGAGGAGAGAATTCCCTGCAGAGAGGCCATGCATTTACCATGAAGTGTGGGTCTCTTCCCCAGGGCTCCAGAGCTCCCTGTCCAGATTTACTTGAGCGCTGGTGTTCCCTGTAGGATCAGACCTCCAGTGTCTGAAGTCTGAGGACAAGTCATGAAACCTCCTGAGCCTCAGGTTGGTGGTTGTCATGGGGGGGATGATGGCACCAACTTCTCCATCTTGGAGTGAGAGTTTGATTCCAGGACAGGGCAGGAAGTACAATACCTGGCCATGGTAGGTACTGGGTCAAGGTTAGCCCTTCCTTCTTTCCTGTACCCTCCCCTCTTTATCCTGCCCCCAGAACCACCCCCCCACCCCCTCAGGGGACTGGCCTCAGGAGCCACTTAGTTGGGACCAAAAGCTCCCACCTCGCTGCCTTCTTAAAGTGCTTCTATTCCACCTAAACCAGAGCCAGAGCTACTTGCCATGGGCTGGACACTCCCCATCAGTGCCCCCTTTGTTCCCCCACCAGTGCCCGCTCACAGCCAAACCCCTCCCTTCTGTCCCCTCTCTCCTGTCCTCCCATCTGTGAGCAGAAGCTTGAGCAAGTATTTCTGTGTCAGAGACAGAGTGGGTTCCAGCCCTCCATGGCCTGCCTTATTTTTAGCAGTCCTCCAGCCTCCTGTGCACCTCTGCTGAGGTCCTCAGCTGCCAGGTCTTTGCAACAGGAACAGGGACATGCCTGGATGCAAATAAGATTCACACTCCCTTTTACCTAAATATTTGCAGCTCCCAGCCAGCAAGCACAGCAGTCCAGCCTTCTCTCTGTGAACTTGTTTCTTCTTTGCTACTCCCCAGCCCCTTTCTTTTGCTACCTCTGGTTCACTGCCAGGAACAATCATTTCCATTGCTCTATAAGCCAGTGGGAGAGAAGCTCCCCTCCCCAAATGCAGAGATACTGGACCAAGAGGGGCTGCCAAACCATATTAGGCAATGCAGCTCAGCTACTCTCCTGCAGGACAAGGAAAAAATTAAGAGAGGGGGAAAAAAATCCCACAACACACACGCAAACAGAAAAGAGGTTTAAAGCTTTAAAGATAAAAATTTTACTAAGAACCTAGGGGTTGAATCTTACAAATCAGCTCAACCCTCAATCCCTAGAGTTTGGTGGCTGTGGCTAAATATAGGGGAGCTAATATCTTACCTCATTAAACTCAACATACAAAAACAGCAGTGCCAACTCCCATAGTACTTGTGGGAGTCTGCACAGGGCTGTGAGCACCCCCGACCCTGGAGTGCCTGCCAGACTTAGGTTCCAACCCCTTAGTCAAGTTACCAAACCTCTCTCTGGGCCTCCATTTCCTCATCTCCAAAATGGGGCTATTAATGATGCCTCCCTCAAAGGGTCACTGTGGATCCTCAGTGGGATAATTCATGAAGGTGCTTATCACTGAGTACTGCCTAGCTGACTACCTAGATGACTACCAGCAACTCAAGAAGGGGCGTTATTATTATCTTAATTTTGGTCATTCCTCTCACAACAATCTTGTGAGCTCTCCCCAAGATATAGAGGTCCCTGCAGGACAAGATGGGTTGCTGATTTCTCTGCAGCCCCAGAACCTACATCTAGCACCCCCTCACTGTTGGCTGAAGATGGAAAGGTAGCTGGTATCATCCTTGTTTGGCGGATCACAGTATTCCGGCTCTGAGGAATGGGGTAACCCCAGTGCATCTGCCTCCAGCCCATGTCTTTTCACCAAGCCATGGCCATCCTGGGCTGCCTTGTTTACAGAAATGCTTTGGAGGGACAGGTGAAGTTATCACAGGTATTTGTCTGACGGCTGAGTGTGTTCACATTACAGAACAGGTCCAGGCAGGTGCCTACCTGTGCCCTCTCATCCTAGGAAGGTGCCCCATGTAGCCAGCAGGGTAACCTTTGAACTCTCTTGGCTAGTCCTTCATCTATTCATTCACTCATTCATTCATCAAGGAGTGATTGCAAACCTTGGCTCCGAGGAGTAATTAGACCCAGACTCTTCCTTCTTGCAGCTCAGTCTACCCACAATCATGGGCCCGTACATAAGTAATCACAGGATAAAGTGATGTGGGTTTTAACAGACATTTACCCAAAATTCTCTTGGGAGACAGAGGGAGAGATCTTCCCTACTTCAGAGGCAAGAAGGAGGGTCACAGAGGAGTCTCGCCAGAAGGAAGTGTTGAAGCTGGGAGGGACTTCTGTGGATAAACGGGAGAAGGTGCTCCTAGCAGAGAAACAGATAAGGCCCAGAGGCATGGCTGAGCAGGGAGCAGTAAGGATGCCAATGACTGTGGGTGGCAGGCATCCAGAGAACAGGTTTGGAGCCATGACCTACCATGTGGACTGTCACCGTGCTCCTAAGCTCCAGCCAGATTCCCTGAGTGTCCATCTTGTGCCCATTAATTATAACCTCTGTACAAAACATTCAAAATCCCTGAGCCTCAGTTTCTCCATCAATGAAATGGGAAGAATATAGTGCCAGCCTCAGCGTGGTGAAGATTAAGAGGGATGAATTCATTTATAGGGTTGCCACAGCCAAGTACCATAAACCCAATGGCATCAAACAACAGAACTTTATTCCTTCTCACTCTGCAGAGCAGAAATCTGTAATCAAATTGTTAGCAGAGCCATGCTCCCTCAGGAAAAGATTGGGGGGATCCTTCCTTGCTTCTTTGGTTTCTGCTGGCTACAGGTGGTCCTTCCCCTGGCTGTGTCACTGCTGGCACTGCCCTCATCTTCACATGGCCTTCTCATCTTCCTCTCTCTGCCTCAAGTCTCCTTCTGCCTTTCTCTTATAAGCACATTTGTGGTTGGATTTAGGACCCAGGTGGATAATCCGGCATGATCTCATCTCAAGATCCTTTCCTTACTATATCTGCAAAGACCCTTTTTCCAAACAAGATCACATTCACAGGTCCTTAGAATTACACCATGAACATATCTTTTATGGGGCCACCATTCAACCCATTATTGGCCATAATCTAGGTAAAGTGCTCTGGGGCACTTAGTGTCAGATGTTCCATGATCATCATAGTGGTCACTGTTGTCATCATTGTCATTTTATTATTATTATTATTATTATTATTATTATTATTATTAGCTAGGCCCTGTCTCAGTCGCTCTCTAGGACAGTAGCACAGCATCCAGTTGAAATCTGCAACTCACAGGGGTGCCTTTCAGGCCACAACAGTCCACCACCCTCGTAAGGAAACTGGAGTTTTCCCAGTGTCCCCATTCCCTCAACCCCATTCCGACCGGGTCTTCCAGCTCTACTTCATCATCACCATCACCCATGTGAAGCCTCCCATTTCTGGGTCCCACCCACTCTGCTAGTGTTAACCTGGCATCCTGATCTGGCGTCACCCCTTGGATTCCGTCCTAGCTGCCCAGATGCCTTTACAGAGCTGACCCTTTGCAACCCCACAGCTTCCCCTGCCTCATTGCTTCCATTCGGCCTCCTGCTTTCATCGTGGTTGTGGCTGCAGGTGAGGGATCAGCGTGCCTCTAGTCCTTAACTAGGGAGCTTATACAAATCTAAGACCCAGGCTGCATCCCCAAACCAATTAAATCAGACTTTGCTGGGAATAGAACACAGGCATCCCATACTGGGCATAAGCATTCAAGAATGGCCTTGATCCATCTTCAAGCACTTGAAGTTCCTAAGGTCATCCATGGGGCTCAATTCCCTGTGAAAACATTATAAGAAAAAGGCTGTGCTTACTGGATAGTCCTGGACCACAAAGAGAGAGAATCAGAAAAGCCTCGGTTTGGGAAACAGGCTTAGGGTCAAATTTTGCCACTTCCTAAGCTGTGTGTTCTTGGTCATGTCCCTTAGCTTCTCTGAGGCTCTGCATTCTTCTGTTTAAGAATCTACTTTCAGACACCAAAACTATACCTTTTACAAGTGTCTCCTTGGCCCTGGAAAGAGTTAATTGTTTTGCTTAGGTTCTTTAACACATGTTCCCTAGATTGAAGGCAATTCCAGAAATCCACTCCTGTTGATTAAAACAAGGTGGGGCAAATGGTGGGGCTGATTTGGTTATGGCTTTGAGCCACTTTGTGGTCATTTGACTGGGTTCACACAGCTCACTGAGACCTGGCCCCATGACAGGCCTCAAACAGTGGTGGCTGCGAAGGTTCTGGGCAGTGAGATCCTTGGCAAAGTCCTCCTTACACAAGCAGAAAATCAGGAGGCTCTGGTGCCAAGCTGCCTGGGCTTCCCGAGGAGCCCCAGAGTCCCTGCTCCTCCTGATCATCCAGTGCTTTCTTCATTGTCCCTGTGAAATGGGAGGCAGTCTCCTCTGGGAAACCAGAATCCAGAACCCGCCAGACTGGGAAGCAAAGAGTTGAGACTCTCCAGCGCTGTCTGTGCAAAATGCGCAGATGAACGTCTTCCCTGTGAACATCCCGGAGTCCTGCTGCCAAACCAAACCTCAAACCAAAAGCCCTTTTCTCTGTACTTTCCTGTTGTTTTCATTGTTCTCATAGCAGCTTGCAACTAATCCTATAGCCATCCTCTGGTGAGAGAATAAAAGCAGAGTCATCTCTACTGTTTTTTATCCATCTTGTGTTCCCTGCCAGTGCCCAGCAGAACATCTGACACATTCATCTATTTGTTTATTCATAAATATTTATGGAGCATGTGCTATATGTTTTACCTCTCTGTGCGTGCTCAGTGCCTCTCACGCGGAAGACAATTCACCAAATAATTGTTGGATTAAATTTAACTTATTTAGAACCCATCCACACTAATGAACTGGTTTGTGGATAATATGTTGGTGAAGTTCCTATGGGCCATGACATTCTCATACATCCTGAGCAAAAGGTGTAATCCCGTAGGAAACTTGGCCAGTACCTTAAATCTTCACTATGAAGGGAATCTGAGAACTCACTTAGTCCATTGGATCCCAGCTCAGATCTCCAGGTGATTCTGATGTACCGTGGGGATTGAAAAATCACTCACCTGGTCCAACCTCTCATCCCCAAAAACCATGTCCCTGCTGTGTCCCATGCCCCTATTGCCTTGCCATGGTCCACAATGTCCTACGTGATTGGGACCCTGCCTGCCCTCACCTCCCACTGCTCCTTCCCTCTCTGTTTAGTGCTTCCGTCCACACTGGCCTCTCTCCATTCCTGAACACAGCGGTCTGGGCCGTTGCCCTGTTGGTCCTTCTGATCACTCAGGGCTTCCTTAAAGGTATCACCTCAGAGACACTTTCTCTGACCACACAATATAAAGTACAATCCACTAAACACACACATGCACACACGTGCACGCACAAGCACACTGTTGTTCTTGTACACCCTCTTACTGTGTTGCTGATGCCCATCCCTATCTACAAGCATCTTTTTAACTATCTGTTTGCTCCTTTCTTGACTGTCTCCACCACTAGTGTATCAGCAAGGATCTCATATGTCTCTCTCACCTCCAGACTTCCTGTGCCTAACACATCGAAGATGCTTCATAGGTACTAAATGAATGAATCTATCAACAAATCATTACTCAGCTGGCGGAAGGGGATCCTTGAGCCTCTGCTTACGCCCTTCTAATGGCAGGAAGGACCCAAGGCAATCTTGTTTCATTTGTGGCCAGGTGAGAGTGTTAGAAAATGTTTCCCAATACCCAGCTGACACCTGCCTCCCTTTCACTTCCCGCTACTGGCCCTACTTTCACTCCCTGTAGCTGGTCCTCTTGCCACATGACAGTCCTTCAAATATTTGGAGACTGCTCAGTTTCCTTGAAACCTCCTATTGTCCAGGTGAATGACTTCTGGGACAGGTCGTCAAGAAACACTGCTGTGTTTGCGTTTGATGGCTATGCCCATAAAACACTCCAGCTTCCTGAATCTGCAAATGGCCAGTGTTTTTATTTTCCAGAACAGCTGCCGACTCATGACCAGGGTGGGGCCTGCACTTGCATTTTCCCATTTCCGAGCTGTCACTGATAAGGGCCCAAGTGTCCTCTGTAGAGGTCTGAGAAATGGCTTCTGGCCATAAGAGGTTCTAGGAGTGTTTTAGAAAAAAATGGACAGGTATGGGAGAAGGAAGTTTCTACAGGAGTCCACACAGTGTGGGTACAATGAAAAAATATAAAATTTGTCTTCCTTCCAATTCTACCTTTCTCTCCTCTCCTAGCCTTCCCCCATCATCCTTTCCAAAGTAGTTCACACAACCCACCACCACCCCCCACTCACAGCACTTCCTGTCCGGTCCAGTGCTTTGTTTTCCTTACAGCACTGGCCCTATTTATCTATTTAGTCTCTTGTTTACTGTCTGTCCCCCAGGGTAGAATATAAGCTCTGTGAAGACAGGGGCCTTGGCTGTCTTGTGCAGCATGGTATCTATCCTGCCTGATGCTATGTCAGTGCTGAAAAACCAAGGAAAGAATGAATAAATGGCTGTGGCATCTTAGACAAATCACCTCAGGTCTCTGAACCTTGGGGTCGTCTTCTGCAGAGTAGGGAGGTGCAACAATTCGTCCCGTCCTCGCCAGGCTGTGGAAGGACGTTACCAGATCTGAGTCCACCACACGTTCATGACATTGTGTCATACACTCACGCTGGGCTGCTGCTGCAACAAGCAGAAAAACTCCGTGGCTGCCCCTTGGGTGTGATTCCAAGGGCCTGACTGCCCCACAAGATTCTCCCTTATTGTTTTACTATCTGAAAATTCCACCATTACACATTCCTTTCAGCAAAGGCTTCATGTTTCCCCTGAAACAGAAATGCTCTGCTCGGTTTGAAGATGAGAAGATAGAGATAATGGAGGAGAAGAGAGCTTCCTTTCTCTTCATCTCAGCTCCTTTCATTCCAGCTCCGAGCCTTGCTCATGTTTATGACACTTCAGAAGCATGGGCCTGCCTTACTTTTACTGCCAACTATTTTTAAAACTGAGGGATGGACTTCACTATCATCGACCTCGCTTTCCAGCCTGGCTTAGGACTTCAGAGGCATTTTCCATCTGGCTCTCAGTCCTGTCGCTACACACATTCCACAGGAGGGGGACCTCGCCATCAAGTGTTTCCTGTCTCGCCAAAAGGACACTGGGCTCCGATTTAACCTAAGGCAAGGCAAGGCTCACTCAGACGGGCCTGGCAGGATTCTTACTGTCTAGAAACAGAGGCAGGGTACCCTGTGCCTTAGGCATGCTGGGAAGAAGTAAAAGTGGGAGAAGCATCATACCGACTCCCCATAGTGACACCTACACTCCAGCCAACCCTACTGTTGCCTTCCCTTCCCGAGGTCCTCCCTTCCACTCCCGTATTCCAACCCTGGTACAGTCCATCCCTCGAAACCCAGTCATTGGCAGGGGTTTGGCTCTGCTTGGAGCTGGGAGCATATGTGATATCTGTCCTCCAAGACCTCAGAGCTACTTGTGGGGAACGGAAGAAAACAGCAAGCCAAACAACCCATCTATCTCCAGGCACTGAGATGCTCAGAGGGTGGAAATAGAGGGTCCTCATTTAATACGATCTTGGAAGGTCTGGGAATGCTTGTGAGAGGAGGGGGTAAACAAGTCTTAGAGAACCAGTGGAAGTGAACCCAAGATGCATGCTGCCACCCCAGGGGACAGAATACACAAAGTGAGCATAGGATACTTTCAGGGACATGCAGGAGGTTGGTTTGGCTGGACAGAAGGGTGAATGTGAGGCAATAACCAAGAAGACCTGAAGAAGCCAATGGGGTCAGATGATGAAGGCTGAGTGTGGTGTGCTAAGGGGTTTGGGCTTATGTCGTGTCATGTCCCTTATACCTTAAAGAGGGAGCCACTGAAGAGATTTAAGAGGGATCAGAGTTGCATTTAGGTGAATTATTGAAGCTGCAGTCTGGAGAAGGAGTCTTGATATAAGTGTGGAAGACAAAAAAAGAAGCTCTGGTAAAACCCACCTAAATGATGCTAACACCTGGAATAAGGTAGTGGTGGCAGAGGGGAGGAGCTCATTTTAGGGTAGGTTGGGTCCCAGGGCTTTGGAGTCACATGGACCTGGATCCTTATCTTGGCAGTGCTCTGCCTACTGGTGTGGCTCTGGCCAAGGCAGCAAGCTTTCCACCCAGTCACTTCATCTCGAAAAAGAAGGTACTAATGCCCAGACTGCCAGGTGGTGAAGATTTGAGCTATAGATGTCACGTGCCCAGTACAGAATCAGGACCATAGTAGGTCCTCAACACACAATGACCTTTATGTTTATCCTTATTACTGAGGGAGAGAGGACCAAGATGCTGTATCTGCCAATCATTCGCATCAGCAATGCCAAGTGCAGTGGTTATGGACTACCCAATGTTGTATAAGACTCGGAACATTATATCTAATCCTCAAAAGGTAGAGACACCTTATAATGTTGTAGTCTTAATAGGATACAAACCAGCAGGAACCTGAGCAACCATCAATTCACAGGTGTTTGGTTACTGTCTTCTGCACACCTAGCCCTGCACTAGAAACCATGGAGACCAAAAGAACACAGCAAACTGTTGGATGTAGCTCTTGACCTCAAGAAGTTTGCCATCGGGCTGGAGGAATTAATCACAAACCCATGAACCCATCAAAGAACAATAGCTCTTTTCATTTCTTATCTTAGTCGATTTCTTTACAGCTTTGTCCCTTATAACCTTGCCCTCCTTCCTGACTCACTTCACCCTTAATTTCCAGAGCACCACTCTCTGTGCTGATATTCTCTATTCCCTTTTCCTGGTTCTTCTTCTACCTGCCTTTAACTGTTGGTGTTCCCCCAGAGTTCTTCAATTTGTTGGCTTGTCACTGCACACAGCTGCTTACACACAGCACCAAGTCCATGACTACAGCTAGCCAAGCCTCTGTATTGAGCTTAGAGCTGAACTGCTACCCCACCTTCTAGGCAAAACTCCCAGGTGCCCCACACATGGCAGACATAATATCTCCAAGGCTGAACCCATTGTTTTTCCCTCAAACCTGCTCCTCCTTCAGGTCATACCCTGGTTCATGATGTTACTATTCACTTAGCCACCCAAGTTCTCTCAGTCAAGTGGTGGGGAGCAGAGTGTTTAAAAGCACAAGTGTCGGAACTGGCAAATCTGGCTTCTGGCTTCAGGTCAGTTCTCCTGATCTGCTCTGTGACTTGCCAGTCACTGAACATCTCTGTGCCTCAGTTTCCTCACCTGTAAAAAGGGCATTTCAGTAGCATCTGTCTTATAGAAATGTTAGGATGAAATGAGTTAATATTTACATCAAGTGCATCAAACTATGTCTGGCACATTGTGAGTGGCATAAGGGTTTGCTATTATTATTATTATTATTATTATTATTATTATTATTATTATTATTACAATCATCCCTGATTCCTCCTATTCCTACAAATGATTTGCTCTAAACTCCAGCAAATCCACCCTGTGTAGATTCTCAGTTCACCATTGCAGTTGCTTCTGCCTGTGTCCAGGCCGTCACTGTCTATAGCAGGGGTTCTCAAAGCAGCTGCATCTCATTCCACATCTACACCCTGAAGGTCCCCAGGGTTGAGGCCCAGGTGTCATCTGGGCAGTGGGCATGAAGTTAATGCTGAGACCTTGTAACTCTCAGGTTGTCTGGTTCTAGAACCCTGGTGTCCACTCCAGGTCAGCATGGGTGAATGTAGGGTCAGAAAAGGCTGCCCCCTCCACACTCACCCAACCCCCAAAATTCCATCCCCCTGTCTGCATCATTTTTTTTAAATTGGTATTTAGAGAGAGAGGAGAAGGGAGAGAGGAAGAGAGAGAAGAATAACATTGATTTATTTTTCCACTTATTATTGCATGCATTGGTTGATTCTTGAGTGTGCCCTGACCAGGGATCAAGCCCGCAACCTTGGAGTACTGGGACATTTTAACCAAACTACCCAGCCAGGGCTGCATTCTTTCTACTTGGCTTTCCTTCCTTTAGTCCAAAGTCCTTTAGTTCTTCGTTTCAGTCTGAAGACAGGTGGGAAAATGAAAGCTACCTGGCCTTTTGGCTCCCACTTGCTCTCCCCTAGAGTCCCCTCCTTCTGCATTGATAAGGGTGAGAACCTTTAAGCCACAGATAAGACCTCAGCTCCCCAGCTCCTATCCCTCCACTCCCTCTGGCCCAGCTTTGAAGTTCCCCAAGCCCTGCCTCTGTAACCTGATTGTGTTATCTTCATAGCCAAGGTGAGAGAGGGTAGAATGACTTTATGGTTTCCTGTAAACAGCCCTCCCAAAGGCATGATTTTTTACAACAAGAGAGAAATCGAGTATATGTAGGGGCAGTGATTTGAGTGAGAGACCAGTGTTTAGAGAGCTGTTCAGCACAGAGTAGGGGCCCCGTGTGGGTTTAGAGCGTGGAAGACACATAGCAGGAGGTCAGGGCCAGTGTTCTCAACCAGGGCGACCTGCTCCATAGGAAACATGTGGCCAAGTCCAGAGACATTTCTGAGTGTTAGAATCTGGAGGGTTGGGCGCACTGGCATCTGGTGGGTAGAAGCCTGGAGATTCCCCTAAACATCCTACCACGCACAGGCCGGCCCCCACAGCAATGATTCATCTGGCCCAACATACCAATAGTGCCGAGCAAGGTTCAGAAACCCCGGTTTAGAGAATGGAGGAGAAAGGAAGGGGAAGGGAGAAAGACCCTTCCTCCTGTAAAGGACAAGATACCACGGCAACTTTGTTCTGCTACTTTTTAATCTTCAAGTACCTGCATGATGAAGAGGTCTCTAATCCCACTCTGATTCTAAAAAGGGGACAGGAAAAAGTGAAACGTGTGCATTTCCTCTCCCACAAGAGCTGACACACTCATGCAGGTGAGGGCACACATTCATGGTCCCAGACTCCTGATTCCATCCTGGCTCTGCCCTAGGAGTCCACCCACCTTTGGGCCAGTTACCTCACTGGGCCTCTGGGCCAAAGGCTGGAGAGGGTGCTGGGCTCCCTAGGGGGTGCTGAGCTCTCCAGTTCCAGGGCAGAGCTGGGGGCCTTAAGGGGCTCAGGCAGGTGCATATACAAGGCCTCAAGAAAAAGAGGCAATGAGGCTGGACCCCGGACAGGACAGGATAGGCGTGATTTGACCAATCGAGAAGGGAAAGAGGGCTTTAACTAGCGAGAACCTCCCGAGCAAAGGTGTGGAGTGGAGAAGGGACCCGTGCCTCACTCAGTGCAGTGGCTCATCAGTGCTGGCTCTTTTCCCCTTAAGAAAAGCAAGGTGGGTAGATGGAGCTGAGCAGACAGGAACTCTGGCCAGGTGACCTGAGACTTGCCGTAATTACTGCCCCACTGCAGGCTGTTCAGTAACACCTCCGGACAAGGAGCTGGGAGAGAGCTCCAAGACCACCTGCTTCAGGGGTCTGCCAACTTTCTGGGTGTGAGAACCCCTTTTCAACATAATTCTTCATAGTTTCACTCTCATTCATATTATCAGTCTATGGGCACATACTAGTAAAAAAATCCTATAAAGTATAAATGAATTTGTTTTTGTCATCACAGTATCCATGTGATTTTTTTTTCTTTCAATAGACTGTATTTTTTGCAGGAGTTTAAGGTTCACAGCAGAATTGAGGGGAAGATACAGAAATTTTCCATTACTCCCTGCCCCACACAAGCACAGCCTCCCCCATGATCAACATCCCCCACCGCTGATGAACTTGCCTTGACACATCATTGTTACTCAAAAGTCCATAGTTTACATTTGCGCTCACTCTTGGTGCTGGTCATTCTATGGGTTTGGAAATTGTTAATGACATGTATCCTCCATCATACATCATACAGAGTAGTTTCACCACTTGAAAAATCCCCTGTGCTCTGTTTACTCATCCCTCCCTCCCCCACCCTCAACTAGTTAAAAAACAAACAAACAAAAAACAAAACAAAACAAAATACCGCCATAGTTTTGTTTTTCCAGAATGTCATGCAGTCGGAATCATACGGTATTTAGCCTTTCCAGACTGGCTTCTTTCACTTAGTAATATACATTTAAGGTTCTTCCACGTCTTATTATGGTTCAATCATGCATTTCTTTTTTAGCACTGAATCATGTTCCATTGTCTGGCGATACCACAGTTCCTTTATCCATTCACCTGCTGAAGGACACCTTGGTTGCTTCCAGTTTTGGCAATCACGAATAAAGCTGTTATGAACATCTGAACACAGGTTTTTGTGTGGACATAAGATTCCATCCATGTGCTTTTGAGAAATGGCCAAGTACGTGCGAGGCCCACCATTGCTGTGGTCGCGGGGCAAGTGTTCACAGAACAGACGACTGGGTTTTCTGGAGAGGCTCTGCAGGCCCCATAGACTCTCGGCACATAATAGCCTATTAAAAAGTGGTAGCTAGAAAATAAAAAGTCATGTTGTTTTGTTTGTCTGGTACTGCAGTTAGCTGGCTTCGTGTTCTCTGAATATAGCAGATTTAAAGCTGACTTGTTTTCTTAAGGGATGCTTTTGTGAATTCTTTGGAGAACCCTCTCCAATCGGTAAGAATCTCTCACTACAGCTCCCTTGATGCAGGGGATGCATGCTTCAGTTCCAACTAATGGTTTTCTCTTTCCACATCTCCTGAGAATGTGGCCCTAGCTCCAGCCGAGGCTTGAACCCAGCTCTAGGCAGCCCTCTGGAAGAGTCAGTTCCAATCCCACACCAGCTCTCTTGCACATGTATCCCTCTCTGGTCCATGGAGATAGTCATACAGCCTTATCCCTGACACACTCCCAGAAGACAGGCTGCCTAGTACTGCTCTTTCCTTTATACCATCCATCACAGGTGGCCAGCCTGTCTCTCATCCCTCCCATGTCCCAGGAGGGGTCCACACTTGGGTCCACACAACTTCCAACTTCCAGAGATGCAGTTGATGATGCTCTCTGAGTGGTCCTGCTAAAGCTCCTCTCCATATGCTTAAGGTGAGGGCCAAGCACCCCACCCCTACCCCTTTGAAGTGCCATAGAGCTCAACACACAAGCTTCCTCTGCCAACAAGTCCTCTTCCCACCCAATCATCTCTTTTCCCAACACTTTCATACCCTGACATGGGTGAGGGGCTTACAAGGTAGCCAACTGGCGCTTGACCATGTACTTTCTCTCACAAATCTCTCCGGGTGGTCCATCTCATTCCACATTTTGGTGTGTGATAATCTGTTGCCTTAGGATCTCAGCCAAAACTTCCATGTTAACGTCCTTTTGTATAATTCTTTACTGCTCCGTAACTTCCCCATGAGCAAAGTCCTGAGCTTTTCATCTTTGTAGCCCAGACTCAGACAGTGTTCAAGAGTCATTCGTTGATGGTGCATTTAAGATCTTGATCCCAGGCATATGTTGTCAGTTTGGCTCAGATAAACCCTTATTATTTTTTTTTTAAAGTCATTGTTTGAATGAATGAACAAATGAACTGATGATGGATGTTAGAGAAACATATGAAACATGTTCCTCAAACATAAAACATCAACTTGGCTGGAGTAGAGAGCTTGTTTCAGAAACAACCAGAAGCTAAATTGGGAACAAATGCTCAGAAATATTTGGAGCAGAAAAAACTATAGACCACAGTTGAAAAAACCACAGGTGAAAAAGCATGGGCATTAGAAGGGATGGATCCAGGTAGAACTTAGCTCTGCCACTAAGATTAACTGTGGACCAGAGACAAGTTACTTAATCTCTCCAGCTCTTAAAATTCTCATTATAAAATAAATACCACCACTCTTACCTGGTAAGGTTGATAAGAAGTTTACTGGCAAGAATGCTTATGAAGTACCTGCTGTGGGGCTTATCACGTAGTAGGTGATTGACATATGGTCATACTAATAATTTAAAAACCATCTCTGAGTGAAGCCTATGGATCAGGGACTGTGTCAAATACTTTATAGGCATTATTTCATTTAATGCTTATGTTGTCCACAAAGCCCATGAGACAGGAAGTAAGTTAGCCTGACTTTAGCATAAGAAATTAGGAAGCAAGTTAGCCTTTAGCACAAGAAATTGAAGGTAAGTGTCTTGCTCAAAATCATGGAGCTAGTGAGAGATAGGCCCTGGATTGGGACCCACGCCTGCCTTTCTGCAGAGCCTGGCATCCTCTTGCACCTTTAACGGGAAACCATGGCATGTCTCGTGTTAAGAGACTCTAGGAAACAAATGAAAACGGTGCCAGATCTCAAAGAGCTACCATGCTAAAAGCAAGTAGGAATTCTCTTTTCTTGATTAAAGACACATAAATGACATTGAGACTAAAACAGTTTCTGAAATTTCTAAGGAAATGGGACAATGGATCTGCAGGACCATCAAAGAAAGGTACCCTAGGGGAGCTCCCAGTTTGCTTTCAGATCTGAGGCTCCATCATCCTTGGACATGGTGACACCAGCAATTCCCAATAGGCAGCAACAATAACTACAAGAAGTGGCAACATTCTGTGCAGCTTACAGATCTCTTTCAGGTACATTATCTGAAAGAACGCTCTGCCAACTTGCACTGCTGCAAAGAGGATTCTTTTCATCGCTTGACTTACTCATTCAGCAGATTCCTTTTGCAAGCCTGCCACATTCTAGTCATTGTTCTCGCTGCTGCGGAAACAGCTGTTCAAAAATAAAGCAATCCCTGCCTCAGAGGGTTTATAATATAGTGGCTGGAAATAGTTAATAAACACTTGTATCAGTTATGTTAACCTCTATGAAAAAAAAATAAAATAAAGCCATTAAAAGGCATGGAGGAAACTTAAATGCATATTACTAAGTGAAAGAAGTCCATCTGAAAAGGCTACATGTTGCATGATTTCCACAACATTGCCATTTTGGCGAAAAGCCAGATTTTGGATGTATCATAGAGATGAATGTTTGGGGCTGGAGACAGGGAAGAAAACAAAGACAAGCGCAGAGTTCTGCCAGGGCCCATCAACATTTAAAGATTTAGAAGACCAGGAGAACCTGCCAAGCAAGAAGGAGAGAAGGTAGGGAGTTAGAGGAGGACCAAAGGAGAGAGGGCTTCTCACCACCAAATGAAGCAATGATTTCAAAAAGAGGGTGATTTGCAGGTGGCCAGATGAGACCACCTGAGGTTGGAGCATGAGGCTGAGGCTGAGGCTGAGGCGGAGGATGCTGAATTAATGACTGGATGTAGCATTATGGAGGCCAGTGGTGATCTTTATAGAAGCTGGTTTCACTGGAGTCGTGTACACCAAAGCCTGTTTGGAATATGTTGAGAGAGAATGGGAAGAGAGGAAATGGTGACCGCAAGTCAACGCAATTCTTTTGAGAATTTTACTGTAAAGGTTTACAGTGAAATGGGGTGGTTGATGCCAGTGTCCAAAGTCAAGGACAAACCAATTTCTTTTAATCTTTTTTATGAAAGACAGTAGTTGTAGAGAAGAAAAGTTCATTTCTGCAGGCTAGAAATGATCTATTGATTGATCCATGCTGACTATTTAATTATCTAGGGGTCTATATTAATGAGACACTTCCCTGGATGTGACACACTGGACCACCCACAGCTACAAAGACCAAAGAGGCCATGTTGAAAGTGTCCCACACTGA
This sequence comes from Desmodus rotundus, assembly GCF_022682495.2. Lineage (NCBI taxonomy): Eukaryota > Metazoa > Chordata > Mammalia > Chiroptera > Phyllostomidae > Desmodus > Desmodus rotundus. Next base: position 8,706,148 of record NC_071394.1, on the reverse strand, counting down.
GGTGGGCACAACATCAATTGTCTGTCATACTCTAAAAGAAGAATACAAGGGTGAGCAAATACGTAGGCCCAGAAAATATCAAGAATAAAATTCTGGCAATCTTAACAAATCATTATTTGAAAGAAACATTTCCTCAGCAATCTCCACTTTTAAACTGGACAAAGGTTGGAGTCACTAAATTTAAAAACTTCACTTGAATTTAAATCCATTAACTGGTTTAAGGCAATCCACAGTCTTATTACTGTGTAACAAACACCCCCAAATGTCTGGATGGGACAACAACTACTTCGTTTTGCAAATCAAAGCTGTTGGTCAGGACACATGGGGCACAGGGTAGGGTGGCTCATCTCTGCTCCAGGTCTGGGGCCTCAGTTGGGAAGACCCAAGTGGCTGGGGGCAATTCCAAGAGCTGGGGGCCTGGAATCATCTGCCACGTCTGGCTCCTGGGTTGGGTGACTAGAAGGCTGTAGACCAGAGGCATCTCCAATATGGCGATCCCATGGAAGTCAGCCTTCTATCTGCATCTCAGAGCTCCCTGAACAAATGTTCCCACAAAAGCAGTAGAGGCTGCTTGGTCTTTAGGACCCCGCCTCAGAAGTCACAGTGTCACTTCTGGTGTATTGTGTTGGTCAAAACAGTTATACCCACTGCATCCAAACTCAATTCACCCAAATCAATCAAATTTCACCCAAATTCAAAGGGAGGGGACAGAGACCTCTCAAAGAACATGCAGCCATGTTTTAAATCCACCACACTCTATTTAGCAGAAGAAGGAAAATTAAGACAAGGTGGTTAAGTAAGTTGGCCAAGGTCATACTGCTGGGCAGTCAAGGTTAAGTCTGGCTTCTCATCCTCTACACTCTGCTCCTTCCTGACCACCCCATACAAACAGCAATCCCATTCCGTCCCCTACTCTGACCCTGGCCACACTGCTTCACTTTCTCTGTAATACTGACCATAACTGCCATGACCCATGAACACTGGCACTTTGTCTCATTCATGCTTATATCCCTATCTGCTAGGACAGTGCATGGCATGTAATAGATGAAAAAGAAAAAGTCTTATTTATCTGACCAATACTAAATATTTAAAGAAACTCTAAAATTCCCAAGAGGTCAATCTTTTAAAAATTAAGGTCTGCTCAACCACAAGCCTTAAAGATGGAAATTAGAAGCCCTTCAGACATTCTCAACTGTATCTCTACAGATTCTTGGATTTGTCTCAAGGAGGCACTAGGTGGTTTTTGCTCTCACAAGACTGTTTGAGAGGATGCATATTTGGAGGATGTACATTTTTCTGTTGATACAGGATATGTAAAAGCCACCAAAAAAAAAACCCCCATAATACCTTTCCTATAGCCACTTCAGCCTTCATAAGAGCCTGCTCTTTTACCTCTACATGTTCAGGTCATCTGCTGAGACCCTCTAATCTCTCATCCCTCCCTGCATCCAGCTTCATCCTCTCCTCTTTCCTATGCAGGCCCCAGGCACCAGCCATCCCAAACCCTTTGCAATTCCCCCAATGATATCATGTTTCCTTATGTCTCTGTTACTACTACTGCAATGTCTTTCCCCTACTCTTACGTGGTTTCCTGGTTCAAATTAAGCATAGTCTTCTGATCCCTGGGATATGCACATGTTACTTTGTAGATTGCTACCTTTGCAAATGTGATTAAGTTAAGGATCTCAAGGTGAGGATATTATCCTGGATTACCCATGTGGGCCCTAAATGCCATCACACGTGTTGTCATAAGAGAGGCAGAGGGAGAACAGACACACAGGGAAGAGCAGAGGTCATGGGACCACAGAGGCAGAGATTAGAGTGATGTGGCCACAAGAACAACAACAACAAAAAAAAATTTCAGGCAGCTACCAGAAGCTGGAAGAAGCAAGGAAGGGCCCGCCCCTAGACCCTCCAGCAGCACAGCCATCGGACACCTTGATTTCAGCTCCGTGCAACTGATTTCCAACTTCTGCCAGAATATTGAGGGAATACATTTTTATTGTCTTAAGCCACCAAGTACGTGGTAATTTGTTAGAGCCGCCGTAGGAAACTAACACACCTTTCCCAGAATGCTTGCCCTAACAACCCTGTCCTCCAAGCCTCAGCTAGGTGGTCCCAGCTGCAACCTGTGCTTCCTTCCTGCAGAACTAGGTGACACACTCACCTGTACCAGGGGATAGGAAGTAACATCAGTGTGTGAAGTGGCTGGGTGGAGATTCATACACACAAAAGACCCATGTCCCTGCAGATCACCAAGAAAAAGATAGAAACCGCACTAGAAAGATGGTCAGAGAGGATAAAAGATACCTTACTCAAGAGGATGTGCAAATGGCCATTAAGCATGTGAGGAGGGGTTCAAACTCATTAGTAATCAGAAAAAATTAAAATAAAGTGTGATGTCAATAAAGCTGGGAAACACCAGAGTTGGTGGGACGAAGGATTTTAGAATGTCCACACCCCAAGGGTGGGTGGAAAATGCTGCAGCTGTTCTGGAGAGAAAAATCAGATACATGTGCAACCATATGACCCAGCCCTCCCACTCCCGGATGTGTTTCCCCAAGGAATTCCTCCCACAGGTCCACCAGAGGAAGGCACATGAGTTGCTCTGACAATCACAGCAGGGTGCAGAGAGTGGGAACATCTATGTGGTCATCATTGGAGCAGGGACTAGGACTACACAGTGGGCATTCACCCCAGAGGACCCAGTACCAGCAGCAGTTAGAAGCTACCACACACACACACACACTCACAACAACAACAACAACAACAACAAGATGGACCTTAAAACCCAAGGATGAGTCCAAAAAGTAAAACACAAAATGAGATTTCTATAATAACACTGTTTATGTAAATTAAACTCTGCACATACAAAGCACCATATATCATAGCAGAACACCTACAGGCAGAAAGATAAATGTCAAATACAGGAAAATGTTTCCTGTGGGGAGAGGAGGATGGGCGTTAAAAGGAAAAGCAAATAAATGGATAAATAGATGCAAACATAAATGAGAAGGGCTCTGCAGGGACCAGTGCTATTCAGAGGACCGTGCGCACACACTCTTTGGAGGTCTGGGGGAAACAAAAGGGCTTCAAATTCTTTGACTCCTTCCATCGATGTAGCAGAAGGGATGCTGCGTGACTCCAGAAGCTAGGCCGTGAGAGTTCTCCCTCCCAGGACCCTTCCTCTCCGAATCCAGCTGCCATGCCACGAGATGGAAGTCAAGCCACATGGCGAGATGGCCTAGATGTGCTGGGTCAACAGTCCCCCAGCTGAGCCCCACTTTAAGTCATCCCAGCCCAACAGCCAGAAGCATGTGCAAAGAAGCCACATTGGAAGTAGACCCCGAGCTACAGCTCTGCCAGCCCGCAGCTGTTGGAGTTACCACTAGAAAGTCTTCCCAACTCAGGCCCCAGACATCAGGGAGCAAGGACAAGCCATCCCCTCTATGTCGTATTCAAATTCCTGACCCTCAAATCTGGGAGCCAAATGAAATGGTTGCTAATGCCACTAAGCTTGAGAGTAATTTGGAGCTCAGCTATAGAAAATTGAAACATGCCTTATCTGCAGGAGCAACTGCTACTCAGCTCCCAATGCAATGGGCACCTAGATTAGCTAAAAATTCTGATTTGTTTTTTCAAAACAACTGGAAAATGCAGATATTTTTTTCTGACTTTGAAATGTTTGTAAATATTTCAAAAAGTGTTCTGAAATACAATGCAGGGAAACCAAATCCCACCAGAACTTCCCCACTAGCCCGTGAGTCACTGGCTTCCACATGTATTTGGGATGATAACCGAGTTCTCGAAGTGTAGAGCCGTGACGATTGCACAACATTGCGGATATACATCCAGCCACTGAACTGCACATTTTAAAGTAAGAAAACATTTCAAAACATCAAAACCAAATCTTGTCATTCTAATTCCAAGTTAAAGGGAAAACAGGACACAGAGTAACATGGTAAAATGACACCACTGGGATGCAATAAAAGGAATTCACAATCTAAGATACTCAACAAGGAACAGAAGGAGAGATGAAGGGGAAATATAAGTTAAAAGAGACTTGGGAGATAGGTCTGTATTGAAACCTAATTTGCATAAAAGCAATTGAGTTAATTTAAATACTGGACATTTGATGATATTAAGGAAGTAATGATAATTTATTATAGCATGATAATAGTCTTGCAAGTATGTTCTCAAAAAGAGTGTCTAAGGTACATACTGACATGCAGGTGAACTGATACGATGTCTAGGATTTGCTTAAAGACAACTGAGGAGGAGACGCAATGTGAGTGAGTGGTAGGTAGTCTTCACAAAACAGGACTGTGCATGAATTACAGTTGGTGAAGTTCATGTTGGTGATGGGTTCAGGTTCATGATGCTACTAGTCTCCCTACTTTTTAATAAGTTGGAAGTCTTCCATGATAAAAAGTTGATGGGAAATAGATTTTGTTGGGATAAGACCAACAAGAAAATATTTTAATAGGTATAAATATAAATCCTATGCTTGACCTCAGAATGGGGGAGAGAGACCAGGTGTCAATAATTTATATGCAAATGGCCTGGGGATTTAATTTGCCCCAAGATCATTTATGAGCCAGCAAAGTGAGGCATCTGCTATAAAGGTTAACCCCACCTTAGACCAAGATCCCAATAGGGTCCTCTGTGTCTAGGTCTGCTAAGGTATGCGTAGGGTATTGTGTTCAATTCTGGACCCTAGAACTTACAGGGGCATTGTCACAGTATAAGCTACTTATTGCCACGTTCAGTCTGGAGAAGAGCAGACTCAGTTAAGGACACATTGGTGGACATTCCGGGAAAGCACCTTTTGGCTAAATATAGGGATTATCTCTACATTAGAAGTGGCATAGGACATCACAGTGGTTTTCAACATTTTCTACTCCATTATCCCTAAAAGCAAAGTAGGAGAATTAACCTATTCTCTGTGGTAGCAGCACAGACTAGAAATGTCTCAGAAATGTGTCTGGTGTTTAAAAATCATGTGAATTTCCATTCTATGCAATAAGTAGAAAGATGATGGCCTACAAGCATGCATTTGTCTTGTGGTTTGCTCTGTCACTAACACACTAAATCATATTGGAGTATAAGAGGAGCTTTACCCCAGGGTGAAACCCATGGAGATGTAGACAGAGCTCCTGCCCCTTCTAAGCTCTGTGCCCTTGAGCAAGTGATTTAACCTCCATGAGTCTCAGTTTTACTCATCTGTAAAATGGGATTATTTACAATTACTTTACTGGGTTTAAGGCATGGATGAATGACTCTGTATGACAATCACAACTATCATTTCTTGTGCATTTGCCATGAATCCTGTGTAGCCAGTTCTGCTCTAATGATTATTGTGAAAACAGGAATTTGTTCTAGCGCCACTGGTATATTAGGGAATAATTTGAGCATAACGCCAATTCCTTGCTTACCTATGAGATCCGGTCTCTGAGAAACACCAGGTGCTCCCAGCCAAACCAAGCTCTACGTGAGAGCACACAAACCTACGCGAACGTTGACCAGCTCCCTCAGCGGGAAACACAGGGCGTGTGTGTGAGCCCCGCCTGAGCATCTGCTGTAGCCACTTTACATCCGATTTCAAATAACTCTCCTCTCACTACTGTGCAGTAACTCACAAGCCACAGTCCTTCTAACACCCACTTACACACGTAAACTTTAGAACTCTTGTAAGATGAAGTGCCGTTTATGCTGGTATTTATGCTGTTCTTCACCATTTAATGAGCAAAACTGTGCCATCATTTTATTATAAGGTCCTTATCATTTATGCATCTCACTGCTGAAGTGTTTGAGTGTTTTTCCCCTAACCCCACTTTTTCCCTAAGCCCCATGGTTTTTAATGTGTGATCTTGCATAGCACGATGATTTTTAGGAGCACACATGTCATGTTACGGATCTGGCTGTACTAAACAATTTACATGCTTTCAATTTCCAGTCACTCGATGCGATGGATGCTATTACTGTCCTCACATCTACGTGACAGCTGCTGCTGTTACTAACAGTAACGATTCAGAAAGTTCAGATTTGCAAAAAGGCACCTTGTTAGCCTCTATGGCACTTGCCCTTATTGATGATTGAATGAGCAATGATAGGTTTTTGTTTGGATGGTGTGGACCCTCCCGTGTCTTGTAGTCTCCAATTCTGGAGTCCTTGGGCCAAGGAGACCCGATGAGAGACCTCAGTGAGCCAGCACCCTGTCTGCCATTCACCCGCCTGACAGGTCAGACCGGCCCATGGCCTTGGCAGTTCCCTCAGCTCTGCTCGGGGAGATGCCTTCTTAATCCACCCTTCCCTCTGTGACTCAGTCTCTTCACTGAAATATTAACTGATCGATTGTTGCAGATGCTTATTACAGCTCAGCCAAATACTTCCCATAAAATCTGCGTGATTACTTATGGCCCAGATGTCTGAAATGTCTGTCACTTCCTGCCCCGTGTTCGCTGTGAAATGAAGGCCCCGAATGAGTCATTAGAAGACTCATGCAATGGATCAGGATTGGTTCCAAATGCCCTTGCAGGGACCTACCGTTCTCAGTGCCTCTTGCCACAAGGCCTCCCTTCTGCATAGCTTTTTATGGAATAAGTGACCCCTTGAAATCGATAGCTAAGAAGTTCATTTCTTCATTAGTCAACGCATCTGACTGACAGCCTCTTACATGCTAGGTGCTGGGCAGGGTACTAAGAATAGAGCTGAAGGCAGTATAAACACAGACAACACCATCCACCCACATGGTATGTACAGTCTAGTGAGGTCATAAAACATAGCGCAAGTCTATGTATATATTTTAGACATGTTTGCATATTACATTGTGGCATTGTGGGAGAAATGCCCACAATTCTTTCTTCACTCAGATTTCTAGGGCAAAGAAGGTGAAGGGGGCAAGTTAAAAATCCCAGCTTTGTCACTTTCTATATTTATTGCCTAGAGTAACTTGTTACCTTCTTTGGACCTCAGTTTTTCATCTGTACATGGGGACCATGCCTATAATGAAGGGTTGCTATGCAGATTACAAAGTATATGGCGGATAAGCCCTGGCCGGGTGGTTCAGTTGGTTAGAGCACCATCCTGATACACCAAGGTTGCAGGTTTGATCCCCGGTCTGGGCACATATAAGAAGCATAACTTAGTTATAAATGCATAACTAAGTGGAACGACAAATGGATGTTTCTCTCTCCTTTCCTCTCTCCCTATAAAATCAATCAGCCAATTTTTGTTAAAATCATATGTGGCATATAAAGCATCTGGCACAGTGGTACATATTACAAACAAGTTTGTTGTCTCACTGTTTCAACTCAGCCATCAGGCCTCAAGGGCAGCATGCACAGGGGCCTCCGAGCCAGGGTTTTCTGAATGCTCACCCATTACAGAGCACACCAGTTACCCCTGGGAGCCTCACTCCAATTCAGGTCCTTGTGTGCTGGGATTCAGAACACAGGGAAGCCTCGGGCTGAGTCCAGAAGAGAGAATTTACCAAAAGCTCTTGGTATGAGATAGCCCCACCAGTCTGCAGCTCCCCCACACCAGTCTGGCCCCTGAGGAAGCCTGCAGAAAACCAACGAGTCACTTTGATGGAAAAAAAAAAGCAACAGAAGCCACAGGCCCTTCCCCACCCACGTGTGCATTTGCTCTTCTGAAATTGAGTTTTCTTTATCCTTCTTAAATGGTAGTTTTTAATCCATTAATCCACTTTTTAACTGTGTTCAACATAAACATTTAGTTGCTGGCTCATTTTTCACCGGGGGCTAAGGAGGGAATAATTCTAGTATCAATCAAATTCATAAAAGGTTATTTTCTTCCATTATGAAAGGTAATAATACCTCACTTTCCCAGCATTGTCAGGAAATGAGCTGCAAAGAACCAGCTGTGTTACCTGAGAGCCATGACTTAGATTTGGGTCTAGGCAAATTAATATGCAAGAGAATTCCCAGATGCAGCACTGCCCACATAAGTGACTTTTCCTGAGGACGTAACTGAACTGCATTAAAACATACTGAGTGTACTATGTGCTAGAAACTTTAAATACATTAGCCCTAACCTCTCCACACCCAGGGAAATAAGAATTATTCTCAGCTGACAAATAAAGAAACTGAGGCCCAGAGTTTGAGGTCAAAGAATGCTTACTGTCCCCTTTCTCGGCATGGCCCTTCTTGGCTCTGCTAAGTCCCCATAGAATTTGTTCCAGAGCACCCAGATATGTTCATATAATTCTACTCATCAAAATTGTATTCAGCAATCCATTCCATTTTCTGTTGAATTCTCATTTTTCCCCCATCAGTCAAGTCCCAAAAGGTACGGATGTTGCTTTTCTTGTTCATTTGGTCAACATGTGTGTCTCCCGGGTGCCAAGCTCCAATCAAGCCACTGGAGATTCAATAGTGAGCATGATGGCATCAGGGCTTCAGGAACTTAACGTCCTCCACACAGCCCTGCATCCCCCAGCTCCCAGCTCAGGGCCCGGCACACAGCAGGCATTGCATAAATACTGCTGAGGGCGCGAATGCCCCAAAGTCAGGTCCCCTGCTCCCAGGTCCTTCTGTGCTCATGCCTCTGCCTCTTCCTGTGTCCTTCACAAGGTCCTTCAAACTCTGCTACTTCCTCTTGCTTCATTCTCACCATCTCAACTGCCCTCTTTACAACTCAGTCGAGCCAAACCAAACAAACCTTAATCAAACAAAGTTCTCTCGGATCTCCCTGCCTTTGAACGCACCATTTCCTCCACCTGGATTGCCAGGCCCCTGGGATTCAAAACTCCACCCAAAGCCAGCTCCTCTCAGAAGCCTTCCCCAAGCCCCCATTGCAGACCAAGCCCACTCCCCTGTGCCAGCCCGAAGCACCTGGCCTATACCTATATTAAGGCATACATCACATCGCAGTGGTGTTATTTCCTAGCTGCCTTTGCAACTCGGCTGTGAGCTCCTTGAGGATAGATAGGTTCCACGTGTTGCTCACTTTTGCATCATTTTGTATCCGTTCAGTGGCTTCCAATTCCAACTACAAGCAATAGCCAATGTAACTAACTGGCTAGAATAATAAAGACATTCATTTTCTTACAAAATAAGAAGCCTTAGGGTACAGAGATCGCAGGACTGCTTAATTCAAAACTTAAATGAACCCTTGAAGGAACCAGCATTTTCCATCATCCTGCTACCTGTACTTAGTGACTACAAGATGGCGGCCACAGTTTCAGGCCTCACACCTGGACATGGTAATAATGTCAGCACAGGGAAACGTGCGGAATGGAAACCTCTTTGTAAGATTAAAAGTACTTTTCTCAGTTATCTGAGCAGATTTCCCCTCATATCTTTGGGCCAGACACATAGCACTTGCCCATGCCTAAACCAGTGCCTGGAAAGGAGAACGAGACCATGTCGATGGCAGATACTAATTTTTTCTCTCCTTCTGAAAGACACAGCTTCAGAGAAGGGTGAACCAAACCAGGGCTCTGTTAGCAGGGAAGGATGGTTTAAGTTGACACACCAGCAAGCATCTGTCACAGCCCTGGTAACTTTTCACTATACAGACTCATTATTCTCCCAAATGGCACAGGTTCATGGCCAGCAGTGGACTATTGCTTGTGGTAGACCTAAGACAAAACGGGCTGGTTTACTGAGGACGTGACCAGGTCAGCTCTAGTTGGTTTTTCACTACGCAGGCCCAACTCCCTCCAGTCCTACCGCTCACCTGGGATCGGTGCTGTGAATTTATTCATTCGCTCGGCAGAAATGTGTGGAATTCCATCATGTGACTTCATGAGCCAGGTGCTTGGGGCACAGGAAATAAGTCACAAACCCCGTCCTCAAATAATAAGTCAGTTTACTGCTCAGGCTCATTTGTCTTTTTTTTCCCCCCCTCCAAAATACGAGGCAGGCAGGGAAGATGTTTCCCTTATACAGGCTGAGAAACCAGAGTGCTACTGAGCAATGTGACGTTCATGCCAGCACAAAAGCTGTTCTCAGATGGAAATGATCAGAAATGCAACCATCCAATTTTACAGCTCCAACACCATCAGTTCTAGTCAGCTTGCAGTGACCCTATCTGAGATCTACTCCAGGGGTAATGTGGGAAAAGAAGCATTTCATCCTATGAGATGCTGCTGGGAAAGAAAGGGTCCAAGGTCAAATAACTGTGTGAAATGCTGCCTAGGAGCCCCGACTTCTCCCAAAGAGTCACAATGTACTTTAATGGTCTGAGGGCTCTCAGAAGTCCTATAATAAATACGTTAGATTCGTTCAGCAGGTCAGAATTTTATTTTCTCACACAGCACTTTCTCATTGCCTCACCCTTCCTGGCATCATTTATCCATTAAACAGTCATCAAGCACCTACTACATATGTGACTACATACTACATTGCAGTACATACTTTTGAGCAGAACCAATGTATCTTCATGGACTTTATACGGTAATAGAACAAAATTCCACATCATTGCAAACAATGCTTCCTGTGGTAATGAATAGTAATGGGAAATTTAAGGAATATTACCAGTACATTGAGGGGGGAGAAAGCAAGGCAGGGGAATATATGATCGGATTACAGGCTAGTCCGCGAGATTCGGGGCTATCTCGAAGGAAGTTACACCTCTAGAGGGTCTGGAAAAGAGGATTCTTTCTGGCATTTTGAAGGTCTGTTAACCCAGGTGCACAAGAACAATGGACAGGGCTCACTTACGGTAAAGAAAAACCTTTCATAGGCCCGGAACTGACTACCCTGTCCGGTTAGGAATTTGTGATCAGATCCCTCTACGAGATTACTTCCAGTCACCAAACTTGTCAGATGTATTCTGTAGCCCCTTTGTCATTCACACCCACTCCCTGGCTCCTCTAAAGCACTTTGCACACTGCTGCTTTTGGCCTTTAAAAAAAAGCCGGACGTGCTTATATAGAGAGAGAGTCTGTCAGGAGTAACTCCTGCTTGAGCGAGGTTGATAGGGTACGTGAATGTCTCGCATGAGATGGACAACAATTGAACATTTCAACTAAAATGTCATATGGTGTGCTTGAGTGTGATATTGTTGTGTTACAGAATTACATGCTTCTGATTTTGTATTTAAAAAAGGGACATTATTTGTGCCAGACCCTGTGCATTCATATATATAAGCAGTCAATCTCTTGCTTTAAAAAAGTGGGGGACTTTAGATTGTATCTGGCTCAGTGTTTTTCAAACTTGTTTAATCATAAGAATCACCTCAGGGCACTTGTTAAAAATGCAGGTTCCTGGGCCCTACCCTCAACCTACTTACTAGGAATCTCCTAGGGAGGGGCCTGGGAATTTCTTTGTAATCAATACCTCAGGTGGCTCTTATAATTGGGCAAGTTTAAGAAATACTGACATAGCCTAGTAGTTAGAGTGAGATTCAGCTGTGTTGGCTATAGGTACACAATATTGACATAGAAGGACTTAAATACTATAAAGGTTTAATTGTCTCACAGAATGGGAAGCCTGAAGATCAGTCATTCAAAGCTTGGTTTAGCAGCACAGTAATGTTACTGCATTGGGTTGGCTTCTTTGCAATTCCCTTGGTCTTTCCCTCATAGTTACAGAATAGTTGCCACAGCTCCAAATATCACATCCTTATATAACAATATCCCAAGCAAGAATAAGAGAGGGGTGGAAGCAAAGGAACCTTTCCTTCTATCATGTTCTCCTTCTATCAGGGAGAGAGATGTTTTTTTCTAAAGCCCAGAAGCTGGGTAGTGGTCAGAGCTGAGCCACATGCCCACCTCTAGTCTAGACCAAGCACTGGCAAAGAGAAATGGAAATGCCATGGTTACATTAGAGCAGTAATGATTGGCCCCCTGCAGCTTGGTACACAGCCACCCTAATAAAGTCAGGGTTCCATTAGCAAGGAAGAAGGGGAAGTGGCTGTTGTGAGCCCTGGAAATCATCAGTGCTTTTTCACCAAATATTTCTAGTTATCCACCCCTTCCAGATGCATGTGGAATCGCCCTTCCCATTTCTGTCCAGTGAAATGTGAGCAAGAGTCATGTGTATAGCGTCCAGGAAAAGCTTTATGAACCAATGCAAGATTTACTGCATTCCCTCTTCCTGCCTGGAAACTGGTGGAACCAAATTCAAGGGGCTTCTATCAACTGGGTCCCTGAGTGACAATCTGAGCATCCCCTGTCTAGCCCCATGGGCAGGGAGCATGAGTGAGAAATAAACTTTCACTGTGAGGAACCAGAGCGATTTGAGGGTTATCTGTTACTGTAGCTCAGGTCAGCCCATCCAGCTGGAAGGAGGACCTGTGGACCACTCCAGCTGGAAAGGGCAGCCCAGAAACACCTGCTGGGAAGACTGCACAGAAGTACCTGCAGGAAAATGTCATTTGCAGCAGCTGGCTTAACAGCTAGACCATCTCCCTCTTGACTGCTATTTTGGGGAAAAAAAAACAAAAACAAAACCTCTCCCTTTGAAAGAAGCAAATGGTATCCATGGAAAAGAAGGGGCCATTTTTCTTTCTCTCCCCTGCCAATTCTCACAAAATCCACAGGACAATAATCCCTGTGACAGAAGCACTTTGCTAAGTACTTACTAGGTGCTGAGCCCATGAGATTGCTGCTGTTGTTACCACTAATTTTCAAATGAGGACATTGGGCTTAAAAAGTGTAAGTAGCTTGCTCTAGATTGTATAGGTAGTGCGTACTGAAGCTGTGATACAAAGTCAGTCCACTTGACTCCACTCCTGCTTCTTATACTACAAGGCCTGCATCCTGGGTCCAAGGAGAGCTCCGGCTGTGAAGTCTGAGAATTTTGCTGCAGGTGCCTCCCTTCCTCAGGGTCCAGGTAAGTCTATGATCTGAACACAGGTCGTCAGGTCACCCCGTCCATCAAAAGTGCACCAAATCACCGGCAAAAGGGACAAATGGGGGAGAATCTGCCTCCTCCCAAGTCATCTCCTGCCCACGTTATTTGTCAGCAACTCTCAATTTTACCTTCATCTCTCCTACACGATGATACCATACTAACAACAGCATTCATCAAGATCCTTTAGTGGGCCTCACCTGGGCTGGCCCAAGTCATAAGGAATACAACAGAGGCTTGGGTTCTAGAAAGAGTTAGAGGGGTGGAGTCTAGACAAACAAACACAGCAGTGCTCACAAGACAAAGACGAACCCTTAGTTGCTTTTCACCGTCCCTGCTCCTGTACCTTGTCACAGGTCCCTTTTATCTGTTTGAGATCTTCTTCTTATCATCACCTCCTCTTGTCTACAGTCTTTCTACATCTCTCTCCTGCACTGGACTGAAAATGTGTGAAGCACAGGGAATGTTGGCTTCATCTTCACTTCCCTTGTACCCGGCCCAGGGCCTAGTACATAGTGCGTGCTTTATGAATATGTAAATGAACACTGTTGCCCACATGGGTCCTGGCTCATCAGGGTTCTGCAGCACTTTCCTGCCTATGAGATTCTTTGACTTTTGTGCTTCTCAACAACTCTTGTGGGTCAAGCTGGGCAGATTTTATCCCCCTTTTTAAGGAGGATAAACCAAAGCTCCAATATTTCAAGTTTCTTGGCCAAGATCACCAGTGAGCAAATGGTACAGGTTGTGTTAAAAATGTAGCAGGAGCTCAATAAATACTTGCTTGGGCGCTAGGAGGAGAAGCAGAGAAGTGCAGAGAGGGAAGAAAGGTAATTTGGATCCAACCCTAATTCAATGGTCTGACCATCTGCTCATGATAATTTGTCAGGACCCATGTTGAGGGGCCTAATCAATGATTGTTTTTGTTTTTGTTTTTATCAATGCTTGTTTTTATAACCAGAGATAAGTGGACATACTTTCACATTGACAAATTATCAAACAGCAATTTTAGTAATGTCGTTGGACGGTAATAGAGATAAAATGCAATTTAGATATGCATATCCCCTTCCTAATCATCATTTGTCCACCAGCCTTGGAGGTCAAGTTGTGTTTAATCTTCCTCAGTGGCCATTACTTTTGGTTTCAATCTTACTGTAATCACTCTGCTTCCTGTAACTTCCATTCAGTACATAATGGAAAAGGCATGTGTCCAGAGACTGGCAAGGTAGTGTGATTCTTCTTTGTTAAAAGAAGACAAGAAAGGCTTGTCATAATACTGGTTTTCCTCAGATACCCCGTCCTGTCCACACCTTCACAAATATGCCCACTCGAATACACTGTGTGTATTTTAAGAAACTCCTGATCGTCCTACAGACAGAGATGACTCTTTGCATGAAGGTTTCCAGCAGCCTTAGCAAGCATGATGTCGAATCCTTGAAGTCATCTATTTTTTATGTGTAAATAAACAGTGGAAGGAAAGGAGATGGCATCCATACAATTTTAATGAACAAAATTCCCATCAGTCATCAAAAGAAAACAAAAGGTAGCTTAATGGGCACAAAGAAGCTGTTTTCCTAGTGATTTTTCTGCTCAGCTCTCCTGGGAAGAGGAGTGGCTTCTAAATTAAAAAGAAAAAATGATGCTCTGAGTGTATTTTTTCCTGTCATTTCATTGTCTTTGATCTTACATTTCCTAAGACAGAAGCATTTAACCTCCAGTGTCAGATTAATGTTGGAAACGCATGCTTTATTTTAAATTCCTGTTTGAGACCATAAAAACTCTTTGAATCAGGCCAAATCGGTATCTTCAAACCCAAACTTAAAAAGATTCAAACAACGGGTTGCATTCAGACAATCAATACGCTTCAAAACTATCAGCTGGATTCAGATATATAACTGATGTCATTCATCAGCCATTAATGAATTATTTTTGTGAGAGCAACTACTTTCTAAATAAAATTTACTTATCTAAACTTAATTAGTCATAATGTTTTAAAATCAGTTTACATGTGAATACTCAGTAAGTGGATTCTCCCTTCACCAAAATGGTGGATTCCCCCCGGACTTCTCCCAAAGGGCTGAAAGGCTTCTCCAGTGACACCAGCAGTCTATCATAGATCTGTCTGAATTCCCCTTTCAAGTGAATGAAGTGCATTATGTTGCCAGAAGGATACTCCATCATCTATAATAAATATTCATCTGCATGTATCGTGCACTTGAGCTGCATGACTGATGAACTCCAGCCCCAGAAATGAATGGGAAAACTCACTAAGACAAATGTCACCTTTCAGTGCTGTTCCTACAGATAAATTGCAGTTAGATTTCAACAAAGTCAGTAATTTCATGCTTTCCAACTAGGGCCTGATCTAGCTCAGGCAGTCCCCACTCTCTATATACGGGTGTTAATATCCAATTTGATTAGTTGGATTTTGGCAAGCTCTTCTCAGGAACACTCGATGATTTGTGCTCAGTGGTCTTATTATTGAAATAAAGTTATGCTAAATACACTTGCCCAGGTATTTATGCAACGTGGTCAATTTAAAATTTGGGCAGCTTCACTTAGGTTGGTAGAAGTATATGGACATATAACTCTTTTGGAAAGCAAATTGCCCCCTTGCCATAAAATTGCATTCACTCTTTGACTCATGAATCCCCCATTTCAGAATTAATCTAAAACCTTTGTAAGGGGGATTATTACCTCCCAGTCTTCTGGATTCTTTTTACAGGGGGAAATTCCACACCCTAGAAGATCAGAGTCTTCCCCACTCTCATGCTGCCCCAAGTGGGAGAGAAGGACTCAGCTGATAGGTGCATTTGGCAGGGGAAGCCCAACGAGAGTCTTCATACATACGTGGGACTCTGTTTCTGCATGCCGCCTTCTGGGAGGCTTGTTTTGTTCGCATTAAGCAAGAAAAGATGTGAAGTTGAAAAATATTAGCAAATCTATATAGCTGATATCTTATTCTCCATCTGTCTCACCCTAGCACTGTTCTTATTTGTACTAGATCTTGTAAGACGGAGAGAAAGGTTTCATATATTAGCCTTCGTCAAGCATCAATAAGCTTTAGACTCCAGGTATCCACTGAATAATTATTTATTATTCAACAATGGGAAATTTTTAGGAGCAAATTCACTCAATATACGTGATATTACACAGCCACTGCAAATAATGTAAATACATTGTGTCAAATTTACTTTAAAATAGTAAAGCAAATGCACACACACACACACACAGATAGATGAAGCAATACTGGCAATACATAGGCAATTGTTAAAGCCAAGTGATAAAAATGTCAGCGTTCATGAGACTGATTTCTCTCTAAAAATAATCAGGAAAAAAAGTGAGATGTGGGTCAGACTCATTGAACTTCTCTGAAAACTATTTGGGTATTTATTTTACATGAGTTTTTATTATTTTTTCACATATGATAGTAAATGGTGCCCCTTATCTGCACAAAGACTTCTTTAACTTGGAGGATGGCAGAATGGACAAAGTTTACTGATGGGATCTAGTTCGAAACAGTGTGTACTGATGTTTACATCCGGAAAGTGTTTATGGAACGGATATGCCAAAATATTTGCCTTATTTCCTGTTTGAAGGCAGAGGGCATGATATATTTGCCCCTATACACCCGCCCTCTTGCCCTCATTGAAATGTTTCAGGTAGGTTGCTTCTAGTAAAAGTTTGTAGAGAACTCTTAAAAAGAAAAGTGTATCTAGACTTCTTAAATATACAGTCCAGCAACTGTTCTCTTTGCTACTTACCCAAGAAAGTTAAAAACTTAATCCACACAAAAACCTGCAACTATTTATAGCAGCATTATTCATAATTGACAAAATTTGGAGCAACTAAGATGTCCTTCAGTCAGTAATGGATAAATAAACTGTGGCACATCCATGCAATGAAATATTACTCAGTGATAAAAATGAATGAGCTATCAAGCCATGAAAATACGTGAAGAAAACAAATCCATATTGCTAAGTGAAAGAAGTCAATCTGAAAAGGCTAGATACTGTATGATTCCAGCTATATGACATTCTGGAAAAGGCAGATTATGGGGACAGTGAAAAATCCATGGCTTGAGGGGAGGGAAGTAGGAAGGGATAATTAGGTGGAACATAGAGGAATGTTAGGGCAGTGAAACCATTCTGTATGATATTCTAATGGTAGATACAAGTCATTATAAATTTGTCAACACCACAGAACATACAACACTAAGAGTGAACCCTAATGTAAATTATGGACTTTGGTTATTAATAATGTATCAATATTTATTCATCAACTATAATAAATATACCATGTTCATGCAAGATATTAATAATAGGAAAAATGTGGATGGGAGAAGGGAGGTATAAGGAACGTTCTACTTTCTTTTCAATTGCTCTGTAGACCTAAAATTGCTCTTAAAAATAAAGTCTATTAATTTTTAAAATAATAATCCTAATATGATGGCTAAAATTTTATCTCTGCCACTGAATACAGACAGGCGATACCCAAAGTGGTTGAGAGGTCAGTTGAGTCAGCCAGCCACAGCTATCTTAGCATCACTTCTCTGACATGTTCTTTTCATGGTCAAGGCCCAGAGAAGTGCTCAATGCCATTGGAGACTTTGCCTTCTTGGACTCAGCCTTCTCCCCAGTTCCTTCACTCTTGGGAAAACTTATAAGGTTGGCAATAAGTCAGAATGTAAAAGCTAGACAACTCTTACATTCAAACAACATCAATGATACAACTAATACTTATTAAAACTAAGCAGCAAACTCAAATGCTTATGCAATGCTGAATTTAAAAAGAAAACACAAGGACACTAAGTCCTATGAGCATGTAATAAAGATGAGAGTGTCTTGTGACTTGAGATTAGGGTTAATATATGATTCTGTGGCCCTAGAAAAAATCAGTATGTATGTAAGTTGATTGGAATTACAGTTAAAACTGTTCTTGAAAACCTGGCAGGAAAAAAAAAAAAGAGATAAGAAGAAAAATTCAAAAAGAGTCAGAACCGAGATGTTAAGATACTGGGAGTATGTATGATTTTAACATGCCTAAATGACTTCATCACTTAAATGTATTTTGGGGAGGAGCTGATTATCAATCATTTGATTGTTGAACAATGAATGATTCTATGTACATACTATGTCTTCTTAAGGAGTGAGTCCTTGTGTGTGGCCAGTATCTTTTATGTCTCAAGCTCAAATATCAAATAAGGAAATGGGGTCAGAAATTTGCTGAAGTCCTATCATTAGTAAAACCAGGACTAAAATACAAAGCAGAGATCCTCATTTCTTCTTGGGGAAATGGCTCTAATATTGAGTCTACCACCCCTTATTGAAATTCTTGTCTACAAGCCCCACTAGACTGAGCAATCTTCTTCTTATTCATTTCTATGTCACCAGAATTTAACCTTGTGCCTGATACAGAGTACCATCCAATAAACAAACACATGAGTTCTATTAAATAGTACCTTGTGTTATCTTTGCATTGATCCCTCACCCAGAATGGCAAATTTTTTGACAACTAGGATGACCTCAGCTTATATTCTTTTAGCATCTTTCCAAAACATGTAACACAGGGCTAAATAAACTACCAAGGAATTGACTGATGTTTGAAGACAAAATTTAAAGCCAACAGATACACCAATCCATTTGGCCTCATTATGGGTCATTCATTGACCTTGACATTTTAAACCTTACACGGTTATAATACTGCTTAGCACTTATTAAATACTGTGTGCAGACACTGTATGGACATTTTCTTAGTCATCACAACTTTATGCAATAAATATCACTCATGTCCCTATTTTCTAGTTGGGTGAAATAAGGCACAGAAGTACTACCGTAAGTCCAAGTTCCACAACTACTAAGAGGTAAAGCTGGAATTCAAGCCCAGGCAGTCTGACCCCAGAGCCCAAGTTCATACGCATCCTTTTGCCATGCCTTTTCCTTACAAGTTAGCTCTTCTCTGTGGCAGAATTTTCAGGATAGGAGTAAGAATTTTATCCACAAAGGATCCTAATATACTTTCCCTATTACCAAATAGTGTTATTGGCATTGGAGTGTTATCCTCCCTGGTTTGCATACGGCATCGGCTCTGCCAACGTGCTGCCACGCGATTTGACTTAGCAGGGACACGAAGACGAGAAGTCAGACCACAGATGTCACGCTGTCCTGATTTCCAAACAGAAGAAGTCAATATATTTTTTGACTTTACATTCACTCCAACTCCAGTATGTCTGAAACTGGCAGGAAACGACAAAAGGAAAATGTAAACATTGTTGGCGCTTTTAATAAAATGACAGTTAATAAAACCTGAAAACGTGGGAGCTCAGAAACTTAACTTCCTCTGTTTCCCATTATTTAATAATTTATTATATGAAATCCATTGACCTTTCAGCAGGCTTTTTTTTTAAGAGGAAGCTGGAGTGTTAATTATGGTTTAGCTACTTTATTGAACAGCATTAACATACAAATAGGACATCAATAACCAATTATAATCTCCATTGTGGAAAAGCAGGTCTCTCCCAGAGCCTCTGTGATGGCTAACTCAGCCACTTAAAGGTCTCAGCACTTAGTGATGGTGGTATTCAAGGCTCTTCTCAATTGATCCCAAGGGGTCTTTCTAAGCTGGCATCCTTCTCCTTTCTCTGGTCCAACTGGTCCACCCCCTGCATCAACACAGAGCCTGTGCTTGCCCACCAGTGCTTCTGATCTCATGCTGATCCCATCCACCCAATCTCTGGTCCTTTGCCTTCTGGGTTCTGTGCAGTCATCTCCCCTTATCCACTGGACTCTGACTAACCCCGGCTATTGGGTGACTTTGGGAAAATGCCAGGAGCCAAGTAGAAAGGACCCCTCCCTGCTGAGGTGACAGACTAGTGCAGGGCTCAAGAAACCTTCTCTCTAGAGTACTAGACCATGAATAGTTTAGTCTTTGCAGACATTGTGGTATCTGTCACAGTGACTCAGTTCTGCTCAAGCAGTGGAAAGTGGCCATTGGCGATATGTAGACAAACGAACATGGCTGTGCACCAATAAAACTTTATTTACAACAATTGCCAACCTCTGGTGTAGAGCCTGGTCTCTGGAGTCAAAGAGAACAGGGTTAGTAGTCCAGCTACCTGACCTTCAGTAAATACCGTTGTTTCTCTGACCCTCAGTTTCCTCATCTGTAAAATGGGAATAATAAATGCACACCAGACTCTGTCATTCCTGTGTTAAATCCCTCCAGTTGATTCCCTTGAGTCAAATCCAGACTCTTCAGCATGACTCATAGGGAAGGCCTTGAACAATCTGCCTCCCACTTGCCTCTCAAACCCCTTTCTTACCAGTCTCTCCACCCCTGACTCCCCTTTTGATCTTCTGTCTCAGCCCAGAGCCATAGTGATGCAGTCCCCACTGGCTGGGACACTCCCTGCTTGTCATCTGCTCAGCTCCCCTCCTTCAGGGTCCAGTTCCAAAGGCAGTTCCTCCAAGGGACCTTCTGTGATCATCCCATCTAAAGGGATCCCCCCATACACACAAGGAAAAATGTCACCAGTCCTTCTCTCTCTCTCTGTCCCTTATTTCTTTTTGGAGCACTTATTCTAGTTTGCATTTGTTTGTTACATTTTCCATTTTATGTCCCTCCACTAAAGTATCAGTTCTATGAGGGCAGAGACTCCACCACTGTATCTCTAGCACCTGTCCCTGTGCCTGGCACAAATTGTCAATCAATATATATTTGTGTCATTAATAAAATAAATCAATAGATGTCAGCAGGTGAATGCATCTTGGTCAAGGAAATGGCCTGGTGTTTTATCTCTCCCACTGTTATATAAACATGGTAGACCTGTGACTAACATCTTCTCAAAGACTTGATTTCCTCTAATATTAATGCTACCTTAGAGCATGGTGCTATTTTGATTTCTGGAATGATTAAACCATTGACTTGTAGCATGTAATTTGAATGTGTCCCAAATGTTCCACATTGAGCTTCCCTGAGGATTCCTAAGGCTTTCCTCTTATTAGTTTTGGTGAGATCCCTTTCCTTCTATGGAAGAACCACTTCAGACTGAGAACCAGAAAGACCAAGGCATAAAAAGTTGAGAGGCCTGGGTTCTGGTCCCAACTCTTTCAGTTTTGCTGTGTTACCCTGGGCAACTCAAGTAACCTCTCTGAACTTGGTTTCTTCAACTGCAAAGGAAGATATGAACCATTTTAGCAACAACAATCTAACACTCTCTGAAGCAGCCTCCAGCTTTTGAGCCACTGGTGTGGGCAGATGAAAGGGAGTAAGAAAAATATTTAAATGCACCTGCTTCATAGAAACACACCACTTCCAAATAAATCCTCCAGTGCCATTCAATCTTATAGCTCTGTAAGCCAAAATGGGCTTTCTGGGGCCAAGCCAGTGCCTGGAATGATTAATTATTGTAACAGCAGAAAGGTAGATGAAGAAGCGACAGATGGCCCATGTGAAATAGTCTAGAATCACCTGCTATGAAATTAATTTCACATCTTGGAGGCTTGGGGCTCAGAACACCGTGCAAAAAATGACTGTTGATAAATTGTGTGTGTTTGTATGTCAGCCTCTCTGCAAACACCCAAATAATATATGTCGTGTCATGTTTTCTTTCCTCCATCTCATTTTAATACATTGTCATTTATAGAAAACTGCCGGGAAACATGGGGCATCAATCAAGCCATTAATTCCTGAGATTATGCTAATGAGGTGCCTGGAGTGTTTGTTTCCCAGAATAGCTGCTCCCCCAGGAGGATGCTCTGGACTCCTCCCAGCTCAGCCCTCCCCACTTAGATCAGGAGCCATTCTGCCAGCGGGCTGCTCCTCTCCAAAGGGCACCCAGCCCGTCATTGCTGACCCTGGGAGGACTGGCCTGGCCAGACAGCGAAGGCCAGCAGCTTACCCGCCCTCCACCCCCGGCCCCCACCCCTTGCACGTTGTAGGTGAACTGGAGCGTGTGAAACACCAAAGGGAGGGAGATGTGAGACCCCAGCTAATGAGCTTAGAGGCCTCTACCAGTTATCACTCCTGCTGGAGAGCAAAGTGGAAGGGGAAGACAAAAATGAAATAAAGAACCTTCCAAATAAGATGCTTCGTCAGCTGAGATGGCGAGAGGGGACCAGAACATTCATGATTCCTATTCCTGTGGAATAAAATCATGATTGTGGGCTTGATGCCAAAGGAGAAAACCTGTATTATAGGAACTAGCGCTCAGTAGGCCGTCACCGGCCCCTGCTGCACCTCACTGTGAATACTGTTTCTGCCTTTTACCCACAGGGCTGGGACAGGCACAGGGGACTCGAGGTTGCCCAGCTGGCGAAGAGCTAGCTGTTCGGTGCCCCAAACCCAGGTGTTCATTCTGTTTTGTATCTTATCTTAGATACATATTAAAACTTTCTGGATTTAAATGCACTCTTCTAAAGTCCTCCAGAGAAACGGAAAATGGTCTTGAACAGCAGTGAGTTTAAGATGCTGCAAAAAACAATCACAGGATAGAAATGAACAGCATGAGGGAGCCTGGTATGATGGAGTTGCTTTGTACCTTAACTGTGGTGGTAGTTAACCGAATCTTTGTATGTGACAAAATTATACAGAACCACACACACACACACACACACACACACACACACACAGAAGGGAAAGTAAAACCAGTGGAATCTGAATAAACTCTTCAGATCAAACCAATGTCGACGTCCTGCTTTTGATACGTATGATAGCTACGCAAGTGTTACCGCTGGGGCTGGGGATGTGGAACCTGCCTGTATATTGTTGTAGACTGGATATTTGTGACTCCTCCCTGAAGAAATGCATTTGTTGGAGCCCTAAGCCCCAATATGATGGTGTTTGGATGTGGGGCCCTCAGGAAGTGATCAGGATTAAATGAGGTCAGAAGTGGGGGGTCCCCCATGATGGGATTAGTGTCCTCACAAAAAAGGACACTAGAACTTTCTCCCTCCCTCGTGCCCTCTTCTCTCACTCTCCCAAAATACGATAAGCTAGAAAAAAAAATATTTACAATGCCTATAATCAACAGAATACACATAATCCAGAATATATTATCATATATCCACATATACATGTATACACACACACACATGTATATATAAAGAATTCTAACATACAACCCAATAAAAAATGAGCAAAGAATAGGAAAAGTCAGTGAAAACACAATTGGTCAATAAATACCTATAAAGGTGTTCACCCTTATACATAGCCTGGGAAATACAGGTTCAAACATTAATGATCTGTCATTTCACATCACCAGATCTGCAAAAATGTAAAAGTCAGACAATACCAAGAGCGGATGAGTCATAAAGAAACAGAATATTTATAGATTCCGATGGGAGTATGCATTTTTGCAACGAGTGTACAAGCCATTTGGCTGCACTTAGTCAACCTGAAGGTGTGCACACCTATCAGCTGGTACACAGTGTGTGCACGGAGCTTTATTTATGCTAGTAAAACGTTTGGCAACCAGCTCAGCATCTATTCACAGGTGGCTCTGAATCCAGGCAGTTGGTGCTAAGTCTGGGTTCGGCAGCTCTTAGCTGTTCTCTCCCATTTCAGCTCAGCCTAGGAACTTTTTGACAGCAATGGCACCCCTAGGGGCAGTCTGGGAGCTGGAACCAGGCTGCCAGAGATTACACTGAGGTTCTGGTTTCTTCTAATACCAGGTCCAGGGAATCCAAACACTTTGTGGTCTAAGGGTCACCATCAAGGTAGGGAGCTGAACTTGGAATTGGAAAACATACCTTAAAACACATCTTAAAATGTAGAGAGTGAAGTCTTTTGAGAAACAACCTGCAAAGGTGGCCAGTGTTTTGGTTAAGTAATGCAGAGACCTTGGACAGAAAAATGCCAGTGACAAAAGTGTTTTGCATTTGTCTGGCTCTAGCACATGTAGTCCTTCATTTGCCCTTAGCCACAACACCAGTGATGGTCACTGTGAGATCCATTGTCCAGAAAGTGAACGAAGATGGCCAGCAGAGTGGTCATGTGACAAGATACAAAACCATGAAGGGGAAGAGACAGAATATCAACCCAAAGCTGCTGACTCCAAATCATTCCTTATTATAGCAACTTCATTGCCAAAAGCACCTTTCCTATCTGATCGATATTTTGCACTTTTTTTTTTCAGTTTAAAAGCTAATTCTTTAATGACTTTCAACTTCCACTCGAACCCCAGCAATGACTTTTCCTCATCATGAAGTTAGTTCTGGGCCTTGTCTACCAGGCAGACGAGATGCTTTTCCCTAGTCCAATAGAATAAGTACCCCAGGTGATAGGCAGACATTCTGGACCCCAGCCTGAGCTCTCCTGTTAATGTGCAGTGTGGCTCACTTCTCTCTGCCTTAGTTTTATCATCTCCAAATGGGACCTCCAGCCCTTAACGATCTCATCGGGTTGTTGTGAAGACAAACTGATATAACCTATATAAAAGCATTTTGAAAACATTACAAGCACTATACAAATGTAGGCATCATTATCATAGAGGCAATAAAAGGATTAATCACACTGATATATAGTGAGTGAGTTTTCGCGCCTCCCTGATTTCCAAAAACAGCAGTAATTGTACTTGGCAGAGAAATCCATGGCATTTAACCAAAGCTGTGAATTTTGGGGAAAGGCACAACTTGGCCAAATCCAAATGATTTTAAAAGACTCTATAAAAATAAACAAGTATCCCAATATAATTAATCCCAGTTCCTTCCATCCTTCCTGCTACTTGGGGCAGTGTGGTTTGTTATACAGCAATTACCCTTTGAATCCTTCTAATCCCGGCTGATCATTTTCAGCTTTAATTGTCTTGCTGGGTTTAAATGTTGTTATAGTTCAAATGCAGCCAATTAGCAAGGGCCCAGCCCTGTTGTGAGGCCTCACATGCAAAGAACACACCTTGAAACCCCTGGTGGACTTTGTCCCAGATTGTCACAGTAGCCACAGTTCATATGCTCAGGTGCTGTTAGGGGGAGGAAGGGCCAACGAAGGCTCAGAGAAAGCATCAGAAGCAGTCCCCCACATTCGCCAGGGATGCTGCATAGAATTCTCAGAAGGGTTTTACATCAAGGGGGGGAAACATTAGCCTTAT
Source organism: Desmodus rotundus (assembly GCF_022682495.2). Classification (NCBI taxonomy): domain Eukaryota; kingdom Metazoa; phylum Chordata; class Mammalia; order Chiroptera; family Phyllostomidae; genus Desmodus; species Desmodus rotundus. The sequence goes on along the minus strand of NC_071394.1, from coordinate 8,681,245 downwards.
ACTAAACACAGCTCCATTCCCACCTAAAAACCTTAAAAGCAAGACCTAACAGGATCAATCTATTTCCAGGTAACCTAACTGCATCCCATAACCAAGTTCAAGAATATCCATAATAATAGAAAAATATCCAAGACAAAACAAGAGTCATGATATCTGGCATGTGATCAAATATCAACAAAAATATTACCAGTCGTGCAAAGATGCAAAAAAAATATGACTCCTAGTTCTTGCCAAGGGGCAAGACACAAGTACAGATGGGAAGAAAATCTTTGCAAATTACATATCTGATAAGGGACTTAAATTCACAATATATAATGAACTCTCAAAACTCAACAATAAGAAAACCAAAAAGAAAAAGAAAAAAAGATTTGAACAGATACTTCATTAAAGAAGATAGATAGGTGGCAAATAAGCACATGAAAATATGCTCCTCATCATTAATCATTAGGAAATGCAAATAAAAACCACAGGAAGAAGCCCCTTCCCAGCTATTGGAAAAGCTACAATTGAAGACTCTGACCACACGACATGTAGGCAAGAATGTGAAGCAACTAACCTCTTGTGTACTGCCAGCGGGATTGTAAAATGATAAAATCTCTTTGGAAAACAATTTGAAAGTGTCTTTAAATGTATACCCACTACATGATCTAGATATTATTCTAGCTACTTAACCAAGAAAAATGAATACATACGTCCATACAAAGATTTTTACATAAATGATTATAGAAGGTTTATTAGTAATATACAAAAGCTAAAAGTACCAGGTGTCCATCCATAATGAGTGGATAAATAAATGGTGGTATAGCCATACAATGAAATACTATGCAGCACTGAAAATGGATCAACCCACATCAACATGGATAAATATCAAAATCATTATGCTGACTAAAAGAAGTCAGACCAAAAAAGTACACACACACTGTATGATTTCATTTATGAAAAACTCTTATGAAAAACTCGAGGTGCAGCAGGGAGTGTAAATCTACTGGGAAGATAGGGACAAGGGGAAGAGAGATTACAAGGGGGAACAGAAGCTTTGGGGGGTGATGGATATGTTCATTACATTGACCCTGGCAATGTTCTCAAGGATGTGTACATATGTAAAAACTTAACAAATTGTACACTTTGAATAGAGCAATTTATTGTGTATCAATTACACCACAATAAAGCAGATTTTGACAGAAAAGATACCTGATATACTGAAAAAGTGGGGTGAGAGAAGAAACAAGAGCAGTGAGATTAGGGAGAGGGGGTGTGGGGGGAAACCTAAATGTCAGGGGCCCTTTTCGAGCAGAGACATGCACCGTACTTTATTGCCAGAACTGAACTTTGATTGACCAGAGTTGAGGCACATAGATAATAGACTGAGAAAATGCTGAGAACACACCAATACTACAAACTTGACTAAAATTTGAAGTCTTGGGGCTGAGCTGGTCTGCTCAGAGGTACATATGATTAAAAAATTTCGGTGACTTATTTAGAAAGGAGCAAATACACACATGTGTTTGTGAGCCCCCTCATCCACCCTCCCACACAGGGAAGTTTAAAAACAGTGCCAGTAACCAGTACGACAAGATGAGAACGCATTTAAAACCAACCAAATGTTTGGCTGGAAGCAATACCCTGATATTGCTAATGTGTCAGACAGTGGCAGCTGGAAAGATCTGAATGTGAGTTTAAAAACCAGGTCTTAGTGAGTGGAAGGGCTGGCCTGATAAATGTGGAGGAAAGGAATAAGACGGCGCAGAGGGGTGCAAGGGGCAAGGCAAACCCACCTGGGGGTTAATTTCACTGCCCAGAGGTACTGCTGAAGTTACCAATGGATCAAGTTACCAATGACATACAAGTTAAGAAGGGTTCAAAGGCTCCACCTGGTATAGCCATCCTTTTGGGGGATGAAGAAGCTGGGGGAGAACTAATTTTCTCCCAAAAGTCTAGCTTTACATGACTGTTCACGACAGTGATCCCCCTCTTAGCAAAAATCTGAACCAGTACCTGGTAGAGCCAGACTGCCTGGCCTTATATATTGTCTCTCTCCACTTCCAAGGAGTTTGACATTATTAAACCTCTCAGTTTTCTCATCTGTAAAATAGAGCAAATTAATAATAACACCTCCCCGGGGTGGTATCGGTCAGGGTTCTCCAGAGAAACAGAACCAATAGGATGTGTATACGGAAAGAGAAGTAGAGAGAGAGAATTTTTAAGGATTTTGTTCATGCAGTTGTGGGAATAGGCAAGCCTAAGACTTATAGGCTGGAGACCCAGGGAAAAGTTGCAGGTCCAGTCCAAAGGCAGTCTTCCAGTAGAATTCCTTCTTCCTTCCAGGAGTTTAGTCTTTTTCTACCAAGGACTTCAACTGATTGGGTGAGGCCCAGCCACATTATGGATGTAATCTGTTCACTCAAAGTCTACTGATGTGTACATCAATCTCATCTTTAAAAATACCTCCAATGAGGTCAGCACTGTAACATGTCGACTTGGAGGCTCAGGAGTAAGTAGTGATAATCATGTGGAAATCATCAGTGACGCTTGCCAAACATTTCCAGCTCCCTGCATTCCGGGCACATGGTAGGACGGCACTTACTAGGCCCCTTGTGATTGGGTGGGTCCATGTGCCTGGGTCCTGCCAGTGACTTGTGAGTGGACATGCTGCATGCACTTCTCTGTTTCAAGACCTTCAAAAGTTCTCTCTCCCTCTGCCTCGGAGACCAGAAACACTTGGCTGCTTTGCCAGCATGGGTCTCAGTGTGAGGAGGCAGGGCGTGGAGCACGGGTCGGCCGTAGCCATGCAGCGTGAGGAAGAAACAAACCCTTGTTTTTACAAACCACTGTTTTGGAGTTGTTTGTTAATGCAGCATAACCTAGCCCATTATGATGGATAATGACAGAAATAAGAGTAAACCTTTGTAAACCACTAATGTTTAGGGACTGTAACTGTAGCATAACCTAGACCGAGGGTTGGCAAACTCCTTGTTTGTGGACTCAGTCTCCTTTCTCCTCCTGAGGCTCTGCCATTCCCTAAGGCCTCACTTTGCCTGCTGCGCCTGTTGGGCGCTCAGCCTGCAGCCAGAGAATGAGGGACAATCATGTAAGAGCCACTTTGTAGGGGGTCAGTAAATGTTTCCTGAATACATGCATGTTTATTATTATTCCCAGGCCTCATACTGACTTCTAGAAACTTGGCTAGGGAGCATCTCCTACCTTGCTCAAAAATAAATACCATCTCCTTCTCTTCCCTGGCCAGGTGGATGCAGGGGACAGTTTGGGTGGGCCCATGTACCTTGGAGGTCTGTTCCCACACAGGGTCACTATGGAGGAGGTTGTTCAGTCAACCATGTAGGTGGTTGTTGGGTGGTTTTTTAAGCAATGTATATTTTGAATTCTAAAGGAGAAGGTGTTATGTAGAAAGGGACATTGTATCTTGAGTTTCCTCCAACGTTCTCTCCTTTACTTTTAAATTGGATTTGTGTGAATGTTTTAACTTGTCTCTGGACTCTTAGTCACTCAAAACACAAACACATACTTTGTAAAAAAAAAAAAAAAAAAAGTTGGCCACCTAGAAAATCTACAGCCAGAGGCATTTGATGATTCTTTTCTTTTCCTTCCTTTCTCCCTTCCTTCCTTCCTTCCTTCCTTCCTTCTTTCTTTCTCTCGAGATGCATACCCCCCTTCTCTCACTCCTTAGCTCAGCTTAGCTGCACCTACATTCCCTTTTGAAATGCTATCTCTGGGAATCTCATCTTCCTCATTGTTTTAAGCTGCTGTCTTTCAAGAGCATTTCCAGGGAAATATACTCAGAACAGCATAGTCAAGCCTCAGTAATGTCCTCTGATTATACGTTTCATCAATATGAACTCGATTTCTCTCTTCTGCCTTTCTCATCACAACAACTACATTGTCTCCCAGATAACATCACACTTCAGCCCAATAGGACCATAATGAGAAACACCTTTCAGTGATTAGACCAAACACATCTAATTGCTCTGAATTTCATTACAAGAAACAGAGCAGAGGAGATGGGAGAGGAGGCTGAAAGCCCCCAGCCCTCTCTGAATGCCAGCCTGAGGACCCTCCAAGAACAGATAAAGGGTGGCTGGAGAGCAGTGTGGGGTTGGTCCCAGGGCCCAGCCTCTGTTACTGTCATTTCAAACCTGCTTTGCTGTATATTAATTCCCAAAGAGCAGTCCAGGAGATTCTAAAATTTTATATTCTTGATAGCCCACCAAGGTCTTTGCAGATGTAATCGAGCTCACATGAAATCACATAGGAATAGGGTGGGTTCTAATCCAGCAAGATCGGTGTTCTTGTAAGAAGAGAAGAGACAGACACACAGGAGAATGCCATGTGCTGAGGGAGGCAGAGACTGGAATGATGCATCTCCAAGCCAAGGAATGTAAAACATTGCTACAAACACAAAAGCTGGGAGAAAGGCATTGAATAAATTCTCCTTTAGAGCCTTCAGAGAGACTGTGGCCCTGGCACCATCTTGATTTTGGACTTCTAGCCTCCTGAACTATAAGAACATTAATTTCTGGTATTTTAAACTTCCCAGTCTGTGATGCTTTTTTATGGCAGCCCTAGGGAACTCATAACAGCTTCCAGGTGGCTCCCACCTGCCTCCTTTCCTCTCAATGGGATGTTCCCTCTGCCTCCAGCTCCTCCCAAGCCTGTTCCAGGTCCTTTCTGCTTCCCCAACTTAACACTTTCCAGTTTTCATTCTGATGGTCTCTCTCTGCCCAAAAGGCTGCACCTTAGTCATCGTTGAAGGCTCCACACAGAGCCCACTGCTTAGCAGACATCCAACAAATGTTGAAAGAAGAGGAAAGTAAGGGACGCAGTCAGATGGAAGAGTTGGGTCATGTCTAAGGTCAAATGTGACAAGCTTCGAACAAGGGTTGTGGCTTAAAAATTAGGGTACAAATGGCTAAGGTTATCATTTAGTGAACAAAGTTTAGATGCAATTGAGAAGCAAAAACAAACTGGCTTTGGGGGCTCAGAGGAACAGTAGGGAAATGTAAAGTCCAATTCAAAATGCAAAAGCAGAGTTAGGGAGGACAATTAAAGCTGGTGGACATGAGTCGTCAGCATGCATAGAGGAGCTTGCACAAGGCACTTCAGTGGGGTTGAAGTCAACAGGGCTACTCAAGGGAACTTCAATCTTGCAGAGACATATATTGCTGGCCTGGGGCACCGACCTTGCAGATTCAGCTTTGGACTCATCTTGAAGACAGTGCTCCCTATCTGACAAGCATAAACAAGGATTAGTTTGCCAACCCCAGCACACTCCAACTGGGGAAGAGATGCTTCATACAGGAAGCTTAGTGGGGCGGGGGGCGGGGGACGGTTAAGAAACCTCCTGATCCAGGTGGTAGTAGGCACATGGGACTTTTACCCCATTGGGATAATAATGGCAAACAGATGGGGCATGGAGAGCCTACTTGGGATTCCACATAATTATTTTATTTAGACCGCACATCCACCAGGTGAGGGAGATGTCATTAACCCCATTTCATAGATAGGAAAAGTGTGAGTCCAGCATGGGGCCGTGAGCCACCTTTCCAAAGGCAGGACTGAATGTCTGCCCCTGCCAAAACCCCTGGGCTTATCACCTTGACTAGCTCATATTGACAATGACCAGTATGGGTCTGTTGAATCACATTGACCTGAGTCTAGAAGATAAACCAATTCACAAGTTGTCAGGTCTCAGAAATAAACCATTTGAAAGCCTTAACATGGGCGTTAGCATAAGTAAATTTGTCTTGGGAATTCCACCCACCATGGCAAACACAGGCCAGCTATAGGGATAAATCACCTTGCTGAGCCACCAGCCAATATGACGACCAGCTTTCACCACTCCAAAGTCTCCCGTCTGCGGGATATTACATTCTCCACTAAAAACATGGAAAAATCAATGAGTCATTCTTGACCAAAATGTGGTTTAAGAGTTACCTAAACTTCTCCCACAAAGAGATGACCCATCATAGATGCAGGTTCCTAATTCTTTCTGAGGAGTTTAATAGATTGGCTATTGACCAGATAAGTCATCCAATTAACCCTGCTGCTTGGTCTCAGCCCACATCTCCAGCCTTCACCTTCAGAGGCCTGATTCACACCTGTACACCTGCCAGCAGGGCCCCTGACCTGGTTCCCAGGGAAGGACAGGGCAGCCTAAGAGAACAAGACAGAGAGGCAGGGCCTGGAGCCAGTGGGGAGGGAGGTTCCCCAGAAGACAGATGTAAGCACCGCTCTAGGCGCACACACACTGGCTGTTTACCTGGGAGCCTGACACTCCATGTTGCAAGAGTTCTTCACGGACAGATTGCAGCCTGTAGATTACTCAGCAGCAGAGAGGGTGAGCCTGCGGGAAAGCAACAGCCTTCACAAGGAAACCAGCCCACGCCCAGGTTGCACCTTTTACCTGGGGAACTTGCCCTGGGCCAATTCCTATGCCCACTGCCAAGAGAGCCTGGCTTGAATGTGCGAGGGAGAGGCAGTGCTGCCTGGGAAGCTGCCGCAGGTCCTGGGACTTGCATCCCATCCTCTCGCCACTCTCCACTTGTCTGAATTTTCCTCTGTATCCAAGAGCCTCCTCTTTGGAGGGCCCAGGAAGAGCAGCAGAGACAAGAATTGAGGGCGTGTCCCAAAGAAGGTTACAAAGGGAAGATCGTAGTGGGTGTTTGCAACAGTCTTCTAGCTGCCCTCTCCTTCAGCTAGTGTTGCAACATCCACTCCATCTTCCTCAATGCTCCAGAGTGAACTCTCTAGAAGGCTCATCAGAACCTCTCACTCACCTTCAAGGGCTCCTTGTTTGCACTAGGTGGAATTCATTAGCAAGGGCCCTGTCTGCCCTTGGTCTCACCAGACTTCCCTCCAAGTTCAAAGGTGGTGCCACAGGATGAGTGGATAGCAGTGACCCCCTTCACCTCCTTAATGGTACCCCCTTCTGTGATGTGCACTGTAAACTTTTCCCAATCTCATGCCAGGGGCTGTGCCCACACAACTTCACGGTCCCCTCAGTTACCTCCCTAAACTCCCTCAAGTACAGAGAATTTGGGGACACTGTGCCACACCCTCATCACATGTTAGGTGCCAGATGACAAACCAACTTGCAGTTTCTCAAATGTATGCCAGGCAGCTTTTTATCCATCTAATAACACTTCTGGGGCATTGGCAATACCATCAGGAACCACAGTCAGGCCTAGCCTTCACAGATTCCCCGGACAGGAAGATGATACTGAACAAGCACCGATGCCTTAGCGTGGGCTGTTCCCTCCGCCAGGAATGCCTTTCCCCCTGTGTTTCCTGCCCATTTAGCAGACTCTGCTCCCTCTTCAAGACTCAGCCCAAATGCCATCTGCTGTGCGGGGTAATTGCTGGCCTTTTCCTGATGATATGCCCTCTGGGTTCTCATCGTATGTTGGTCTGTTTTGCTGCGTGTCTCTCCCTATGAGAATACAACCTCCTTGCAGATGGGAATTACATGGTCTCCTTTCTGTATCCTCATGGTATGAGCACAATAAATATAGGTGGGATGACATAGCAACATCTCATAGCTTTTCGGATCACCTTTAAAATAGAGTCCCAATATGACCTGCTCACCACCCCATGCCCCCCCCCCCACCGCCCACCACTAGCATCCCTAGACTCTATAGCAACCACCTCCTCATCTCCCTTTTTCTGGTCTTCTCCCTACACTCTCCCCCATACAGAGGCCAGTATGACCCCGTAAAGCATAAATCCACTCACATCGCTCCCAGTTCAAAATTCTCCACACTTCACATCCTGTCCCAAGTCCCTATGATGGCCCCCTTAGCCTATGTGAATGGGCCCCAGGTGATTCAAGTACCCACCCTCATCTACCCCTCACTCCCTACATCTGTCAGCCACACTGACCTGCTTCTGAAACCCACCAGGTGTTCCCACATGACCGCCTTTGCCCCTGATATTTCCTCTGTCCATACATGTTTCCCTCAACATTTCCCCACCTCACTTCTTCCCTTCCTCAGGTCTTGGCAGTTTCCTGTCCTTCTTTCTGAAACAGTGTCCTCCATATCTGCATCCCTGTTCCCTGCTCAATGTCTATGTTCACAGCACTTCTCAATGTCAGAGAGCACTGCATTATTAGGCACGCTAGCCTATTAACTACTGCCTGTTGTCCACACTCTGTGCCCCTGGGGCCTTGGGCTTGTCCCAGGCCATCTGTGCAGCAAGAATCTCTCAAGGAAGATGCCCTCTGAAATCCCATTTTCTGCTCCTGGAGACAGATGCTGGGGGATCAAGGTGAAGGGCGGACCCCACCTTCCCTTTCTCCCAGTCTTGGGTTTGGAGACGTGGTCATGAAATTCCTGGGGTATCAGCTGACCTGGAGGAGCCTGCCAACAGCTCCATGCCCAACAGGGCCCATTCTTGAGCCCTCTGTCACCTTGCAGAACTACTCACAAGGGTGGAGTGAACCAAGATACCATCACGCTTTGGCTAAATCACTCCTCTAACCATTTCCTGGCAGAATACGAGGCACCTTGAAAGGCGGGGACCATACAGATCAACCTGTGTCCGCACTGCAGCTGCAGCCATCACAGTCTTCCTCTGCTTGATATCCCACGAGGACCCCCTCCTTGCTTCTTTTCTGGGTCCTTCTGGAGCTGACAAGACTTTGCAGATGTGGCTCCTGGCTTTCTCTCCCCTCTTGGCTCTCCACACTTCTGAGTCTCTCTTGCCACTCACTAGTCACACTTTCTGTCACAGCCCTACTGAACACTGTCTGTGGATCCCCCGGGAAGCCAAGCTCTTGCAAGCCTCCACACTTCTGCTTCCGCTGATCCTTCTGCCTGAACCCCCCTTTCCTCTGACCCTGGCAGGATATGGTCCATTCATCTTACAAACCTTAGTTCAAGAGATATTACCTCAATGAAGTATTCCCTGGCACCTCTTTACAGTTTGCCCCAATCCCGGCTTAAATGCCCCCCTTTATGCCCTCTGTCCCCAGAACATATTCTATCTATTCTATGTTATGTCAATTTCATGAATGTTTGCAGAGCTTTCTCCCCCATGAAGCTATGAGCTCCGTGAGGGCTGAATCCTTATTCATCTTGGCTCACAGCAGGGACAGAAATGTTGGTAACCTACAAATCCCATCATGCCACTCCCTTGCTCGAAAGCTGCCTACGACCCTCACCTCACTCAGAGTAAAAGGCCAAGTCCTGGCGTTGGTCCATGAGGCCCTATGAAATCTGCACAGCCCCCTGGCCCATCCATAGATCCCTGACCCTACCTCCTATGACTTGTCCCCTCATTGGCTCTTCTCCAGCTACATCAGCCTCCTTACCATTTTTTAAACATTTTGGGCACATTCTCACCTCAGGGCCTTGGCACCAGCTATGCCTTCTTCCTTGAATACTCTTCCCTCAGCTATTTATGTTGCTACCTCACTCACCTCCCAAGTGTAGCCTTCCCCAACCAGCTCACTTATAATTGAAGCCCACAGCCTACATTCCCTGGCAGTTCCTGTGCTCTTTGTCTACCTCACTTTTCTCTGTAGACTTTATCAAAATCTAACATACCACACGTCTTATTTATCTCTCTCTGGTTTATTGTTCATCTCCCCCCACACACACACTGGAGTATATGCTCCGCAAGGGCAAACATTTTTGTCTGGTTTGCTTATTACTGCATAGCCAATGCCTTGCACCATGCTGGACATGTGGTGGGGACTCCATATTTTCTGAATGAATAAATGAGTAAATGAATGAATGGTATCCCCAGCATGTTGCATACTTCGTGGCACATGGAAGACTCCTAGTAAACATTTATTGAATGAATGAAGAGAAAGAAAGACAAGGAAAAAAAGACAGATGGAGGAGGAGAGAAGAAAAGGGAAAATGGACAGAAGGGAAGGACACAGAGGGGGAGGTATGTAAGGTGGGAGAGAAGGAAAAAGAAAGAAAAGGAGGGAGCGAGAAAGAAATAGAGACAGAGGAAAAGCAGGCCAAATTTGCCCGAAGTCCTCAGACAATTGTGTGTATTGTAGCCTTGCGGGGAGAATGTTGCAACTTAAGACTACTTGCCTTAGATTCTCAGAGAAATTTTTCTGCCTTCAGCTTCATTTTGCCAGCACAGACCCGACCAGAAAAGAAAACATGAATGTTTTAAAAGGGTGCTTGGCCATCACTTTGGGCTTCATTATTGACAAATTTTACCCTGCAGACTGCCTACCTGTGTGATACCCACATACTTGACTCACCTCAAACTTTGGTCAAGAACCCCTCACTCAGTATTTTGCAGAGATTTTTGTTTTAAGAAAAGTGCATTTCTTTACCACTATAAAAGTAATACATGTAATGACATATAGGAGAAAATAAGACCACATCAAGCCTGTTTTCTTCTTGTCTTTATTCTGTACTTACACACAATTTCTAAATTAAATTGGGATTATAAGATGCATACATGTGTCAGATCACGTCATCCTGAATGGTGTCACAGAGGCATCAGGGCCCTGGCCATGTCCCATCATCATTCACTTATAACATGTAACTGCAACTCTCTGCCTCAGAGCTGTGTTTCTGGCTGGAGAAGCTCACACAGCCAAGCGCAGGGCAAGCTCAATCAATGGGCTAGATGGTTAATGTCTTTGGACACGGCCTGCCACCATCACTGGTTGGGGAGCTGGTGGATCACAATAACATGAAGGCATCCTTATCCCCAGCAGGACTGAGCTTCAGTGACTCACAGAGGCAGCCAATTTCATGATACTGCTTTCTCTGGTTTCTTTTTCTTTCTGTCTCTCTTCTCCATTTCTCTTCTGGTGTTTTCTGTAAATCACTTCCTACATACAACATTCAAATGTTTGTCCCAGGGTATGCATCTGGGGGAACCTACACCAAGACCAACGGCTTCCCCTTTGAAAGTAGAGACCAAAGTCTGTGCCATGACCCATGAGGTCCTCTGTGCTCAGCCCCCTGCCATTTTCCCTCTGGTTCACTCCACTCCCACCATGGTGGCTTCCTGGCTCTTCCTAGAACATTCGAAACATGCCTTCAAAGCAGGGCCTGCTCTTTCTTTTCCCTTTGCTTATATGTTTATGGCCTCTAGCACCATCCTTCAAAGTAGAATAAAAACTCAGGGAGGGCCCCAAGCAGTGTTTCTCAGTGGGTTGGGCATCATCCTGCAAAGTGAAACGTCACTGGTTCAATTCCCAGTCAGGGCACAGGCCTGGGTTGTGGGTTTGGTCCCCAGTCAGGGCATGTACGAGAAGCCACAGATCGATGATTTTCTCTCACATCAATGTTTCTCTCAATCTCTTTCTCCCTCTATGAAATAAATAAAATCTTAAAAAAAAAAACTCAGGTAGGGAAGTGATTTTCCTCTGTTTTATTCTCAGCACCATCTCCAGTGATTAGAAAAATACTGGATATAGAGTAGATGCTCAATAAATATTTGCTAATGTGTTGAATTCACAATGACATAAGTGAAACCTGATTGGTACCAATAAAAATCTTTGCAAAACACCTGGTAGGCCCCTAGCTATTATTATTAGAACCTCTGCAAGGAACCTTTTGCTTATGAATAATCTAGTCCTTTCACTTCCTTGGAGACGAGGACCACAGAGGGTGAGCCTTGGGCCTCATATCACAGAGCAGTGCCAAGGGCAAATTCCAGCTCCACCTGAGTTGTAGACGGAAGAGATCCAATCAGGCTTGGTATAATCTAAGGTCTACCACTTGTCAGCTTTGTGACTTCTAAATAACCAGGGCAATTTCCTCAGTCTTTCTGGGTAGCTGTTTTCTCATCAGTAAATCAACAAATCTGGATGATAACAAAATAATGAATATAAAAAAGCTTGGCACCTAGTAAGTACTTAAGAGATGCTCATCACACCTAAGGAAGTGCTCAAAGATGCTCGGAAAAGATGAGAACATGCTTACGATAACGACAGTAACAATTTGTTGATGCTGGCCATATCCCAGGTGCGATGCTAGCAGACTTTACATGCGCTATTTCATTCAGAGGTGTCCAGCCTTTTGGCGCCTCTGCGCCACACTGGAATAAGAAGAGTTGTCTTGGGCCACCCATTAAATACATTGTGACAGGTAGTCACAAAATAAATCTCATAATGTTTTAAGTAAATTTATGATTTTGTGTTGGGCCACACTTACAGCCATCCTGGCCTGCGGGCCGCAGGTGGTACACTCCTGAATCCTAACAGCACCCTCTGAGGTTGGGGCTCATTTCATCCCATTCTCCAGCTGAGGAAACTGCAGCTCCCAGAAGTTTTCTAACTTGCCTGAGATCACAAAGATAAACTCCTATGCTATCTATACTGCTTAAAGAGCAGTGGCTCTTACTTCCTCCGAGATCTTTTGAATGTCAAAGACTTGTGAAAAATAGAGGACACTGTTTGCTTCCCAGCAGGACCAGGCTCCAGGCATTGTCAACATCTGATAAATAGCTGGCCCTTTGAAACGTCTGCAGAGGGAACCCCTTAGAGCTCCATTAGCCCTCTGTCCCAATGCCTTGTAGTTCTCAAATCAAGAATCCACAATTCACTGTAATTTAAGCCCATCTTCACCCTAGGTAGGAAACGTCCCTTCATAAATAGAAATCTCTCTGTTGGGGGGGGGTGTCCTTGTGTGGTCCCTCTTTATCGCTCTTTCACACAGGCACACCCACCGTCACCTTAATTCACTGACTTCTCTAGCCAGTGAGATTCAAAGTTTGGCCCCCAGTCTCAGTATTACCAGATAATTCCCTGGAAATGCAGAATCTCAGGACCTTTCCCAGACTAACAGAAGCAGGACCTCTGGGGGTGGGACCCAGCACCTGGTTTCAAAGAGCCCTCAGGTGATTCTTATAGGCACTGACCTCTGAGTTCGCCTGCCTTAGGCTGCCCACGGGATCTCTCCTTTTACCCACCCCCACCTCCAAAGCAAGCTTGAGAATAAATCACAGCTCTTTTTGGCCTTTAAATGTCAAGGATCCTGAGCTCAGAGAACAAGGTCCTTGGCTGGAAATGCTGAGCTGAAGCCTTGGCCCTGTGAGTGTCAGAGCCCCGGCCCTGGCCAGGGTGGCATTTGCAGCCCACTCAGAAATCATAGCTTCTCGGAAAGGCCCCTCCCTTTCACTTAGAACTACAATAAAATCCGTGTTGGGAAGGACAATAGAAAAAACAAACCTGGCAGGGGAGCTGCACACTCTAAATGGAACAAGCTGGCCTGGGGGAGGGGGTGGGGCCAGAATGGGGGGACTCCCGGGGCCTCGCTGCCTCGCCAAAGTTAGGCCATAAACACTCCCTCCACCCAGCCACCAAGATGGCCTCATTTGGCGCTGCTCACCCACTTTGGTCATATAAAGAGCGATAAAGGAAGACAAGGGCGGAATAACCTCTAAATAAAAGATGAGGTAATTTTGAAGGCACATTAGGATTTTATGTGTATTATGGCTTGTGGGTTGTTTTTTGTGTTTTTTTTTTTTTATTTAAACATGGGGAGGGCCTGCTGTTCAACTGCACAGGGCTGTCACTCTCATGAAGTGCCAGGGCTAGTGATGCAGATGGTCCAGGGCCAGGCTCTTTATCTTAGATGGCTTGGGGAAGGTATGGCAGAGAAGGCAGTTCCGTCCCCTTAGCCTGGGTTTTATCACACCAGGCATGGCCACCACACACACATAAATGAAGCATCTAGGCCTCTGTCCTTCCTCATAGGCTTGCATCTCACAGAAGGGGGAGGTCAGGAAGAAACCTCCACAGGACGATGGACACTAGACTGGTCCTGAAATGACCGGCTGACTGACAGTGGCCAGCACAGCTTGAAAGTTCCACCTGAGGATGAAGAAGGAAGATGCTTCACCACTCGGAGAGCATTGACTTTGCAGAATCACAATGTCCAAATGCCACAGAAACCTGGAGGACAGGAAGCCCCTTTCCTGCAGAGCCATGAGGGTTCAGGGTGAGACAGGGTGGGAAGCCAAGATGGATGATACAATGCCAGTTCTTTTACAATTGATCCATTTTTAGGCCGCTCAAGACAGTAAGGACACTAGAGGATGAAAGCCCTGAAGCTAACCACAAGCTGCTTTGTCAAGTGTTAAATCAGGACTGTGCCACAAATGCTCATGGCATAATCATTATTGCCACGGGCAACATCAAGGCCACCTCTGTCCCTCTAGGCCCTCAGAACAAGTCCACCCTAAACTAAGGGCCTTACTTGCATATCTCCAGTGCCCTACAGGGTAGAATCCTTATCCCCACGTTACAGAGGTAGAAATCAAGGCTTACAGAGGTGTAGTAACTCACCCAAGACCCAGGAGAGGGGTGTGGAGGAGATAGAAGTGACAATGAATAAGATCTGGTCCCTGCCTTCAGAGTCTAGACTACCTACAGAAATGGAATGAGAAGAGCAAAGGAGACTTTACACTTGGGGCTCCTACAAACATGGGGGCTTCTGTTAACAGTGGGGTCTTGGTAGCCAGGCCTCCTAGGAGGTTCCACTGGACTTGTTCCCATAGATACGTGCCAACGGCAGCCAGCTTCGGGAGTCCCCAGCGTCAGCCAGCCCGATAACCTGAGTTGGCAACAACAAAATACAGATAATACTCAGATCCTTTCAAGGACCAGGTAGTCCAGTGTTTTCCAAATCCAGGAAGGGCAGCCCAGCATCCACGTCCACCCCTGGGATCTAACAACTGTATTGTTTCCAGATGGCCTTGGCCATCCGTCAGTACCCCACCCCAACCTGAAGTCCTCACCCTAGCAGAAAGGGGCAAGGCGAAAACAAAAACAAATAAACAAAACAAACAAAACCCCAGGAAACAAGGCTATAGAGGTACAGAATGGGGAAGACCTGGTATTTGCCTTTTCCAGGACTTCCACGCCATAGCTGGATGACCTTCGGCAAGTAGTCTCACCACTCTGTGCTTCTACTTCTTTGTCTACACAATAAAGGCATTAATAAAGGTACTCCCTTACAGTGTGGTTGTGAGGGATAAACGGTTAATACACAGGAATCTCTTAGAAGAGCACCTAGAACTCAGTAGGCACTCCATAAACTTTGCTAACTGCTATTTAAGAATTTATTTACTGAGGACCAGCTGAGGCTAAGACGGGTGATGTTCACAGGGTTTAGGCCCCGCACCATCCCACAGAGCCAGGGTGCGGAGGCTCTGGACTGTGGAATCCCGGGATCCTGGCAGGGTGAGGGGCCCAGCACGAAGGGCTTAGTGGTGCACAGGCACTCTGGATCCAGACAGCATTGGATCAAATCCTGATTCCTCAAATACTAGCTGTGATCCCTCAGACGACCTCGTTATCTGTTTGAAGCCTCAGTTTCTTCATGTGTAAAGGGAGGCGGAATAGTGCTTATCTCCTAGGGTTTGTTGCAAAGACATAGTCCGTGAAAAGCACAAAGAACAGGGCACAGAGCGAATGTTCAAAACTGGGGCCATTACAGCAGTTCCCCCGGTGGATGCCACAGATAGTACCTAACCCTCAATATGCTATGTTTTTCTCTGTATATACATACCTGTGATAAAGCTGAAGCTACTCTTGCTCTTCGGGACCATTATTAAGTAAAATACGGGTGACTTGAACCCAAGCAACAGTGGATCTGGTAACCTGGATGGCTACTAAGTGACTAACGGGCGAAGGGCATATACAGCATGGATACTTTAGATAAATGGGTGACTCATGCCGCAGGTGGGATGGCACAGGATAGCACAAGATTCCCTCACCCTACTCAGAATGGTGCACAATTTAAAATGTATGAATTGTTTATTTCTGGAATTTGACTGCAGGTAACTGAAAGAGTAGAAAGCAAAACCCCAGATAAGGGGGCTACTGTATATTCTTATATGACCCACCTTTTCCAACATGGTTTAGATGACACGTCTTCCAGGCAGCCTTCCAAAGCTCTCTCCTGCTAAAGTACTAACTCCTATTTATTTCAACCTCTGTCTTGGGGACTTTGTTACTTTTTATTTCATTTAACTTATTTATATTTGTATTCCTATTAGATGTATCCCAATGGCCTATAGGCTTCTTGTGAGCAAGGACTTTGCCTATTTGTTACAAGATGTTCTGACCAATTTCTGGCAAGGGCTAGGTATCCAGTAAGGTCTGCAGAACAAATGAACGAATGAATGAATGAATGAGGTGATTAGGCTACACCTAGAAGGAGAGGCAGAGTTAAGGCAGGTGGGTACTGAAGAAAGAAAAGAGTAAAGGTATACGAGAGCATAGGTGCAAAAGGAGGTTTTTATGTTTCCCCTTTAGTTAACACCTGGTGCCCAAAACTTCTCTAAAGGCTTCGTGTATATTAAATCACTTACCCCTCATAAGAACCTGGGAGGTGGTTACTATTATCACCCTCATTTGGCAGATAAAAAAAACCCACCTTCTGGTCTGTCAAGCATTAAACCGATGCTCACAAATAATTAATGACAATGTGATGAGTATTTCAAGACACAGGAAACCAAGGGAGAGTGAAGGGGAAAGGCATTTGAGAGTGGGGGCTGCAGGGAATCCTTGGCCGAGCACTGCTGTGTTCTGGAGTGACTGGTCTCCCTCCTACTTTGAAAGGCTCTGCCTGGTGGTGCCTGTGGACGGTTTTCTGAACAAGCCCACGTGACCCCTATGTTGTGGAAGTCCCAGAAGACGTGGCCTTTGCCCTCCAGGGACATTGCCTTTGATTTACTCATTAACACCCGTGAAGATGGCAGATGAACACTACCAGAGGGTCCCTGTGCGCATGGCTGAGGCAGTTGGTGCTTCTTTCGAAATGGAACCAGAATACTTGTCCCTGGCAGCCCAGAGCTGATAACATTTACCAATGATTGTCCAATAATTGAGTAAGTGATTCAGAAAAAGTGAGGACAGAAGTGTCCGAATCCCATTAGTGGAAAGAATGACTCATAGAGAGGGTAACAAGATGTCCCAGTTTGCCAGGGACAGTCCCAGTGCCTGTCTGTTGTCCTAACATAATTATGAATCACACCTCCCTTTCACTCTCAGAAGTGTACCAAGTTACGTGATCTGTGAGGTGGTCTGCCAATTTAGAGCAGTTCGAGTACATTTTGTAACGAAATGTAGCTTCGTTATTCTTCAGATGACAACTGCAGATACGGGTAAACACCATCTGTCTCCGGCGAGCCAGAGAGACAGCTGTGCCAGTGCAGCTCATAGAGAGTGTCAGGTGTGTGCACAGAGACCCCGGGAGGATCTGGTGAAAGCAACTCACAGGAAGCAAATCCATAACAGATAGATCGAAAACCCCAAGTCTGCCAATGTATCAGCACCCATGGGCATTATAGCTTATCAAAGTCAAGTCATTCATTTAATGTACCTTTCCTGAGCTTCAAATTCATTGTCCTTAAAATGTGGGCGATACTACCTGTCTCACCTTCTTGCCGAGCAGTAGTGACTATCCCACGAGTTAATGGGTATGCCTTCTAAACTGGGAAGTGTTACACCAATAATGCAAGACGGGATTACTTATCATTAATTAGTTAGACATCCTTATTAAGTCTTCACTGTCGAATTATATCAGTGTTTGTAATCACAGCTCCCGCCTGGTGACGTGCCCCTCCCCCACCATGCCTCCTTGGCAGCCTTGAGAACTAGATCCCTCTCTCTTTTTTTTCCACTGCCATCATCTGGTCCTTTGTCTCCCCAATTTAACTGTGACCTCCTTCAGGACAGGGACCTTGTCTCGCTCCCTCCTTTAGCACAGGGCAAAGCTTGCTACTTGGCACTTTATAGACACTCAATTTTTGCTGATGAATGAAACACCCCCCTCAGCCTGCCTGGTCTTCACTAGGCAGAGCTACTCGCCAGGGCCGTGAGCAATCCTAGCCCCTCCTCTACATTCTTTATCAGACTGGGCTGCAGTCTGAGTACTGATTGTACATCACCTGAATCCTATTTCTCCAGGGCTGGTTTCTCTCTCCCCCCAAGTGCCTGACGTCCTGTCCAACAAGGCACTCAGTAATGGTTGTTCAATGAAGATTTTGCATCTCTTTAGTCTGGTGGTTTCTGCACATGTTCTTCCCTCGTGTGGCATCCTCTTCCCTCCCTCCTTCACCCACTTATTTCCTATCACCCTTCAGATCCCAGCTGGAGCATCACTTCCCCCAGGCACCCTCCATGCCCTCGGTGACTTGCAGGGACCCCTTTTCTTAAACCCTCTCCAAGCATCCTGCCTGGTGGTGTCCTAGTGCTCACCTCAGCAGGAATGCTACATTATGGGATTCTTTTTTAAATGTCTGGCTCCAGAACTAGACTATAAGATGGAATGGAACCAGGGAATAGAGTTTGCCTGCTCTGTGCACTGCTATATTCCCCAAACCCAGCATAGTGCTTAAAGGACAATAAAAAGTGGTCAAATAAATGAATCAAGGTAATGGGAGGACACGTGGGTGGAAATGTCCAGGAACCACTTAAGATCAGGGTAGGCATTCCACTGGCTCCACCAAAATCATCCTCGTGACCACCTTTTATCAAGTGCTTCCCATAGAACTGGCGATGAGGTTAGTGCTTTTATAAATATATTAACTCATTTAATCCTCCCAACAACGCACCGAGGAAAATTCCTATTTGACAGGTGAAAAATATAAAGCACACCTTTTAAAGCTAAATTATATCAGGTAAACCCTCAGCTGAATGATCTTCCCAATCATGTTGCCCACAAGTCCTAGAAAACTGTGACAGACAGGAGGTGCACATTTAAGAATGGGGGGGGGGCTTTTAAACAATTCTAAGGAATGTTATTTTATGACTTTGACTTTTCTTGTCCTAGCCCTGTTCCTTGTATAGATGAGGGGGTAGGAAAGAAAGGGATATGATTTTGCTTCCCTGCTTTCTCCTTCACTGCATTTTAGCAATTTTGGAACCAGGGTGGGAAGAGCTCCCATCTAGGCACTGCCCTGGGCAGATCACTTCTATTTGTGCCAGAGTTCCCTCATCTACAAAAGGTGGATAAATAACACCTCACCAGGACTTTAGAGAGTTAATTAACACTTGCAAAGCACTTTGAGATGGGAGATAAAAGGACCTGTTATTAGAGTCAGCACATAGGGGTATTGGTCTCAGGGGAAATTGATTTAGGATGAAGAATTGAGTGCGAGGCCCCTCCTGGGCCATACTTTCCTCCACAGGAAGCCATACTGACCTTGCACTGTTCCCTAAGCCCAGCATTCTTGCCCCACGTTGCTGCCCATGTCATTCCCCTGCCTGGAGTCCCCCCCCCTCCTCTCCTCCACATGTGTAGACCCTCCAGGAACACTTCAGGCCCCATTTGCTCTGTACTCCTTTCTAAGCACTCACTCACTCACCCCGTCAACAGGGCTTTGTTGAGTGCCAACTGAACCAGGCACCGGGCACGCCGTAAGCTACACATTCCTGTCCCCACATCACAGAAGAGGAGGCTGGAGCTCAGACAAGCTATACAGCTCACCCAAGATCACACATCAAGTTAGTGACTAAATCCAGATTGAAACCTGCACTTCCCATCGTCCACAATCTATAGAGTCCCCTCTATCTTGAGTCACCTCCTGCCACAAATCAAGGTATGCGGTCCAACGAGAAAAGACTTCTGACTCACCTGATTATAATTCGCAAGCTCAGTACAGACAAGGGGACCAGCTGATATATGGGTTGTCCTTGCAGTTCCTCTCATAACTAGGTCCCTGTCAGTACATTCCCAGTGGGGAGACTTGGGGTTGGAGCAAGAGGAAGGGTAAGGACTCCGTTCTAAGAAGGAAACAAACTGTGCTCATTCTGCAAACCCTACTTCACAAGTCCCCTGTCCCACCCTCCTTCCAATCAGATTGTTATGGCCAAGTTCCTCTCAAATAAAACCTCAAAGACCTCATTGCTTTCTCATTTTTACATGAGGGTGGAAAACACTGGAGCCTATACAGGAATGTGGGCTTTGAAGAGTCCCAGGAGAGATTACTGCCCTGCCTCTTACTGGCTGTAAGACCTTGGACAAGTCAGTAAACTTCCCTGGGACTCAGTTTCCTCATCAGTGAAATAGGCACACTGATAGCCCCATTCTTCTAAGGCTGCTATGAGGATTAAATGAACTACTGTATGTACAGCCCCATGCCTGACATATGCTAAGGTCTGGATAAACCCACTGGCTTCTTTCTCTAAGATACAGATATTTCCATGGCTACATACCAGTATCTCAAAAAGTCACAGTAAGTGACACCAGAAGCCAGCCCTGGTGTCTTCCAAATAGGCATTGACCTTCAGAAATGCACACAGGGCTCACTGTCCATGGTACTTAATTCCCTTAAGTTCTCTGATTTTGCTTTGACATGTTTGCCATAGGAGTATTGGGTTACAGGTGGCTTTGCTAAGGGGCAATCGAATTCTGCAGGTGGATTAATCTTGACTTCTTTCCTCTCATGGGAGTTCAATGGCACTTGGGTGTCAATTGTCACCATTTAGAAAATCATTGGGGCAGTTAATCACTGCACCAGCCACAAGGGACTCAGGCTAACCCAGAGACAGGGGACAAAGGTATACGGTCAGCACACAGGGGGAGCTAAGTTTTCCCCAGACTCATAAGGAGTTCTCAAACAAGAAGCTGCAAGTGGGGAGTGGGGCAGGCAGTTGGACACTGAGAGGTTTGGGTTGGCTACCTTTTGAAAATTAAATTTTATATTAAAATACAATGTCTGGCTTCTTTTGACACATTGGGAGATCTGGCACATTTGGGCCTATACCCTGGCATGGCAGCAATCATCTGGAGCAGAGGGACCGGGGCTGCCTACCTCTCACTGCCTGCACCCCTCACGCACAGTGTATCATACTGTGAACCCTCTGCACTCACTCGCATTACTCGTCTAGGCCTGGTATGGTTCGAGTTTTCTAGCCCTGACAGAGCAGTCTCCAGGGCTTAGCACACATTCTTCCTTCCACTCAGAAGCCTCTTACCAAGTCACCACCCTTTCTCCGCTGCACTGGCTCCTACTCAGGACTCCTACTCATCATCCTTCAGGACAAACTCAGTTATTGCCTCTTGTACTTCACCCTTCCCACACTGGGTTCGTAAGCATTTCAGTTATCTACAGCTGCATGACAAGTGACCTCAAAGCTTGTGTGAATTGAAACAATAAACATTTGCTGGGGGTCAGGAATTGGGAAGCAGTTTGCCAGCATGTTTCTGGCTCAGGGTCTCCCAGGAGAGTGCAGTCATCCGAAGGCATGACTGGGGCACGAGCATCCACTTCCCAGACGGCTCACTTACAGGGTAGGCCAATGGCACTGGCCGTTGGCAGGTGATGTCAGTTCCTCACCTCATGGAAATTTCTGTAGGGCTGCTTGAGTGTCCTCATAGCATGGCAGCTGGCTTCTCCCAGTGGTCCAAGGAAGAAGGCAGAAGCCCCAAAGTCTTTTTATAGCCGAGTCTCATCAGTCACACACTGTCATTTCTGCAGTATCGTCCTTTTTGCTACACAGGTCAGCTCTGCTCAATGTGAGAGGGGACTGGCCACCTAGGGCGTAAAATATGAGGAAGCGAGGATCACGGCGGGGGTGGGTTGGAGGGCGGGGCACAGTAGACACTGGCCACCACACCGAGTTTCCATCAGACTCCCTCCCACATATGTCAGGCACTTTTCATGCTGTGTTGAAGTTATTGCCTTACTCATCTCTCCCAGTAAAATGCTGACTTATTAAGGGCTTGTTGCTTTCATCTTGCTATTACCATTGCTGCCAAAGAGTAACCGCTCAATAAAATTGTAAACCGTCACTTCTTTTTTCAAACCCTCCAGTTTCTCCCTATTTGACTCAGAGTAGAAGGCAGAGTCCCTGCAATGGTCTACAGACCCTACACAGCCAGGCCCCCATCAGCTTTCTGACTTGCTCGTATGTTTTCTCCCCTTTGCTAACTCTCCTCCAGTCATTGAGGCCTGCTATTCCAAACCTGTCAAGCCAGCTTCTCTCTTAGATCCTTCAACTGGCTTTTCCCTTTTCTTGAAATACTTTTCCCTATGTATCCTCAAAATTCATCCCATCAACTGCTTCAAATATTGCTCAAACATCATACTCAAAGACAGAGTACTCTAAGTTGGTCCCACCCACAAGCATTTTTGACTCCTGTTAACCGTCTTTATTTTTTCATATAGTACTTATCACTATGCTATTCATTTATTTATTTATTTCTGTGTATTGCTTAGCATCTTTCTCTTCACTCGAGAACATAATCTCCTGGAGGGTAGAAGTCTTTGTCTTGCTGGCTGATAAAGATCTAGCACCTAGAACACAATCCATGTACACAGAATAATTGTTGACATAAATGAATAACAGAAGCAACTAATTTATTGGAACCCCTGAACTTAGATGTCAGAAAAACTGCCAAATTATTTTAAGTCGCAAGTTAAGAAAATTCAGGACTCCCTTTTGGTTTATAAAAATGGTTCTAGAAGATGCCCAGAGATGCATCGGCCCATGAACATGTGTTCAGGACACAAAGTGAGATCCTGCAAGCCAAGAGATTCTGTGTGCCTGGCGCTGTGCTTGGCATGCAACGGGCACCCCCCCCCAACTCAGTTTCTTCCACTTCTCTCACCTGTCAATTTCCGGAACAGGATGTGACTTCTTGTCACACTGTTGTGAGCATCCCCATCGTTCAGGACAGTCTGATGATCTTGTGCGTACACTCACAGAGGACAACTCGGGGTCAGTCCCCAACTTTTCTACTTATTAGCAAAAGGAGCTTCAGCAAATCACTGAGCCTCTTTGTGCCTCAAGTTTCTTGTCTGTAAAATGGGAGTTGAAATAGATGCCTTTTCCCATGTTTGTGCCGAGGACTGAATGAGTTGTGTGTGTCACTTAGCACAGTGCCTGGCACAGTCTTAAGAAGCATTTCTTAAATGCTAACAATTGTCATTCTCTATTACTTACAATGCAAGGCTACAATAGAACATGAGGGGGGACTAGAAAAAAAAAGATTATCTTCTGGAGGGTGGGCCCCTTGTAGTACAGGCTTCCCCCGCCAGCTGAGTGTTCTAGGAACCCATCTGTATCAGTGTGTTACAGAGCAGGGCAGGGGGTGGTTCATGATAAATTATTACAGAAAGGATTCCCCCTTTCTGTCTCTGGAAGTTCCTCCCCCCCACGCCCACCTGCTAGGTTCGCAATGCCCGCCGCCAGAGGAAAGACGTCTCTCAATGCCAGAGACTGGTGAAAAGGAAAGGAATTATTTATTTAAAAGTTACACAGACTTAGAGGAATGGCTTAATGACTTCAATAAGATACTAAAGTCCTCTAGAATACCCACAGATGCACAGTCCTTCCCTCTCCCTGTGCCCAGTCCAGGGTACCGTATCTCAGGAAAAGAAGTAGAAGTCCGTGATTCAGGCTCCCGGCACCATCAGCTGTGTGGCTGCTGCAATCTCCAGTTAATCCAAAGCCTTGTGGCACCTTCTCATGGCCCACCAGCAAGAGTCCTTTCTCCCTGTTTCTTCCCAGCAAAGTCTCTCCTGCTGCCTAAGCCGTGTGGCAAAAAGAAGCACTCCAAAACCTCGTGGTCCTCTTCCTTTCCCTTCAGAACCGCATGGTCCTCTCTTCACTTCACCAAAGCTGCGTGATCCTGGCCCTCTTTCTTTCCCCTCAGAACCTCGTGGCACTCTCCTATTCACTCCAGAACCACATGGCCTACTCACTCTATGGCTGCCGCACCTAGGTTTAAATCCCAGAGCCCATCTTCCTTTGCAGCCCCATTTCCGACTCCTCCTACAGTCAGCTACACCTGCCAGCATCCCTGTACTCTTCCAGCTTTACTGGGCTGCCATAGTAAGTCTGGGCAGGTGTGGCCCCATGGCGTGGAGCCAATCATCTCCAAGCTCTCACGCAGGCCCTGTAACCAGGGGGAGTTGCTTCCTAGACCCATCTTGGGTGGAAGTCACTCCCATCCCCCTGGCTCAAAGCATGGCCACAGCCATTTAACACATCTATGAAACCAGTTAAAGGTTATAGATATGTTAAATGACTGTGCCAGGGGTTAGCTGCAAAGCTCTTGCTACCCAAAACAGCTCTGAATGGCCCTGTTCCATGTGTCCCATCCCCCCTGGCTCAGGCCTGTGGGGGTGAGGACATCCTACACACATTTTTCTAATATTTCCTGGACACCCCGAGCTCTGGACCCCATTACAAATCCCTTCTTGGGGCCCTCCTCTTGGCTGCACCCTGCTTCAAGTGCACCAGCTGATATTGTTGTCAGAGGCTGCATTCAGCTTCACTGAATTTTTTTGAAGACTCTTTCAATGCATTCGCCCATTTCATGAGGGGTGACTTTCGAGCACACCTGCCCACACAGCACTGATTCAGGAGTTTTTGACCAAAAACAGCATGACCCACCCCTGTGCCCCACCCTCCCTATTCACCTGATCTCACCCCTAGCAACTTGTTTTTTGTTTCCTCGGATGAGAAAAGTCCTCAAAGGGAAAAACATTTTGCTGACGGGGAAGAGGCGAAACAACAACAACAAAAAAAAAAAACGGCAGAAGCACTAAAAGGCCTCAAAACTGACGAGTTCAAACTGTTTTGAGCAGTGGAAAAAACGTCTTGATAGGTATGTTGCATCACATGGAGAGTACTTTGAAAGTGACTGAAGTTTACACATGTAAGAATAAATACAGAAGTTTTTATAAATAAATTCCAGGTTTTCAGGGGCTTCCCCCTCATGTATTAAAAATGTCAAAACGATAAATTTCGTAAACAGTGCTTTTAATGTCCACATTAGTATGGGTTAGAGGATTAAATCTATTCTAATTCTTGCTGTCTGGGTAACATGCCATCCAGGAGACCTCAAATGTAAAATCTCTTCATCTACCTTTCATTTGAGGAGGGAAAAAAAATCAATGCTGTTTTTTTCCCCTCTCTTATCCTTTGCTTATTTATATGCCCAAATAAGGTTACTGTACAAAACACAATTGAGTGATCTATGAATAATGAACAGTGCAGTCGGCATCAGCACTGAAATGTTCTAAATAGATTTCTTTTGCCCAAATCTTTTTCTGCCCCACATCTGACCCTAAATGTAAATGCAGGCAGTCCAGGCAGCATATAAAAAGCCCAATTGACCTGCTGACCCAGTTTGCAGAGACAGCACAGGCAGACCTACTTTGGCAGCAGCTATAAAGGAACTTTTTGGCCACACGAGCCAAAAGCTATTCACTTATTCACTGTATTGAGTCCTTGAGCCCCTAGTATAGGCAGGCCCTGGGCCCTGGGCTCAGGGAGGCTTGTAAACTGTGCTGACACCCACCTCTGTCTAGGGCTGGCTTGAGTCTCGTCTCTGTCGTGAGCAAAGAGTAACAAAGGCCTTTCTGCTGTTCCTAAGAGAAGTGGCCAATGGCATAAGATTTGTGACAAAGCCTGCCTGAGCTGACTGCATCTTGCAAGTGACAAGGCAGACCTTTTCACACAGCAAATGTTCATCTATTTTTCCTTCTACTTCTTTTGTCTACCATGTTATTCCTGCCGAGCAGGACAGAAAGGCAAAGTAATCCACTGGGCGTAGTCATACCCCACCCGGATAGGAGACTGAAATAATGTGGGGTGGGATGCACCTCAGGATCCCCCTAAAAATAGCATCTTATGCATACAACCTCATCTTTTGGAAGTCGATGGTCAGGTCATCCCAGCTTCTCTGTCACTACTCCCAGCTTAGCAACTGTGTAAACATGGCCAAAGTACCTCTCACATATCTGGACTTCAGTTTCCTCATCTGCAAAATGGGGATAAAAACCCACAGGGTTTTATAAGAATTAAATAAATGAAAATATCCAAAATTCCTGGTATTAAGTTACTAGTAACAGCACTGTTGTTACTATTATTGTTTGTTTGTTTGTTTGTTTGTTTGTTTTGTCTTAACCATGAATTCCTCAAAAATTCCTCAAGATGGGGCTGCTTGCCCATGTAGCTTGTTGGGAAAATGCTTTGGAGAGAAACCTGGAGGGAGGAGGAGGTGAGGAGGAAGCAAGGGGAGAGCTAAGCAAAGTGTGACTACAGCTGAAATCTAGTCCCAATCTAAGCCCATGGAGAACCCTCGAATGTGAGTAGCACCTCAAAACTGCCCCCCTTGAGGCAAGGTACCCATCAGCCACCCACAGGGGTGAGCCACACACGAGGAAAGAGCACAGCCGCCATGGAGAGGCAGTGTGACTTCCCAGGCATCTCAGGGAGAGAGGGGGACAATCTCCTAGAGAAGAGTGCAGCTGTTGGCCCGAGGAACCAACCACCCCCGCAGCTGGGCCCAGGAAAGGGGATCTAGGGGAGGCTCTAGCACCATGGAATATGTTAATATCAAAAATCAAATGTCATTCCTTCATGGGTTCTGTCCATCCTCCCAACAAGAAGTCACCTACTGACCCTCACAGCATGTTGCCTTCACCATTCTCCCAGAACCTAATTTCTTTTTGTATTGGAGCTGTTTAAGGACTACTGTTTGGGCACATTCTGCCCCTTGACCTCTTCATCCCTACAAGAGGCCCACGAGAGCTGAGGTGGGACCAAAAATGGGCATTGTCCATCACGCCTACCTCTTTGTATTCCCAGTAGCCAGCACAGGGCATAACAGACACTCGACAAATTGGAACATTACTTCAGACATGATAACACAATGCCAGCTCTTGGAAATTTGTGAGTGAAAAAAATTAATATTGAAATTTAAAAAAAGCACAGATGCCAAGAAAAACTCTCTTGGGCAATGAGTGCAGTTGGAGTGTCTGATGTTTTCAGTAACTCAGAGTGTCGAACAGAAGTGGCCTGGGAGTGAGCACCTCTTTAAATATTTTTTCCCACGTACCTTGCTCACCTCACCCTAACCAGTATGTTCACTTGGCGGGGGCAGCATTAAAAAAAATGTATTTACCAACTATTTTCCCTGGGCCAAGTGCTAAGGTCATGAATATGAAAATCACAGTCATTTCTTTAAGGAGCTCCCACGTTTGAAGGTAACAGACGTGAATACAGACAATTTCACCACAAGAGAGGCAGCACTGAAATGGAAGAGGGTGCAAGCCACAGCCCTGAAAGCTGATACAGGGGGAAATGATCATGGCAGGCTTCACAGAGGAGGTGATGCTCTAGCTACTTCTTGAAGGCTAAGGAGAAATCTAACACAAACAAGAAAACAATGTGCATAGAGTTGGAAGACAGAGCAATGTGGATAGGAAGGCAGAATGATTCAGAACAGCTGAATCTTCTAGACCAGAAAATGGGTCATCTCAGATTCTGGAAAGAAATGTTCATTGAGGAGCTTCTGCATTGGTGGGCACAGCAAGGTGCTGGGAGGGTGATGTGCCGGGAGAGGCATGAAAGCTCTATGACATGCAACCATACCTTACCTTGTGCATCTCTTCCACTTGGCTGTTCCTGAGTTGCATCTGTTACAATAAACCACTAAATGTAAAAGAAAATTTTAAAAGATAGAGAAGAAATTGGGGGGAAGAAAATTTCATTTAGTAAATGAATAAAGGAAGGATAGGAGAAAGGAAGGAAGGAGTGAGGGAGGAAAAAGTAAGGAAAGAAAGGAGGAAAGAGGGGAAATCGTTGCTAAGGTAATAGCATTATAATACTATAATAATCATAATAATTAGTTGACATCAACCTCACTTCAAAACTTTTACATCCATTTATTATCTCATCTAACCTTTACTGTAATCCTGTAAGATAAGTATTAGAACCCTCTATTTGTCAGGGGAGGACCCCCAGAGGGTTAGTGACAGCCCAGCGTTCTCTAGCTACTTGAAGCCATTTCTTGGTTTCACATTCAGGTCTTTCTGACTCTCTTCCAAAAAAGCAGCTACCCCTGGTACTGACCTGACTGTTTGAAATCTGTATATCTGTACCTGAGAGGGTTCATAAAGGTTGGTTAAGTCTTTTGAATTTCGGAAGAGTCTTCTTCCCAGTCTATTCTTAATTCCTTAAACACTTCCCTTACCTTACAAAGATGACAGGTTCATTAAGCTATGAGACAGTACCCGCTCATTAATGCGTGCTAAATTGCCATGCAATTTCTATAGAATTAAATTACATATTCAATGAATAAGCAAATAATTCATCAAGACTAATGCTACTTCCATGAATGCCGAAGTAAGATTTGGACCATTTACTTATCAAATGCTAATTTTTAAAAACTCACAGTGAAATAAATAAATCATCAACTCAAAAGTTTCATTTGGTATTCTGGCTCAATCAGGAAAATATGCACAGTACTGGGTACTTCCTTGGTTTCCAAATAAGGCGGCACGCAGAAATAGAAGCCTATCCATTTCCATTCAGCTGAGTGATTACCTGCTAAGGTTATATGGCTAAAATGCACACACACACACACACACACACACAAAGCCAAGCATAGTATTTATGCTATTTGATAGGAACCATATGCAAGGGCAGTAAAAATAATTAAAGCAAACTTGGTATTTTGTAGGATCTGCCTGGTCCTGAGCACCAGGAGATTGTAATTAGGAATTGGATCACCTCCCTGCTCTAGAGTTCTCAAAGTGTGGTCCCTGCACCAGCAGCAGCGTCCCCTGGGAACCTGTTCCAAATGCAAATCTTAGGCTCCCCACCCCCCAGCCCTTTTGACTCAGAAACTCTGGGGGTGGGATGATTCCTTAGGTGATTCTGACACAGCTAAAGTTTAAACCACTACTCTAGATGTATCAAGTATCAAATGGACTTGGGATTTTCCCTTATATAGACCCATCTTTGAACCAGTTGTATGACCACCTTAGGCCAGTTACTTCACTTTTCCAAGCCTCACTTTTATCCTTTAAAACAATAAAAAGGTTATAAAATGAATGCTACCTTGTTCTTAAAATTGCTGGTGGGTTCACTGAGATGCCAGGGGTAGTGCTAGCCCAGGGAACAGTATCCCTTCCTTGTACTGAATTATCCGCATCATCCCCTCCCATCTAAGTTCTCCTTTGCATCGCACCAAAGAAGCGGGGCTCATTGACCAGAATGCCATACCCATCAAAGTTCCTAGGGAGAGACTGCGTGGCCAATGAGAGACTTCCCAGTGAGGGCTGGCCAAACAGAGGATATTCCAGTGAGAGGGCTGCCCAGTTAGAGAACGGGACTAGATCTGGAAGGCTCAGCGGTGGGGTAGAGGGCTCTTTGCTTTGGAGGCAGTAGCAACAGCCAGGCCTGTGCCGCTTCCCAGAGGAGTCCTCAGAACCATCCACTTTACCTGCCATAGTCTCACTTTGGGTGGGAGCTTTCCAGACATTCTTGAAAATTAGAGCTCAGGAGAATGTGTTTGGGCACTCAGGCTGAGGTCAGCCATGGTAGTGTCCCGGTCTTTGCTCCTTCAGCCATTCAGTAATCCCATAAGGCCCTGATTCCTCTTAGTAAAGCCCTTATCCCCTGGGATCTACAGGGTAGCTTTTGTTCTTCCATCCAAACCCTGGCTTATACATGTCTACGTACCTCCCTCCCCCAGGAAAATCTTTTTCCAAGAGTAAAAAGAAGGACTTCACTTCCTTCAGAGCTGGGAGGATCCCTGGTCATCTAAGGGCACCCAACCTAAATGTACAGCTTCCTACTCATGGGCTTTTCTTCACTGTCATGTCACAGTCCTATTTCTGGCCTGTTCTTGGTATTTTAAATAACTGCTTAAAAGATCTTCTACACTTCTGAGTGTGATTTTGCTTCGTTGCAAGCCCCATGCCCCCAGTCTTTATGCAAATCAGTGGGGAAATATGATTCAATTAACAGAAACTTGCTTAACAGTCATCACGCATTGGCTTGTTTTTTTATTTGACTTTTAATGTTTTTATAATGTCATATAAGCCATTTTTCTCCCCTCTTCCAGAAAATGGTTCTAAATATAAAAGACAAGATAATAATGAAACTTCAAAAAAGTAAAGCATTTACAGCACTTCAAAGCCCTGTGTTATTTTCTCTCTGGTCACCAGATATTCTCAGACTCACACAGAGGAAGAGACTGAGGCACAGGGAGGTCAGGCGTGTTACAATGAGTCACACAGATTGTTCGAGGAAGAAGGATCCCTGGAACTTTAGTTCCCCAAATGCTCCAGCAAATCCCAGTTTCTTGTTGGGTAGTAATAAGCCTGTGATTAGATGCTAAATAAAGTATCTGGCCCTTAGTAATAAGTTCTTCATTAGCAGAATTAGGTCAAAACTACAAACAAGATTTTCTCTCTCCACCCTCCCCCCCCCAATCCCCTCTCTCTTTCTCTAAGATAAGACTTTTTGGAATTTTATGCATGCAATTTTACTCAGGGATTTGAGTTTTCTGGCTAAAAGGTTTTGCCCAGAACATTGGCAGGCTTCCAGACTTCTGTTTTATAATGAATATTCCTTCTGTTTTGGACTTCTCGCTTTTCCAAGGCCATGGCTACCCAACCTGGCTGTGGTAGAGATGTTGTTACCCTAAATCAACAAAGTTCTGCAATGCAGCATTATCCCAACACCAATTCACAGCGATGGTATCAATGAGGATATGAAGGAGGGGAATGTCTTAACCAAGACATTGGTCCCATTGATATTCAAGTTAGGTAAAGAAAACATAACTGGAGATGAAAATGGAAGTTGAGACATGAAATGAGGTTCTAAAATGAGGTATTTGAACAAGATGCAAAAGAAAATCAGAATAGGTGGAAAAGATTTATACATTAATTGTTTATGTCTCTCATACAAAAATTTAGTACATTAAAAGGATCATTGCCACCCAGAAAACTACAGCTTTTGTCTTCTCAGGTTAGTTGGTCCCTCCAGGTAACCCTCTCATTCCAGACCCAGAATGATCTCATAAATAGTCTCTCTCCAAGAAGTGACCAGGTCCGGTCCATAGGAATATAGAGATTGAGAGAGGATGCTTGCAGAGGATTTTTTTGAAGAAAGCTCTGCCACCTAAAGGGGACTTGCTTTCTGTTACCATAGTAGTTATGCTTTGCTGCATAACATGTCATCCCAAAGCTTAGTGGATAATGATCCACGATTTCTCATGTTTCTCTGACTGAGAACTTCTGGAGCAGCCCAGCTGGCCAGCTCTGCCTTGAGCTCTCATGACGGTGCAGTCAAATGTCGCCAGGAATGCTTCATCCAAAGTCTTGATGGGGACTGGAGGACCCAGTCCAAGATGGTTCACTCATGTGACTGGCCAGTTCTTCACTGTGCCATCTGCATAACACTTCTTCAGCATTCTGATGGTATGGTACCGGACTTTCCCCAGGGAGAGTAAATCAAGGGGCCAAAGCTACAATACCTCTTATGACCTACCCTGGGAAGTTACGCTGTCACTTCCGCAGTATTCTATTGATCACATAGGTCACCCCTGATTCTGCGCAGGAAGGCTAGGATCACAGGGTGCATCATGAAGGCTGGCTACCGCGAACATCCAGTGCACTGCGTGTGACTTATGCTGAGAAATCTAAAGAGGAAAGGCTGGCTGAAGCAGTGGAGTCAGCAAGTGTTAGGCAGAGGAGGCGGGTGCCCCATGGACCAGAGGTGAGCTCTCTGTGAAAGAGCCCTGCTATAGTCATCTTAGACTGGAAGTGTGGTGTGTATAACGGGCCCTGGTCTCAGAAGGGCCCCATACTTAGGTCTAAATGCTCCATTATTGTCATCTTGAAATTCTTAATACTTTTTGAGCCAAACACCCAATGGTTTCATTTTGCACTGGGCCCCACACGCTAGGTAGACAGTCCTGACTAGAGGCCAGAGACATCCCTGAAAATAGAGATGTGCTTGCCCAGTCCAGAATGTGGAGAAGTGATAACCCATGGAGGGTTCCCTGAAGAACCCATAAAAGCAACTGCAGGAGGGTTTGCTTGCAACCTCTGAGCCTGAGTTCATCCAAAAAGCATAGCTTAAGGCAAAGGCTTGCATGCAGGTAGTTTGTTTTGGGAAATGACCACTGGACAGAAAAGTGAACATCCAGGAAGATTACAGCAGGGAGGAGGAAAAGCTGGCCCTCGACTGGATTATTGAGCTCATTTTTCTGTGGGCAGCCAGGGCTCCCTCTCACTAGGGACCCTCTCAGAGCTTTGTGGGACACTCCTCAGTATCAACTTTCTGAGACATGTGAAAGGGGAGCAATTTCCCTCCAAGTGCCACCCCCACTGGTCAAGCAGTGCCCTCATGGGGGTCCCCATCCACTGTACATACATCAGAATGCCTGAGCAGGTTCCTCTGGCATCCTGCAGGGTGACAGCAAGGACACCATGGGGCACAAAAAAAAAAAAAAAAAGAACAACTTGTGTTTTCAAGTCACTGCTTCTGCAGCTGGTTGATAAAGAAGAGATGGAGTAAAAATCGGTCCGGAAGGATGTGAGGGGCCCATGTGGCAGTGCAGTCCCCATGCCAAGCCCTGTGAAAATCTTGCACCTGCCCACTCCTTCCCTGAACTCACACAGGAGGCTCAGAGCCTTGGGCAGTGAGACAGGGACAGGGAAGCAGCAAAGGACAGAAGAGGCCAACTCTACCCCTTCCTTAACCACTGGCTTCCCTCCTGTGCTCCAGGAAGGCAAGAGCCTCAACTTTAATCGATCTTGAGTGATACTGGGTGAGACATTTCCATTCCTCCACTGAGATGCTGTTTGGTGATAAAATGAAGAGGGACCAGAAAAATCCTGTGGCCTGTATGAGTTTTCTCCTAGGGCCATGGGGATAAATAGGCCCCTGGAGTGGATTGATTGATTGATTGATTGATTTTTAAATATTTTTAAATCCTCGCCCAAGGACATGCTCATTCATTTTAGAGAGAGGGGAAGAGAGGGAGTAGAGAGAGGGA
This sequence comes from Desmodus rotundus, assembly GCF_022682495.2. Classification (NCBI taxonomy): domain Eukaryota; kingdom Metazoa; phylum Chordata; class Mammalia; order Chiroptera; family Phyllostomidae; genus Desmodus; species Desmodus rotundus. The sequence continues at coordinate 8,648,480 of NC_071394.1, read as the reverse complement.
GAGAAACATCGATGAGAGAGAGAAACATAGATTGGTTACCTCTCGTATGCGCCCTGACTGGGGACCAAACCTGCAACCTAGGCTTATGCCCTGACCAGAAATCAAACTGGCATCCTTTCACTTTGCAGGAAGACACCCAACCAATTGAGTCTCACTGGTCAGGGTCACACATTTGTCTATTGACACTTTCTTTACAATGTCCCTCCACCTGGGATAAAGGTAACACAAGGAGGAATGAATCAGCAAGGCCCAGGCTAGTTGCCAACACCTTCAGGCCAGCCTGCGCTCTGTTCTAACCCCCACTCATAGCACTTACCATTTTGTGTTAATAATTGTTTCTACATGGTTATTTCTCCCTTTTACTTTATGAGTGTCTTCAGGGCTAAAAACCGTGTCTCATGCATCCCTGGGCCACCATTGCCAAACACTTTGCTTGGTGTAGATACCGGGAGCACAAACACAGTTTCTGCACAAATGAGAGAATTACAGCTTAGTGCTATTGTACTGTGGGAGGAGAAGTACAGGGAAGGAGACAAATGAATGGGTGTCGCTTAGCCTGGAGCTCTCGACAAATGCAAATCATATAGGAATTGGACTGCTGGCCTCTCAGCTGGAAGAAGCATGGTCAGACCAAATGCTCTGAGTGAACGAATCAGAACATGTACAGGCACATTTTGGAGATATTGCCGAGTTCAGCTCCAGACTGCCGCAATAAAGCAAATATCGCAATAAAGGGAATCACACATATTTTGGTTTCCCAGTGCATATGAGTTATAGTTACACTATACTGTAGTCTATTGAGTGTGCAATAGCACTGTCTAAAAAAATAATGTACATGCCTTAATTTAAAAATACTTTATTGCTAAAAAATGCTAATCATCTTCTGAGCCTTCAGTGAGTTGTAATCTTTTTGCTGGTGGATGGATCTCACTTTCGATTTATAAAAAATGCAAGACCTGCTAAGTGCAATAAAGCGAGGTATGCCTCTAACCCAGAGACGGTGGCTGCGAATATCCCCAAATTGTGCCAACGCCCATGGCTGGTTATGTATTTCTCCTGGCCATTTCCCCACCGGGATGAGTAATAAAATTCTTTTTAATATCCTTTGTGTTCGTCTTGAGGCAGTGGAGAAGGACAAATTCTCCTGCCGCCGCGTTCCCCTTTACGTTGAGTGGATCTGTCTACCACGGCATTTAGGACGTGTGGTATGCGTTAGGCAGCGGTATCCGATCCCCATCCTGTCAACAGTCATTGTAACTCCGCCTGCCTGTGCTTGGTGCAGAAAATGGCGAAATGTCCCTGTCTTTGTCCCAAAGAACCTACTATCTGTTTGAATCTTTTTAACAATGAGCTGGGTTTCTTCAAAGTCTAGTTTGGGGTTTGTTTTTTTTTTAAATACTATTTCCTCCCTGGCTGGTATAGCTCAGTGGATTGACTGCTGGCCTGCGAATCAAAGGGTCACTGGTTCAATTCCCAGTCAGGACACATGCCTGGATTGCAGGACAGGTCCCCAGTAGGGGGCACACGAGAGGCAACCACACATTGATGTTTCTCTCCCTGTCTGTCTCCCTCCCTTTCCCCTCTCTAAAAATAAATAAATAAAATCTTTAAAAAAGTAAAATAAAATACTATTTCCTACACACCTTAGTCAAATCCCCCACCACAACTTATCCCACTGCTTTCTCACCAAGAAGCCCTGATGAAAACCACAGGTGGCATGAGTGCCCAGAGGAGGGGACAAGGCTCACTTAGTGAGCCCCAGTGTCAAGGTAGGAGCTCCCAACTCCTACCTTGTATCTTCTTGCATCTCTGTGAGCTGAGCCTTCAGTGGCTCCCTGGAGTGACCATATTCTGGAGGATTCCTGACCTACAGAATGAAAGAACCAGGGGAAGTTTTAACAGATGCTTCATACTCACACTTAATTAAAGGAACAAATCCCTTGCTCTCCTCACTCAGATGGGACAGAATTCCTTTCCCTGGTGCGACCATGTTATCTCCCGACTCATCCCGAGTCCAAAGGTGATGTGCAGTTTTCAGAGGGAACGTCGGCGAACGAAACACGAGCACCTCAACACAAATGTGCTTTTATTCAATATACACTGTGTAGAACCGAAAAACAAACCTAAATGTGCTTTCAAAAAAATTGTTGGCTGGTTTAAAATATTCTGAGAGCCGAGCCCACTACTCCCTTCCAGAACACTGGAGAAAAGGCTGTTGGACGAGGTCTCTTAGCTCACCAGTGGGTATCTGAACAACGTATCTTACTAGGAACATAATTCAAGAAGAGTGGCTCCCTTCTAAACCTCTGTTTTGGGTTTGCTCAAAAAAAATATTCCTTTTAGCCTTAAATTTCTCTGCTGCGGTCTCTAATCTGAGGACCATATCCTTTTTGAAGACTTCAGCAATTTCTGTGGAGCCATGTTTAAACTGGGTGAGTGAAAAACTAACTCTGTTTCATAAAAGTGGCATTGTTTTGTAGTCAGGTAATTCCAAGTGGGCTCACTTTTTACTTTCCATGGGAATAGTTCTTGAGGAAGAAAGGGTCTTTGTTGAGTTTTGTTTTGTTTTAAGAACAGTCAATGGTTCTTTCTACTCTCCTTCAGGGGCGCCAATCTCTCCAAGGAAAACCACAAAGTTCAAGCAGAAGTAATGAAAAAGGAAAGGAAAGAAAGAATCTGTACAGAAACCAAATTTGTCATGATCTGGGGTTGTTTTGTGTCCTTGTCTGCACCCTGCCCCACCTGGCACATACACAGAGGACTCCCATTTTAAACTCTTTGTTTTGTAAATGCCCTAGCTATATAGAGAGGGGTCTGGGGGTGAAACCTTGTTATAAATGTCCTCTTTCTCAATGAATCCTGCCTTCTGAGTTTCTGCTTTAAAAGACTTCTTACCTTCAAACTCACCGAAGTTGTTCTTGTTTGGCTGCAAATAAGCGGCTGAGATTTCAATTGTTCTCAACTGGTGCATTTATCAGCAGGACTGTTTCAGTTTTCTTCAAGACAAACGATTAGATCCTTCCGTCTTTATCAGTGTATTTAAGTATGCTCTTCAGGTGTGGACTCAACTTTGCCCTCCACTTCTGCAGCAGTAAATAGCTTCACACATACATATGCATTTGCTCCCGATGATTATGAAAAGTTTATTCTTAATCCATGACACCAAACCAACCATAAAAGAGTCCAAGGTTTTGGGTTTTTTTTAAGAAATAATATTCTGTATCTGAGTATAGACCGGGAAATGAAAGAAAATGAATAAAGTAGAGAATGAAAGGCAAAGTAGGAGATCTCAGGGGTGAGAAAGGGAGAAAGAGAATAAAGTATACTAAGTGTCTAACTGGGTTAATCACAGGTCTGGGGTCTTTACATTTTCTTCCCTAAGCCTTAGGGCACCTTTGAGAGGTAGGGAAAATTATTATCTTTTTCCTATAGATGAAGAAATTGAAATTTAAAAAGATGAGTAGTTTGATGAAAGCTCATAGTAGTTTGCTCAAAGTTCTATGGGCAAAGTTCTTGGAACCTCTCAATAAGCCCAATAATTTTCAATTTTTTTCAGTGAAGTAACTGAGGTTCAGAAATATAAAGCGACTTGCCTAAGATTACCCAGTGACTGAGAGCTGGGATTTGAGCCAGGTCTGTCGTTTCAAAGTAATTGCAAGGCAAAGACTAAAACCCAGGAGTTGGAGAGTAGATGAATATATGCAATGACTGTCTTATTTAAGTACACCCCTGCCAGCAGAGGAGAAATGCAGGCTTTTATTTAGTCGGGATAGGCTAAGCTATGCTGCAGAAATGAATAAACCTTGAAATCGCAGTGGTTTAACATAAACATTTGATTCTTCCTTGGTGTTCAAAGGCAGGTCAAGCAATTCTTTGCAGCGTTCTTTGGTGACTCCAGGTGATGCTAATCTTGACACTTGGTGAAACCAGTGCTTGCCAGGTTTCTCCGCTTTACAATTACTCTGTAAGGCACAGCATTTGGGGGTGGCTTCTTGTGCACTAGTAGATAGCTGTTATATAGCACTTCCTCATCTCAGCCAGATCATCCTCTGCAGAGTATGACTTAAACAGCAGTTATCTAAGCACCAGACTTCAGGCTTAACATCTTTTTACTTAAGACACCCAGTTAGGAGACAGTTAACCATTTTTGCTGAGCCAGGTTTGGAGAGCTTAGAGTCACAGAGCTATGGAGTGAGAGAAAATACATTAGAACCAAGCTGTTGGACCCCAAGCCCAAGCTAGCAACTATAGTGTACTGTCCCCACTCCTTGCTATGTTCTCCCTCACCACCCAGCCCCCACTTAATAGCAGGTTCAATTCCAAAACACTGGATAGTGTTTGATGGAAACTTGGGCACCCCAGGGAAAAACTCTGAGCAGCATTTGGTCACTAAGGTTCTAAATTAAAAACTCCAAATACCCTTCGGCTTCCCCAATGGAACTATTTCCAACATTGTTATTCCAATCCCCCTCCCTCAAGAACTATAGTTGTTTAGAAGCAAAACATTAGGGAGTAAGATAATAAGGCTTTGAAATTACTAATATTATTCAACTCCAAAGCTCAAGTGGAAGCATTTACAGCTTCCCACCCTCCCCCCAATAGCCAGTGTTCCCAATTTACCACTGAGAAACCAATGGAGGTGTGAACATGCAAAATTCTACACTTTCCAGCTGGGAAAGAGTTCCATGCAGCCAGTCCAATGCTTTTATTGCACAATGCGAAAAGTGAAACCCAGAGAGTCGAGTGACTTGTCCCCAGCGCTAACTGGAAACTTAGAAACCCAAAGTGGTTTTGTGCCCAGGATTGCATTTGACAAGGACACTGTGAAGCAGTAGAACACAAATTGTTATTTTACAGAAGATCAAGGGCATCCCAACTCTCTGGGCAAAGCTGGGAGTAGGATCGGTTTCTGACCCTAGGGCATCATGTCAACAACCAGGTCCCTGTCTTATCTAGTCTGATTCCCACTCTTCATTGTGTGCCTTTAGGGTAAATCATGACTTCTCTCAACCCCAGCATTCTCATCTGTAAAATGGGGATAAGGATGGTCATACCACAGAGCTGCTGAAAGAACAAAAATGAAATAATGACATCAAGCTCCTTGGTATGTGCCCAAAGGAGCTGAAAAGTTATGTCCACGTGAAAACCTGCACACAGATGTTAACGGCAGCTTTATTCATGATTGCCGACACTTGGAAGAAACCAAGATGTCCCTTAGTAAGTGAATAGATAAATAAATGCTGGTACCATCCAGACAGTGGAATATTATTAAGTGCTCAAAAGAAATGAGCGTGAAGTCATGAAAACACATGAAGGAACTTCTGAAAACAGCTAATCTGAAAAGGTTACATAGTATATGATTCCACGTACATGATATTATGGAGGTAGTAAAAACATCAGTGGTTGTGGGGTGAGGCATGGGCGTGGATAAATATGTGAAACATAGGATTTTTAGGACAGTGAAAATACTCTGGATGGTACCATAATGATGGATATGTGTCATTATGCATTTGTCCAAACTCATAGAAAATACAATTCCAAGAGTGAATCCTGAGGCAAACTATAAACTTGGGGTGATTATACTATGCCAATGTAACTTCATCCTTGGTAAAAAAAAAAAAAAAAAAAGTACCATTTTGGTGAGTGTTGTGGATAATGAGGGAGGCTGTGGATGTGTGGGGGCAGGGAGTACACGGGAAATTTCAATACCTTCCTCTCAATTATTCTGTGAACCTAAAATTACTTAAAAAAACAAATCTTTTAAAATTTGTTTTTTAAAAATGTAATAAAATGAAAAAATGATGTTATTCAGCTCTTGATGCAGAATTTAGCAGATAGCACATGCTACATGAATAACAGCCATTTATATGATGATGTTAGTTCCAAATCCAATTTTTTAAATTATTACTCAGTAAAATGTCTTATTTGAAGTTTAAAAGGATTGTGATTGGCTCCCTGGCCTCCACTCACCTCTTCGCCTTTTTTTTTTAATTGCAGAAATAGTGTCACTCTAGAGACAGAACTTTTGCTTGAGTTCTGATGTACTGTTTGGATGAGTTGTTCACAGAAGGTGATCTGCTGGTTCAGGCACCTTGTTCTATAACCTAAAGTCTTTCCCACTCAGTTGCCTCAGATTCATCCAGTTTCCCAAAGACGAGTTCTAAACGTCGCTTTCTATGCCAGAGATCCCTGTTGTGTCCCTAGGTACCAGTGAGGCACTAGGTTTTTCGTTGTTTTGCTTTGTTTTGTTCATCTTAGGCAGCCAAAAGGAGCACAATTCACAATCTGTGGCAGGAAGTCCTTACTTCTGGGTGTTCCTGAGTCTGTTCGTCCATTAGCCCTTGCATCCACTCCTCTCTCTTGATCTATGTCTCTGCTTCAGTAAGTTACGCAATCCTACCTCTCAAAAATGTTTAAATATCAACACATTTCACAGCAAAGAGGTTTTTGTAGCTAAAACTGTGAGCTTCCAAATTTTATCTTGTGTCTTTCCTGGGCCATCCAAAACATTTCCATTAACCCAGTGGAGTACAGGTGAGGCTAAGCAGACATTGGTTGAAACAAAGAATGAATAAATATTAACAGTTAACAATTATTGAGCACTTACGATGTGCCAGACAATAGAGGTACATTGTATGCATGCTCTTGTTCATTCCTCCCAAGAACTCTAAGAGGTAGGTACTATCATTATCCCCATTTTAAAGATGAGAAGACTGAGAATCACAGAGTGTGAACAGTCCAGATTTATAGAGCAGGGTCAGCAGAATTTGAACTTGAGGCCCTCTGTTCTCTAACCACTACAATGCCTGCTTCATAAATTGTGAATGTGACAATATACAAGTGAATGGACTGTTAATAAAAATGTCCATTTGTTTCTTCATATTCTGACCCTCAGATAACTAAATGACCTTCGTGACAGCCATGTCTTCTGCCTTTTTCAACTGCTTGATTTGATTGATAACATTCAGGGACCCAAGGTCGACTAACTCTATTTTCAATAAAAATTTAGTTTAAAAAAATATCAGATCTACCACAAAGGACCACATTTTCTGAGTGAGTAGGCTTTTAATCATTTAATCACTAGCTTGTTCTCTTCGATTTGAAAGTCTCTGTCCTGCCCTTTTCAAAAGGCCTGGGTTTGAATCCATTTGAATCCACCCTTCACTAACTGTTTGATCCCAGGCAAATTATTTAACCTCCTCTGCCAGACGTAAACAAGAACAGCATCCATCTGATTGGGCTGCTTCAAGGACTAAATGATTAATACATGTACCAGTAAGTGCTTCGAGGAAAGTCAAAGAATGAAATCTTCCTTCATCATTTCATTGTGTCTCTGGGGTTGCATTTGTAACATCTGGAGACAATGGCCAACATCTCAGGGCCCCTCGTGAATGAGCGAGCAGACCAAATGGCCCTCCTTCCCAGTCAACGCTTGACTTCCCACTGTTCACCGAGGTTCTTCCGATCCCAACGTTCTATATCTTCCATTCTGTCACCCACACTGGGAGCTGTCTCCAACAGCTCTTCCTGTCCACCTGCAACGTGCAGGTCTCTTTATTGCACTGCCAGGTGTAGCCGTCATTTACCGGGCAGCAGGCCTCTCTCCTGATAAGGCACAGAAAATGAGCCACGGAGTTGTACAGTCCAGCCAGATGTCCTTCCGCCTTATCTGCAAATCCCATTATCAGCAGTTTTATTGAGGCAGTTCGGACCACTTCATTCTCTTATCCTAGCCAGCAAATGTTCTCGTTCAGTCTTTCTTGGGTTCCTTTGAGAAAATGTACCAGTAATGTCGTATCTATAATTTTAATTAGGCTATCAATTAAGATATGCTTCCATTGTGTGTGTAATTATTAGGTTGGTCCCCACTGTTAATCAGAGAAATGCAGATTAAAGCAAAGATTCTTGTAGAATGATAATAAGCTCAGTGCTGACACTGTCATGTATATTTGGGTCAGTCTTACAGCAACATCTTTCTGCTAGTGCTTTAGCAGCATACACCCACAGCCTCACACGTGCCTCTGACACAGTGACTTCACTGCTGAGACTCTCTCTGCCCTAAGGAAATATTCCTAAATATAGAATAAAGCGTTATGGCCCAGATGTTCATAGCAGTGTTATTTACCGTAACATAACAATGGAACGATTCAACCACTTTTTAAAAGGAAATAGTCATATGAGCTATTTTATAATCCCTTCATAGAATATTTTGTTGCCATTTAAAATCATGTTTTCAATTATGCCGACAACTTGTGTGATACGGTGTTGAATGCAAAGAAAAGGCAGACTACAAATGTACATATGAAGCAAGTGCAGAAAACAAAATCTTTTGTTTAAAAGCAAGATGAAAACCACAAAGGTGCTAGTGAATGCATATTGTCACGGTAAGTCCACGGCGCTGTGAGAACACTGTGCCCAGATTTAGACTGGAGGTCCAGAGAAGCCTCCAGAGCACCTAGAAGATGAACGAAAGTGAGCGGGGGAAATGCTCCTCAGGAGGAAACAGCACATGCAAAGTTCCTGAATCAGGAAAGACGCGATAAATAGGAACTACTTAGGCACTGGCTATTAAGTGCGAACTAAATATCAGACAGTCTTTCTTTGAGATTTACATGCCTAACCAGAATCAGGAGTTCAAGTTTCCTTGTATATAATAAGGATTAATTTCATTGTCTCAAAAGAAAGTTTGCAACCAGAAGTCTGAACTTGGCGTGTGATAGGGAAGGCTGGTAATATTGGTACTTATCATACAAGTTTATTGTGGAACAAAGAGTTACTACACTTACGCATTTAAAATAGGGCTGGCAAATGGCCAACAAGTGCAGGGAAAGATGCTCAATATTATTAGCCATCAGGGAAATGCAAATCGAAACCACAATCAGATAACACTTCATCCCCATTAACATGACTATAACAAAAAGACAGATAACAGCAAGTGTTGGTGAGAATGTGGAGAAACGGGAACCTTTATACATTGTTGGTAGTGATATAAAATGGTGCAGCCACTTTGGGAAATAGTTTAGAAGTTCCTAAAATGGTTAAACATAGAGTTATCATATGATCCATTATTTCTATTCATATATGTACCCAAAACACATACCCCCCCCCAAAATAAAAGCATGCTCATGCAAATATTTGTACAGAAATGTTTGAAGCAGGATTATTCCTAATAATAAAACATGGAAACAAGCTACATGTCCATCAATGGATGAAGAGATCAATAAAACATGATATATCCACGCAGTGGAATGTTATTCAGCAATTAAAAAAAAATAAAGTACTGATACATGCTACAACATGAATGAATCTTGAAAAGAGACTGTCACAAAGGACCACATCCTGTATGATTCCACTGTTATGAAGTGGCTACAATAAGCAAGTCCACAGAGACGGAAAGGAGAGTAGCAGTGGCCCAGGACTGGGGTGTCCCGGGGAGAGTGACGGTCCGTGGGCAGAGGGTGATGGAAATTTTGAGAGGGGTGAAAATGCCCTAAAAGTGATTGTGGTGATAGTTGCGTAACCCTGTGAATATACTAAAAACCACTGAACCGTGTTCTTCAAATCTTTTGGTATGTGAGTTTTATCTAAATAAAGCTGTTATTTAAAAATAAATAGGGGCCCTGGCCAGTGTGGCTCAGTTGGTTGAAGCATCATCCTGTAACGGGAAGGTTGTGAGCTCAATTCCCAGTCAGGACAAATGCCTGGGTTGCAGGTTCGATCCCTGGCCTGGGCGCATATGGGCCCCGGTCTGGGTGTATAGGGAAGACAACCAATCGATGCTCCTCTCTCAAATCAATGTTTCTCTCTCTCCTTTCCTCTCTCTCTAAAAAAGCAATGAAAAATGTCTACCAGTGAGGATAAAAATAAGTAAATAAATAAATAAGGTCAGGCACATGGATACTTAGTATGTGCTTAATGTTAGCTAGTATCAATATTACTCAATAAATACCTTTTTTCTGAGGATGAAATTTTTCTTATAATCAGAGCTTATAATTAGAAAATTTTTCTATTTATAGGAAATTTTATAAATGAAAGATCATAAACTCAACAGCCTACAAGGACCAGACAGAAGCCAGGAAAGGGTCATCACTAAGTTAAGTGGGCCCAGCTTAACGAAGTGGTCGAGACCGGGACAAACTGAAAAGTTCAAGGCCCTCCTTTCTGATGAGGTTGATTGATTCCCCACCTCCATCTACTAGAATGCAAACCCAGGATTATTAAAGATGGTTTTTCAGGGGAAGGCAGAAGGTCAGATTTTTATGTAAAATCTATTAACTTCTTAAGCATTGGCACTGATTTTAAAATGTTATAAACACTGAGAAGGTCAAAACCTGCATCTGAGCCAGCATATCAGCAAGCGGGTTTTGGTCCTTGGGCTAGTTTGTTGCCTGTATTCTAAGTACTTCAACATGAGTCCAATACGGTCCCCAAGCCTCTACCTCACTGTCCTCCCTAAAGGCAGGTTTACCCCTCACCCCCTCCACCAGAATTTATCCAAGCTACAAAGAGAGACAGAAGAATCCATACATAAACAGAGAGTCCCCAGACATTCTCATAGATGCCCAAGTAAGGGCAGGGTGGCATGGAGAAGGATTCGGAGCCCACAGGTTTTCATTCCTAGTCTAATTAGAGAAACCTACAACAGAGACTCTGTGCAAAGACCAAATTTAATCCACAATTGTACAACTCCAATGAAGCCAGTTTTTATTTCCAGCACAACACTCAGATATACCAGCCAGAATTTCAATATGTTCTTATTTAGTGTTTAATCCTCTAATACATTAAAATTATTGCAATTTTGTGGCAAACTGTCCACAGCCAGCATTCAAGCCTCACACCCAGTCATCTTGGGGGTGGGGAAAGTGGGTGTCACTCTAATTATTTGGGGAGTTGAAAGGTAAAGGGCAAGGAATGGGAAAAGACTTGAGCCTGCAACTATGCACTAATGCTTCAGCAGGGAAGCAGATGGCATCCCTTGCATAAACTGTTATCTATCCATGGAATTCCCTTCTGCCTATTACCACATCAGTCCTTTTAAAAGATTCTTTGTTGGACCTGTGAAGTCCCCTGGCCAGTTCCCAACATCCACTCTCCCTTACATCCCTCCCTGCAGAGATGCTGCAAGGGTGACAATCCAAGATGGCCCACGGGCAGCAGGCAAGGTTTTCTGAAGGCACTGGTATTCCAGCTCCATTGGGCTGAGGGGCGCAGAGAGGAGTCCATTTAATTTTGCAGCCTGGAGGCTGGCTGCAGGGACCTCATGGTTACACATGCAGGAAGACCCATCCTATCCTACATTGATACCCACCGAGATGCCAACGAAGGCACCGAGCTTGGAGCTTACCATGCATTCTCTCCCGAAATCCTTGCAGAAGCCTCTGATGTAGGCCATGGCATCAATCTGAGCAAAACAAAGAAACCAGAAGCTATGAGATAAAGAACTCTGCTAATCCTGACAACAACAAAACAGGCATCGAGGGCATGTGCTCTAATTTAATCTTCAGGACCACTCTAAAGAGCAGTTACGATTGTCTCCATTTTCTACAGATGGGGAAACTGAGGCTTGTTTCAGTGACACGATCTCTCCAAGGTTCCACGTCATTGAAAGTCAGTGCCAGAATATCAGCCTGGGCCTACAGGGCCTCATAGGACTGCCAAGGCTGATGATGGGATTGCCAAGGCTGATGGGATTGCAAAGCTGTGTGCTTTCGTCTGTGCAGGGGTCTTCTAACATGTTTAACTCACAGTAGAGATGCATTTCATATCATGGCCAAGTTCAAACACACAGAGAGAAAGAGAGAGAGAGGGAGGATTCATAAAATAATAGTTAATCAGTAATACATTTTGATAACTTTGATATTTTTTTTATTCTAGTCCATTTTTGTGAAAATGGTCACAACCTATTTTATTAATTTCATGACCAAATGGCAGGTCATCACTTTCCATTTGAAGACTCTGACACTAGGAGCTCCCCCCATACCCCCATCCTCTTACCCTGCCTTCCCCCTGGCCCAAGTCCTGTCATCATATTCTCTCACCTCCCTTCCTCTCTTCAGTTCCAGTGTGATTGTCCTCTGGGAGGGATTACAAAATTGTGAAGAAAGGGAACTGCAGGGGGTGCTGTCTTAACTGTTGTGAAGTTTGGTTTGAGCCCCATTTTACTTATCTGGGCTGGCTCCAGTCTTTATCCCCTTCCTCGTGTCCACCTCAGGGCCTAGCTTGTCATCAAGGTCACATGAACAAGGCCCTGCCTGTGGCAGAATGGAAGCAAGGGGGAACTCTCAAAGCTTCTCTCTCTTTTGATTAAAACTGACGGCATAGAGAATATAGTCAATAATATTGTAATAACTATGTAAGGGGCCAGACAGGTACTAGAAATATCAAGGGGATCACTATGTAAAGAATATGATTGTCTAATCACTATACCGTACACCTGCAACTAATACAGAATAATATTGAATAAAAACTGTAATTGAAAAATAAAATGCAAAAAAAAAAATGCTGGGCTGGGCTGGGTGTGCCTTTTGCTTGGAAGCTCCCTCTAACGTCATTCATTCAATAAGCCTTTACCAACAGCCTACCACGTGCCAGGCACTGTGCTAGGCCCTAAAGACCACATGCTCCATCAATGGCACCCTGGACATGAAGACTCTTATGAAACGTGCAAATGTGATGTCAACATAAAAAACATCCAAACTTGTAAAGAATTTCTGTGTAAGCGTTTACTGAGCCAAACTGACTGTATATGCTGGGGAGCAAGATCTCAAACACTCTGGAGAATAACAGTGTTGCAGCTGCTTCTATGCATTTAAAGTCAAGGAAGAGTGGAGAGAGCAAGGTGGGGATTGGATTACAGGATAGTTAACAAAACTGCATGCTCTCTTGAGGGTTACTACCTCCTTCGTGGGATATTACTTCTGGTATTTCTAAGGTGTATTAACCTAGATGCACAAGAACAATGGACAGGGCTGGCTTAAAACCTTTCACTAAAGAAGTCATAGGCCTGGGGAGGGGGGAGACTACCCACCATAATCTGCCCTCTTAAGAATTTATGATCAGATCACCCAATGAGGTGACTTTCCATAGGACCCCTATTTGCATCCACAGTGAGTAAGACACAACCCATCCCGACCCCAGAAGCTTCTGGTCAAGGATTCAGACATGGAAACCCATGATAGCAGGCAGCTGTCAGACTGCCAATCACAAAAGGATGAGGAAATGGTTAAGACCCTCAAGGGGAGGGGCAGGCATCAGGAAAAGTCCTAGAGGAGAACACTGGGTTCTCAAGACCCGAATGAGCGATCCCGGAGGGGCAGCCCGAGGGACGAATCTACCCCCATAGACATGATTTGCTTCTACACATATTTTTTTTAATTGGTTGCCAACATTTTAAAGCCTTGATTTTCACCTTCCCTGAAAAATTGAAAGTGTGCCATCACTGGCATAGTGGGAAGGTGCTGAGTACACAGGCAAATGTTCTCTAGTTTGTCCCAGTCCCTACCACTCCCTATTATGTGCCTCATTTACAATTCCTGCTGGGCCCCTCAAAGCATCTGGGTTTGCAACCCTTGTGGGTTAGAAGTTAGAGTTTCTACACCTGCGTTTCTACACAGAGGTGTTGGCCTATGCTTTGAAGGAAATGTTTTTCCAACATCTAGGCCAGCTTACCAGGGCAAGAAACCAGCTTTTACAGCCGAGAACCAAGGTATTGCCTGTGACTCTGGGTCTTCTGGGACCATACCCTGGTGGTCAGCCACTGGACAGCATAGGAACTCAGTCAAAGAAGAGATATTCTAACCTCATGTCCTGATTTTTATTAAATAGGAACAATGCAGAATTGTGCCTTCCAGAGCTTCCAGAATTTTGCTTTTTCTGGATGAATGGGGTCTATAAAATAGCAAGCACTTGGAATAGTAGATCAGCCCTGAAGCAGCTGCAGACAGGAGAGGTGTGGGACAGGACTACTAGTCACCGAACATTACATGAGCTCTCTGTGATGCCAGATCTCACTTTCTCATCGCTCCAGTGACAAGCGTGTGTTAGTCTACCACTTTTCATGCTTGATGAAGTGACGGAGGACATAGATATCAGGGGTTCTAGGTGGAACACCATGAAAAACTGACACATTAAACTTAAAATAGCTCAAAATATAATTTTCTGCTAAATGAAGGGCCTATACTAACAATTGCTAACATGTACTGAGTGTGGGCCAGCCACCAAGCTCTGTATCAAATGCATTATCTCATTTTTACAAGATCTTCAATAAGATAGATGCCGTAATTATGGAAGTCCCATTTTAGAAGTGAGGATCAGAGAGCTCGTGTGACTTGTCTGACTTAGCAAGTGTTGATGACAGAACAGGCCCCCAAGTAAGCTGATTCCCCACCCCCTGCTCACAGACAAGATTCTGATACAGCCAGAAAGTAACTGAGCAGGTCTATGCACTGACTTCATTCTTTTACCCATTGAGTGTGAACGTGTGCTCATTCTCGCTAAAAGGATTAATTGAGCAATTACTGTGGGCCAGGCTTCATCCCTGCTCTTGTGACGTTTATACTGTCATGGAGAAGGGGCAAGAAGGCTCCCTCTCGGGTGGCTAGAAAAGGTTAGTCCACTTTAGCCAGGGACCCCTTCAATCCCACTCAGAGGACAAATGTTCATGACTCAGAGCAGCTTAATAAATGCTCTTCGTGACTGCTTCAGGCTCCAAACTTGCATGATTCTGTAAGATGGTCCTGGGCCAGGGCAGTAAAGGAAGAGTCCATGGAGAAAATGGGGCTTTAGCTGGGCCCCGAAGGCAAGGTGGCAGATTCTTAGACAAATCAAGAACAGGCAGTAAGACTGGAGGAACCCCCTGAACAAAGGTGCTGAGGTGGGGACTTGCATATTACTCAGAGTGACCACACATAGACCTGTCTCTCTGAAGGGCACCTTTGTGGGAAGTGGGGTAAGGTAAGGTGGAGACCAGCCGAGCCCATGATATGGAGCCTCAGTTTCAGCTTTGGAGGCCACTGAAGAATTTTAAATGAAGAGGAAAGGTCATCAGTGTACAAGGTTAAATGGAGTGGGAGACGAGGAACTATTAGGAATCAATGGCCAGACACTTCTAGCAGCTCTGTGTGGTGGGTAAAAGAGAAAAGAGAGCCAACAAGGGAAACAGCAGACCAAGCTGGAAATGGGGGGATCACGTCACTAGAATGTAGAATAATAGCAGAGATTCTCCACCCAAGTATTGGGCCTGATGGCTTTCTGAGGCGGGGCTGTTTGGAGACATTGAGCAGCATCCCTGGCCTCTACCCTCTAGGTGCCAGTAGCAAGCCTCACCCCTCTGAAACAACCTCAGATGTCTCCAGACATTGTCCAATTCCCCCAGGGCCAAAATCACCTCTTGCTGAGAACCACTGATTGATAAGATTCAGAAGAGCAATCATTTTGCCCTGATCAATGTGGCTCGGTGGCTGGGCATCAACCCGCAAAGCTGAAGGTAGCCAGCCAGTCTGATTCCCCATCAGAGCACATGCCTGGGTTGTGGGTTCAGTCAGCCTAGGAGAGGCAACTGAGGTGACAGACTGATGTGTCCCTTCCTCTCTTTCTCCCTGCCTTCCCCTCTCTCAAATAAATTAATAAATACATAACTTTTTTTTTTATAAAGAACAATCATTTCCAAAAGGGGTGGGAGTCAACATTCTAAATAGATGCACTTTTTAAAATGCACTCAGATTTTAGTAACTCCCTTCTCATTATCAGTTTCCCTGACAGCTGCAAAGTCAAGTAGGGAACCGGGAACTGGGAATGAGGCCATTGGCTGGCCTTGGTGATGGACTGCCACTGGGAACCTTTAAGAAAGATCCTTCTGTCAGGAAGCCCATTTAAAAGGAGTTACAGGTGAGACAGGCCATTGGAACATGAGGACAATCACAGGCGAGCTACTCTCAGGAAGACAGAGGCCTCTGTTGGGGATTCTGCAAGTCCATAAAAGAAACAGGCTCCTTTTACCACTGGCTTCCAAATGAAGGTCAAAATTGAAAAGCAAAAGTTCCTCCTTCGCAGTCATCTCCATCTCCAGCCCAGCCAGGGCCCATCCTGGGGACAGATGTCATCCAAAAGGACCAGAGCAAAGACAGGCCAAGTGGGCCAAAGTGTGGAAACTTCTAAGATTGGCTTGGTTTTGGCATTTACAGAACAACAAACTGAGCCTTTGAAGAGATTAAACAAAGAAACCATTTGTCTTCTCTAGAAGCGACAAAGCAAGGCAGGTCACCGAGAAGGGTTAAGGAAGAAACAGAGGATGCCCAGCTGAGACTAAGGTCTACTGGATCTAGCCTAGGACCCTCTGCCAGGATCCGAGGTCTGGGAGTCAGCGGGTAGGAAAGCAACCAAGTACACTCAACACGACCCACGAAGTATAGGCTCTGGGGTTTTGTGTTTAAAAATCTACTGATTTTTTCCCTTCTCAGCTGCTTTAATTTATGCAGTATTTTAGAAGCAAGCGAAGGGGAGGAGACGGCACTCTAAATAGATGCATTTTTTAAAAATGCACTCAGATTTTCTTAACTCACTTTTCCTTGTCATTCCTATGAATTAGTGATGCCGAATTTCCTTTTCTTCTCTGCATAAGAGCGTCCCTGGGTTCCTCGAACTGGGACACATGGTTGGCATTAAAATGCTTGTGCGAACTTCCCTTCCTTTAATATTCCCTGGCTTGCTTGGTTTTTAATCTCACAGCCCTGCTTTCCAATGATCTTTCTGCTGGCGATAGGTATTTATCATTCTTTGTCCTCCCCTGCCTCCCTCCTTCACCGGCCTCACGTGACTTGAAGGAGATTTCAAGTAACAGCCCAACCATCCTGAGGGATGTTCTGCCTCACCCCCAACTTGGAGCTAGCTTTTTGATCACTGGGGTCCAGTTTCTCCCCGTCACTGCTGTTATCTGCCCAAGATCGACTTGGTAAGAAACTTTCTGAGGTGTTGGGGAAGAGATAGTCAAAGAAGGGGATGGGGGGGCGGGGAGTGGTGGTATGATATACAAGTCACATATTCTGCATCTCGCCTGTGTCTCTGGAAAGAAAAGAGAAAGTTTGGTCAAATTGCTCGTTCTTTCTGCATTGCTTTTCCCATAAGTGTAAGAGGGACAGGACCGTCATTGGAGAATCCGGCGTTGTGTGAATGATCTCGCTGGTGCAGTTGTGGAGGGAACCCCCCAGGGGTAGGTCTTACAGGCTGTTTACCTGGAGTCCCCACCCTGTGGCTGATACCACAGGTGCCCTGCCGAAGACCTGCCTCTTCTCAGAACCCAGCGGCACCAAAAACAAAGGGGCGACAGAGCCTTAGAGTGTCCCTAGACCAGCCAACCAGGATTGTTCTGTCAACAGACACCTTCCACTGACTTCCAAACAGAAGTAGAAGACCCATGTTGTCCCTTAAAAAGTCTCTTTAAAAGATACATTCCAACAGCTATCCCTGGGTGATCAGGGTTAGAAACTCTTTTAAGGTTTGAGGGGTTTTTTTACTCCTTTATTCTTTTTATTTCCAATTTAGCCTTTACGAGAACCATGGACCACTTTGACCATCTGGTAATCACCTCTGCAACTTCTAAACTCAGCAAATCTCTATTTTAGGTCAAATGGTTCTTAACATTTTCTTAAAAAAACAAAAAAAACAACAACAAAAAAAAACCCAGACAGTTAAGTCCCTTAACTTGGTTGAGATCTGACTTTCCATTTCCTCCTTCATGAAATGAGGTGGTCCCTACCTTGTTTGGGAACACAAAACACCCCAAACTGTTCCTTGAAAGAGACACCGCAGGCGATGTCAGCAGCCTGGTGGAGAATGAGCTTGAGAGCTGTATCCACCGGCAGCTTGTCTCCTGGGGTTCCCACGTCCTACGCAGGACAGGCGTGATTCAGTGTTCAGAGCTTAGGATGGGGCGTATCTGCCATCTTTAGCAATTTTCAGAAACTACGCTGTGAAGTCAAGCTAGACCAACCTTGGCTGTTGTCATTTGATTGGTTGGTGGGTGGGGGGTGTTTTTGTTTTGGTTGCTTGCCCCTGTGGACGGCTGTCTATTCAGCCTCCAGCAGAGCCAAAAGGGCCAGATTCCGGGGCAATCACCCCGACAGGGTTCTTCCAGGAAGGACCCCTGTTGCCACATTTCCTGAGGAGGAATCTAGGTGATCAGACACTGTCAGGCATCCTTCTCCTCACACAAAAACCCACCTGAAGTATTCGCACCTACTAAACATGCTTTGTAAATTCCTGCCACTTTTACTTGGAACCGCATTACCCAGTCTTTTAAGTATAAAAACTTTTTTTAAATTAAAATGATCCTTCACACTGTTTTCAATGCAATCTCACATGTGCCACCCCCCCATCCACTATCAAAACGTCTAGCTATCACTCACCAGCCCAATGTTTAAAAAAATTAGTAATAAGCAAAACCAAACACCCCTCACATTCCATGGTGCCTCCCCTTCCACAATAAACCCAGTGTCTTGCTTTAAAATTTGGTAATTAGAAGATGATGGCTTTCTAAGACTGTAGGCAAAAGCTTGCTTTGCGGCATCAGAGTTCTGCTGGCATTATTTTCCTGTACGTGTACTTGTTAATTATTTCACGTTTGCGGTCAATAGCATCGGTTCTTTATAGGGTGATGTCCATTGTCAGTAAGTAGTGATGGGTTTATTTTCACCACCGCTTATGTGGCTGAATGACCGCCTCTGAACCACTTTTCCCTCCAGGAATTCCTCTTCCTGCCCTCCCTTTGCAGTCGACTTGAAGGAATCCTGAAAAGAAGGCTGGAAACTGATTTTTAAGGAGCTTTGGGATACTTGCGTTCACTCTAACTCTTGAGCTCCAGCGCGGGATGCCCCTGCCCCCCACCCCGCCCCCAGCCCTCCGCTGGCAGCCGGACGTGGTGATCTCAGTTGCCAGTAGAGGGCACACTTACTTTACTTTCGCAAACCCCAGCGCGTGCAGCCGAGAGGTGGGGACGAGGGAAACACGCTTTGCAGCAAAACCGTGAACCGGAATCGGTCGCTCCCCGCGTTTGCGGTAAAGGCCTGGAGGCTGGAGCAATTTGCAATCCTTAGAGCTGAATTGTGCTGGGCGCTTGAGTTGGAGGAAGTTACTACTCTTTTAACAGTCGGACGCTGAGCTGCAAACTCAACGGCTAATAATTTACCTTGAACACTTCTAGCACACTACATACGCGCACCCACCCCCGAGGTTTTTTTCCCCTCTCTTTTGGGATTGGGCGGGGCGGGGGGGGCGAGTAAGAAGTGGAAAAGTTTACTTAAAATGCTTTTCAGTGAAGGATCAGGGATGGGAAAATGGCCTTTGTTTTTAATGCCCTAGAATAATGCAAAGTCGCAAATCCTGAGAGAATATGCATTAAATATTAAGTATAGGTTCATTCAGGCAGAGAATAAATCATATGCCGTGTTGGGCAACATTCTGGGCTGAAGTGCACATGAAATGTAAATAGACTGTACGCTGATTATACAGAGAAACTTTCACTATGGCGCTCAGAACAAAAATTTAGGGTCAGTGAACTAGGAAATTAGTGCCTGAAACTCGGCCAATTTTTTTTTTTTTTTATCAAGAACACCACCGCAAAAGGCACAGAATACTTGTATCCTCTCCTTTGATCAGAATCGATGCATTTTTTTTTTTCATGCATGACCATGGTTCCACTAATAAAGAGAAAAAGAAGACCAGGAAAGAAGTTAAAGGTCCGGTTTGTCCAAGGAGGAAGGAGTTAACGGTTTTCTTCATTGGGGTCTCTGCTGGTACAAGGGGCAGGGACCTCAAGCTCGCTTCATCTCCCTCTTCTGGGGAGTCCGGTCCCACGGCTCTCTCCACCATCTCCCCAATATTTTCCCATCTAGAGCCTTTGATTTTCCTGAAACCTGGGAGCCCCAGACTGCTGTAAACCCGAGCTACTGGCGCAAATAGGATTTTTCTGAAAACTGCCTGCGGAATTGGAACTCCAAGAGGCGCGGGGATTCGATGGGGCGGGGGAGAGGCGGTACAGACCGTCAGAGAGCGGGAGGAGGGAACCCCGCAGGGCACATCTACAACTCCTATGCATCACCCTTACTCCAGTGCCGAACGCGCAGAAAGATCTCAGGGATTAATGCTTACTGGGTAGGTCTGCGCGGGAGGGGCAGGGAGGGGGGTCTGCTGCCTTGGCAGCAAACTGGGGGAGTCATTCTGGTGGAAGGTGCCCAATCGACATAACTATACACACACAAAACATAACACCCCCCCACACACAAATGCAATGGGTGTTTATTCATAATGCGCTCTCCAAGTATACGTGGCAGTGCTTTGCGGAGTTTTTAATAATTTCAGGCATCATATCTCAGCTCTTATCACTTGTTCCCATCCACGCTAATACCCCACATATACTCAGAGCACACCCATAAATACCCTTTCTTTTCTCCTCTCTTCATAGTACTTATTCCAAACGCTGCCCTTTCCCCAGCCCTAGGAGAGCGCCCAGCCGCCCGGGACGTGAGTAGCGTGGCCGCGAGAACACGGTGTATTCTCAGCGTAGGGAGCTCAGCTGTTCCGCCTGCGATGATTTAAGCACGCAGGACCAGTAAACGGCCAGTCACAGCGAGTGGTGCGCCACAGGAACAGCAGAGAAAGGGACCGGGCTTGAGCCGGCGCAAAATGGTAGGCGAGCGCAGTGTAATTAATGCTTCGACCTGACTATTTACATCCGACTGCTCCGCGCACTAGAGTACCAGGCGCAAAGCCTGAGTCTCCTCCCCCCGCCCCTCCCTCAGCAGAGGCGCCCCTCCCGGTTTCCCAAAGGTGGGGGAGGGGGGCTGTAAAAAGATCTTCTCTCGCGATCCCGCCCACCGGCCCTTTATAGGCGAGGGTCTGCGAGCCGGAGGACCCCCCAGCTGCGCTTCTCCCGGCGGCTGCTGCTACCACCGCCTTTCACGCGTCGCGCCTGCAGCCTTCCTACCCTCCCACCCACCCCCACCCCCCATCCCCGCCTTGCGAAGGGCTGGGCTAGTCCAAGGCTTGGCGGGAAAAGGACTGGGTGGGCTGAACCGATATAAAACCGGCTTATCTGACTTGCTGTAGTAATTCCAACGAGAGGCAGAGGGAGCGAGCGGGCGGACCCGCCGGGGTGAGCCGAGCGAGCCGGGCGAGTCGAGTCGCGCTCGGAGCGCCCAAGCCAGGCAGATCCGGAGTGAAAGGGGTGCTCCTCCGCCTCCGGCCCAGCCACCTCCTCCCGGCCCTTCCCGCCGACCCCTGCCGGCGATCCGTAACCCTCGCCCCATCCAGGAAACTTTGCCCCTTGCAGCGGGCGGGCACTTTCCCCTGGAACTTATACAACAGCCGACGAGGACGCGCTCTCTGGACGCGGAGAGGCTCTTCTGTCTATTTACGGAGACCCTTCTCCCCGCTGCTGACGACGACCCGCTCCTCTGAAAGGCGCCCCTGGACGCTGGATTTCCTTCGGATAGTGGGAAACCCGGTAAGCACCCACACCTACTTGTCTTTTATTTATTTTCCTACCGGTTTATGGGCGCGATGAGTCCAATACCCGAATTGGGGTGTCTTTTCTCCCATTCCTGTACTATTGACACTTACCAGAGTAGTTGGGGTAGGTCGGGGTAGGGTAGAGTGCTTGATCAAGATGGGAGCGTGGAATGCAAGAGAAAACGGGAGTGCGTATTTCAAACAAGCCTTTGGAGATTTTTGCCGATGGATATTGACGCAGAGTCCGGCCGGCTGGACATTTCTGCTTTATTGCATTAATTGCTTTGAGGTCTTTTTCGGGGGGGAGGGAGGGAGGGGTAAGCTATGCTTCGTGTTGGGCAAAAAGCCCTTTGCATCTTGAGCTCCTTGGAGTAAGGATTGCATATCCTTTGGTGTGATCTAGAGAACTCGCGCAGCCTCCGACTTTTCCCCAGTCTCCGAAAGGACATTTAAATTTCAGCTTTTTTGACCGCATTCCTGACAGCCGGAGACACTGCGGCGCGGGGCGGCGTGCCCGCCGATTCCTCCGGCGTTTCCAATCCGTCCCCTGCTCCTTTTCCGAAGTTGGCATTTGGCTTCTAAAAAGAAGAGTATAATTAAAGACCTTGGTGTACGGAGGTGTTAGGACTTGGTATTGCAGAGGCGCAGGGAGGCAGAGAGGGAAGGCTGGAGCAGTGATGTGTCTGAGCCTCCTGGATTCTTTGATTTAGAAAACCAGGGCAAATCTCCGCGCCCAGCCTTGACTCCCCCGCCGCCTCGGTGTCCCCGCGCCCCTTAGATGTGGAGGGACCGCCAGGAGCCAGGCTCCGGGCTTTTTCAGAACAGCTGCTATCCTACGCGGGTGAAGGGAAGGGCGCCCCCGCTCCGGGCGCGGAATCGCAGCTGGGGCTCTGGCGCAGTTGCGTAGCTGTATTGGGTGTTGAAGGGAGGTGCCCCTATTATTCTCCAATACCCCCCCTTTATTTGGGCAGGGGGGTGTTAAGGGCCGCGGCTGAACTCGCCGCCCCAACCCGCGAGGAAAAAGAAGAAAAGCCGGCAAAGAAGAGAGGGGGCGCCGAAAGGGTGGGGATGGAGAAGGAGGCTGGGAGGGGCGGTGGCGCCCGCGGGGAAAGGAGCGCAGCGAGGGTGCGAGCGAGAAAGGGAGCAGCCGCTCCCGCCGCAGCGCCTCTCTCCTTCTCCTTCAGGTGGCGCAAAACTTTTCGGGGTTGGCAGATTGTATTCCCCACCGCCGCCTCTCCCGACCTCTTCCCGAGGCCAAAGCCGATTTCGATTGCTCTGCGGCTGCGGCTGCGGCGCCTAGTCCTAAGGTTTTGCGCTCTGGGCTCCGGTGGGACCGAAGTCCCGCTGGCGCTCTGCAGCTGGCTCACCAAGTATGTGTCCGAGATAGGAGGTCCCACTATAAGGGGTTAAGGGGTGTCCTTTTGGCCCCCACCCTTCTCGCCACTGGCCCATTTTGGGATACCGCTGGAAGGGGAGTGGTTCGTGATTGTGGCGCGCACTGCGCGCTGCGCAGGGTTGAGGCACCAACCTAGACCCCCCCTTAACTTAACAATTGCCCCCTTTGTGTGCCCCCTTCAGCAGCCTGCCGCGATGCCCCTCAACGTCAGCTTCGCCAACAGGAACTATGACCTCGACTACGACTCGATGCAGCCCTATTTCTTCTGTGACGAGGAAGAGAACTTCTACCACCAACAACAGCAGAGCGAGCTACAGCCTCCGGCGCCCAGCGAGGATATCTGGAAGAAATTCGAGCTGCTGCCCACCCCGCCCCTGTCGCCCAGCCGCCGCTCTGGGCTCTGCTCGCCCTCCTACGTTGCGTTCGCGTCCTTCTCCCCCAGGGATGTTGATGACGGCGGCGGTGGCAGCTTTTCCACCGCAGACCAGCTGGAGATGGTCACCGAGCTGCTGGGAGGAGACATGGTGAACCAGAGCTTCATCTGCGACCCGGACGACGAGACGCTTATCAAAAACATCATCATCCAGGACTGTATGTGGAGCGGCTTCTCTGCCGCCGCCAAGCTGGTCTCCGAGAAGCTGGCCTCCTACCAGGCTGCGCGAAAAGACGGCGGCAGCCGGAGCCCCGCCCGAGGGCATGGCGCCTGCTCCACCTCCAGCCTGTACCTGCAGGACCTGAGCGCCGCCGCCTCTGAATGCATCGACCCCTCCGTGGTCTTCCCCTACCCTCTCAATGACAGCAGCTCGCCCAAGCCCTGCTCCTCCCCTGATTCCACCGCCTTCTCTCCGTCCTCGGACTCGCTGCTCTCCTCGGCCTCCTCCTCCCCACGGGCCACCCCCGAGCCCCTGACCCTCCACGAAGACACACCACCCACCACCAGCAGCGACTCTGGTAAGCTGGACCCCCGCAGGTCTGACAAAGGGGACGGGCTGGCTGGCTGTCTTTATTACTCTCATTGGCCGCTAATTCTGCTGGCCACTTCATTTGACACCGTCTCTTCTCTTTTCTGATGTTTGGGAAAGAAATAGCTGATCTGGAAAGATCTGCGAACTCCAGCGTCCCAGAAACACTGGGCTTTACTCTTCCCTCCCATCCCTTCCCTTTAAGACCGCCCTAGTAGCCAACCCTTTCCTTACCTTCCCACCCCTTAGGAATTTCGTTTGGATTTTAAATCTTCCTGATTTATCTTGCAACTCAATCCATTCCCTCTTACCTTTCTGAAGCACTTTAATTGCCCTAGGGGGAAGGGGGTAGTGTGGATAAGATTAAGGGAGGATGGATCTCTTTGAGAGAAAAAAGTACCTCCCTCTTCCTTTCTGAGAAGTGTTGGAATGTAAAGGACTGCAGGTCTTCCGAATTGAAGAGGGGCTGTGGACAGAGGCAGGGCAGCCTCCGGCCCCAGGCTGCAAGCTAGTGAAAGTGCCTGAGTGAAGGAGCTGAGAGGATAGGATCTTTTCAGCCTCTTTTGAACAGTTACAAGCAAATCCTTTCCAAAATTGGACTTCTCTTCCTTCCCCCACCCCCTAGGACTTTGGCAAAGCTGCAAGATTTTTTTTTCCCCCCCGCACTTCCAGTAAAATAGGGAGTTGCTAAAGTCTTACCAAGAAATTTGCAGCTATCCTTTGCAACATCTGAAGGGTTCTTGGTAAAGTCCCTTAAAAATAGGAGGTGCTTGGGAATGTGATGTGTTTTGGGTGTGTCCAAAGCCTCATTAAGTCTTAGGTAAGAACTGGCATCAATATTGTATCCTGGTAAATTGTCGTTTTCTTGCCTGTGCCATAAATCCAGCTGTCATTCTGCCTTCATGGGGGGAAGAGCGAGGATGACTGGCTAGTTTTGTGCCAGGGTCCTTCCTCCTATAGTAATATCTTACATTTATATAGCACTAATTTAATGTAGTCATTGATTATTTAAGGAAATGTTGTTAACCGGGTGATTCCTATTTCCTTTCTTAAAGAGGAAGAACAAGAAGATGAGGAAGAAATTGATGTTGTTTCTGTGGAAAAGAGGCAGCCCCCTGCCAAAAGGTCAGAATCGGGGTCACCCTCTTCCGGAAGTCACAGCAAACCTCCTCACAGCCCACTGGTCCTTAAGAGATGCCACGTGTCTACCCATCAGCACAATTACGCAGCGTCCCCCTCCACTAGGAAGGACTACCCTCCCTCCAAGAGGGCCAAGTTGGACAGTGGCAGAGTCCTGAAGCAGATCAGCAACAACCGCAAATGCTCCAGCCCCAGGGCCTCCGACACAGAGGAGAACGACAAGAGGCGAACCCACAACGTCCTGGAGCGCCAGAGGAGAAACGAGCTGAAACGCAGCTTTTTCGCCCTGCGCGACCAGATCCCGGAGTTGGAAAACAACGAAAAAGCCCCCAAGGTAGTTATCCTTAAAAAAGCAACGGCTTACATCCTGGCCATCCAAGCGGAGGAGCAAAAGCTCATTTCAGAAAAGGACGTATTGCGGAAACGACGGGAACAGTTGAAACACAAACTTGAACAGCTACGGAACTCTTGTGCATAAAAGCTGACCTATTGGAGGGAGGAACTAGAACCACTTATGACTTCTCAGTTGTTACTAAGAGAAAGTAAGGGAAAAGGTTCCTTCTGACAAAAAGGCAGAATTTATTAGATCTCCGAACTTTTTCTTTCTCTCCCAAATGCATGGTAAAGTGCAACCGCACAACCTTGGCTGGGTCTTAGGACTGAAAGGCGTGGCCATAATGTAAACTGCCTCAAATGGAACATTGGGCATAAAAGAACTTTTTTTATGCTTGCCATCTTTTCTCCCCCCACCTTTAACAAATTTGTATTTAAGAATTGTTTTTTTAAAAAAGATCTTAAAATTTCCTTTGTAAATACGGCCATCAAATGTAAATAACTTTAATAAAACGTTTATAAGTAGGTATACAAGATTACAAACCATGTATGATAAACCATAATTTTTTTATTTAAATACATTTTCCTTTTTAAAATTGATTTTTTTTATTGTTTTTAGAAAAAATAAAATATCTGGCAAATATATACTTGAGCCAAATCTTAAGTTTGTGACTGTTTTGTTTCTTTGCTTAATTCGCTTTTTCGTCAATTACAAATTAACAGAATTTGGCCCTTGAAGCAGTGAGTTTCAGGGATGGGAAGAGAAGTTACTTAGGAAAGGACAAGGGCTTTGAAATGGGTCTGGGGCCTTAAGGTCTTTAACTTATCAGGGTTATAAGATGCTTCCTGGAGATTGGTGATAAAGGACCAGAGTTGATACTTTAAAGAATAAAAGAGCAGTAAGATGGTGAGCCCTGTGAGAGGCAAAAGGGTGTTAGAGATTAGAGATAACAGGTATACAAGGGGTGGGTTGAGGGCTTGGGGGTTGGGAGGAGAATGAAGAAGAAACCCTCTTTTGTTAGCCGGTGTCATTCCCCAGTTCCATTCACACCCAGGGTTCTGCCCAGTGAAAGAGTAGATGGGGGAAGAAGCATGGAAATCAAATTTTGCTGCTTGCCCAATCCTACCAGGTGGCAGGCCTTCGGCATCGGTTATCGAGAAGCTCTGGGAGGCATGTTGTTAACCTTAATTTTATAAGCAAGGAAATAATAGAAATTCAGAGAGGTGACTTCTCTGTGGCCATACAGATGATGAAAGGCAGCATCCGAGTCCCACCTGTGTTGAAAAACACTCACCACTTCACGCCTGTCTTAGCTTATCCAAAAGCGCAGAGATCAAGAATGTTTTGGGTTGAGGGCCCGATGGACTGCTGTGTCCTAACCATACTCTACTGCCTGGGAGCCAGGCATTCTAAGTATTTTTCTGGTCCAACACCGCAGCAACCCTGTGAAGGAGGTACTGTGGATTTCCTCACAGTGGAAGGGGAAACTGAGGTACAGAAAATCTTATCCGTGTGGCTGAGGTCCACCAGCAATGATGAGTAGAGCTGGGATTCAAACGCAGGCTATCCACTCTTACACGGCTTGACCACTTCGCAAAGAGGCCAGAAGGAATCAAAGGGCCACACACGTGCCAACAGGAGTCACCAGTCTAGTGGGTTCTGTGTCTTTCATTTCAACCGGCAGGCCCTGTCGGACGTCAGGCCCCCGTTGTTTGTTTTACTTTGTTGTTCATTGTTTAATTTTTCCTTCCACATTGAGACGTCCAGAACTCATACTGCCTCCTACCTTAGCCATTCGTTGAGATTCAGCAGTTGCTCTGGGGAA
This sequence comes from Desmodus rotundus, assembly GCF_022682495.2. Classification (NCBI taxonomy): domain Eukaryota; kingdom Metazoa; phylum Chordata; class Mammalia; order Chiroptera; family Phyllostomidae; genus Desmodus; species Desmodus rotundus. Next base: position 8,621,322 of record NC_071394.1, on the reverse strand, counting down.
GCAGCCAGTTTAGAACTGCTACTGTTCAGGTCATAAAATAAAATATAATTACTCTTTGTCGTGTGAGTCATTATTTTGGAAACAACAGACTCCCAGCCTCTTTCACACACGGACAATTATGACACATGCTCATCCCTGGAACATGAAAAGGCATTTTTGAATGTAGATATTATTAATTATGAGCCTTTGAAAACCTACAGCCCGAGCCAGAAACTTGAACATTGACCACATAGGTAAATGGAAGCTACTATCGCTGTTCTAATTATCTCATTGTCTCAGCCTCACAGGAGATCTTCAGATTTCTGTCCTCTTTGGGATTTTAATCCACCACCACCCATAAATCAATAGGTAATTACTGTCTGGCTCTGGCCCCTACAATAATTTAATCAAGCCCTTTATGTCTTTTTCTTGGTTCTTTATTTTGGGTTCTAAGTGCTTCACGTTGTCCCACCCTATGTCCTAAAGTCAAAGGCAGATGAGATCCACAGAAGCTGCGTGGTTCAAAGTGTCACGATATGGCAGGGGCGATCTCAAATGGTTCACTCTTTGCCCTTCTGTGGCTGGACAGTGGCCCTGGAGTGACTCACTTGGGAACCCAGAAGGTGTTAGTTTGAATCACTAAATCCGGGCAAGCCCACAGAACACCAGAGAGTGTTCCTCACTAGGAAAACAACTCCCCATTCCAGAGGCTCAGGAAACAACTTCAGGGATGCAGAGCCTGGCTGTGGGGATGGAAGGGGCACCATTCCAAAAACCTCTTTGGCTCACATCTTAGGTTTAGGAAGCCAGGAACAGTCTTTCCGTAAAGTCAGGCTGATCTTGACCCCGACACAAACTGGCCCTCAGAGCCAATCTAGAGAGTCCCCAGAGTCTATGCCATTGTGTAATCTATTTTGTAGGTTTAAAAAAAACAAAACAAAAACAAGAGTTGGAGATGGAGGGGGAGGAGTGCGCAATTCGGTTGGACTACACCAGAAGGAATAAGCTAATACTGACTGTGGCTTTTACCTAGGAGACTGCAGGAATTACTGGCCCCCCCTACAGGATTCCTGGGGTGGTTTTTTTAGGGATGGAATGTGCAAAGAGGAAGGAAGTGTTATTCTATGCTTCCATTTGGAAGCAAAAAAGGAAATCCAGCTTATAAAACTAATCGAATTTTTAAATGAACAAAATTTTCACAATCCCAGCCTAATGCTTTGGTTCCTCACAGCTGGGATATGCATGTAGAGTTCTCAGCTGGTATTTAAGACAAACTCTGGCGCAAAGCTTGGGAAAGAGGACGAAAAAGTTGTGTTCAGGGGTTTTCTGTGGTTTGTTTGCAATAACCTATGATTGGCTCCATCAATAATAATTTTTTAGTAGACATGCTAAGGCCTCCTGAAATATTTCTTCCCAACAATAAGTAACACTTAGGCTAGAGAATGCTGATGGATGTCCCCCAACACTATAAATGCACTGGTACTTTTTACAAAAGGCTCCTCCTTTAAGGTTATAGACCACGACAGGCCTATTTCAAAGCAGTAGGGTAGAAACAAGCTAACAGGATGAGAACAGAGAGCCATCTAGAAAAATAAAATAAAACTAAAAAGACTCTACCACCTGCCATGAAAGCTGAGGCAATAATCTTTCTTCTAGACCCTCTGGGAGAGAATTCAGACTAGTTCCAAGTTTAGAAGAAATATCCAAGAATGTTTGCTTTGCCAACTTGGTTTGAGGTGAGTCTCAAAAAACTCTGAGTTGATTTCACATTTTGTTTTTAATTTTCTTTCTTTCACTCTCAGCCTACACTAATCTTTTTAGGAAAACACAGTTGAAGGGAATGAGTGTTAATGGGATGTAGATCTGAGGAGGTTAAAAGGAATGTCCTTTGTTTCTAAATAACGCCTGGGAGCTCAGCCACAATCCCCAACACTTTCTACCCATTGTCACCCTGTCAGCCCATCAGGGGTAAAACACTCTAGTGCAGTCGGAGGTCTCTAGGGGTAGGGAAGGGGACAGCTTGGGGAGAGACAATTAGCCTTTATTACACACCTACTGTCTGCCTTACCCTCACAACAGCCCAGCAGGAGAGTAATTCTTGAATACGACAATACTGAAGTTCAGACAAGTTCAATAGCTCTCCCAAAGTCACCCAAGTACCAACAGTAAAAACTACAGTAATAGTAGATAATGTTTACTATGTGCTAAACACTTTACATGCATTATCTTATTTCGTCCTCAAAGCAACTCTTAGGAAGTAAATTGTATTTCTAATCCCATCGTACACATAAGGAGATTGAAACTTGGAGAGATTAAGTAATTTGCCTGCATTTACAGAGCTAACAAAATGGTGAAGGGATTATTCATTTGTTCATAAATATTTATTGAGAACCTACTGTGTGCCCACACTGTGTTGGGAAGAAATATTAAGATAAAGGCAATAGATAAGGTCCTAGACCTATGGACTATTGGAGAACAGAGAAAATCAGCAGTTGGACTCCTAAGTTACTTTACAAACACTTTTGAGTGTTTACTATGTAGCTGGAGAGAGTTGAAGTTCTGAGAGCTGCTGAAGACTCCCCAGTTTCCCCCCAGGGAAAATGAATAAGGGTTGGAGCCTGGGAAATGCTGGCTCCAACCCTTAGGAACAGAGGAACAAGGGAAAAAACATTGTCAGTGGGATGGAGGGAAGCTAGGAGAAAGTGGTCTAACCAAAGGAAGGAAGTCCTTCTATCAGAGGTGTCAAAAGCAGCAAGAGATGCAACAGGAAGTGCGGAGAATGGCACATTGGACTAAGCAATATGGCAACGTCTTCCTGGCTACACTTCCTCCCCAGTGGGACAGCAGTCCCATCAACCCAGGATGGTCCCTCTCCACTCCCTTCATTCAATCTGTCACTTGAAACAGCTGCCTGAGCATTTCCCCAGCCCCCGGCCTTCCTGCAATACCTCTAACAGGAGTTCCCACAGGGCGATTTCTGGATCATCAGCATCAATATCACCTGAGACTTTGTTAGAAATACAAACACATACAGCAGTCTGAGGTTTCAATTTCCACAGTTTCAGTTAGCTGTGGTCAACTGTGGCCCCAAAATACTAAATGAAAAATCCCAGAAATAAACAATTGATAAGTTTTAAATTGCTCACCATTCCGAGTAGTGTGATAAAATCTCACCGTCCTAACAGGGTCATGAGTCACCCCTTTTTCCAGCAGATCCACGCTGCAATCCCCACCCATTAGTCACTTAGCCGGCTAGGTTATCAGATTGGCTGTCATGGTATCACAGTGCTTGTGTTCAAAACACCATCATTTTACTTAATAAAGGCCCCAAACTGCAAGAGTAATGATGCTGGGAATTTGGTTACACCAAAGAGAAGCTGGCAATTGCTTCCTTTAAGAGAAAGTTGAAAGTTTGGTACTATCTGTGGTTTCAGGCATCCACTGGAGGTGTCAGAACACATCCTCGGCAGATAAGGGGTGACTACCATTGCCACTCTGAATCAGAATCTCAGGAGCTGGGCCCCAAGAGCTTGAAAAGATTCCAGAACCACTGCTTTCTCTATCACTGCCACCCAGGGATCTTTCTGAATCACAGACAAGAGGGAGTATGCCTTTCCCCTGCTTAAAACCTTTCATCAGGCTCCTGCTATCCTGCAGATGAAGTCCAAAGACATCCTACACCTACAAGGTCCTCCACATACTGACTCCCAGGTCTTTTTGCTCCAATTTCTCCAGTGACATTAGAAAAGTATTTACATAAATAATTAACTAAATTGAAGAACCTAAAGTAGTGGGGTGAGGAAGAGCAAGTCTAATGGGGTCATCTAACAGCCTCAGGGCATCAGGAAAGATGTTCAACCCAGACATGGAGAATGGGCAGGAGTTAGTCAAACCAAAGATCCTGAGACCTGGTACGGGAGAGAGAAAGACATGCTCAGGGAACCCAGAGCAAACCAGAAGAGGAGGAGTGGGACATAAAAGAGAAGAACATCCTCGGGGTGGGCCCCAAGCCAGAACACCCAGGGGCCTCAAGAAAGGGGTTGGGCCCTGGCTGGATAGCTCAGTTGGTTAGAGCATCATCCCCATATGCCAAGGTTGTGGGTTTGACCCCCAGTCACAGCACATAGTAGAAGAATCAACCAATGAATGCATAAATAAGTGGAACAACAAAATAATCTCTCTCTCTCTCTCTCCCCCTCCCCCTTCCTCCCTCTCTAAAATCAATCAATAAATTTTTAAAAAAATTTTTTTAAGAAAAAGGTTGGGACTGATTAAAGACAGACTCTGAAGTGGGGAAGCTTACATCATTCCTACCGTGTCTGTCCGAATCCACTGGTCACTGTGGCACCATCCCCGCAGCCTTGGGTTGTGGCCAAGTCAAAAGTCACGGTACTAAAACTAGGACATCCGACTCTCTCTGCACAGCCATTGTCTGTATCATTGTATTCCATGCCTTTGCCAGCTACATGGGTCTGTGAGGCCAGACCAAGTAATCGCAAATATTATGCTCTTTCCAACCGAGAGGTCATGGTGATAATAAAACTAATCATAACAACACTGACATTTATCGAGTGTTTCCTATGGGCCTCGTACTGTGCAAAGTACTTCACATGCATTTTCTCCTTGAATCTTCTGACAACCAACTGAATAAGTAACTATGATTCTGACCATTTTACAGATGAGAAAAATGACTCAGAAAAACATTAAGTAAATCGCCCAAGGGCGCTCAGTGAAGAAATGGAAGAGAGGGAATGCAAGCCCGGCCCAATTCCTTAGCTGCTCTATCAGATCTCTGTAATCCTTTAGAATGTTCCAAAGCCCCACAAACTATGACTTGTGCCAGTCTGAGATTTTTTTTTTAATTTACTGAATAAATCTGACACATAAACTTGTACAAATTTAAGGTGTGTGGTGGGTTACTCTGATACCAACATTTTTTTAATTTATTGTTGTTCAGTTACAGTTGTCCTGCCTTTTTCCCCCATTGCTCACCCCTACCCCACCCCCATACTAACATTTTTAAGGCTGTTTCAGCTGCTTTGAACTCTGAGCAAAGTACACTGTGTGACATGGGAAGGCCCCAGGTAAAGCCCTACAGATGCATTCCGGGATCCTGGGGGCCTCCCCAAGGCCTATAGCACCCCAGCGCCAAGAACTCAGTCAGCCACAAGCCACATCTCCACACTCCAGCCCCTGGGCGACACCAGAGTTCCTGAGGACAGACAGGCTTCCTAAGCTTGGTTCTCCGGACCCCCTGTCTCTTCTTAACAAACTAGGCTGTCGTTTCCCTCACCTCACAAATCTCCTGCCAGGCATCGAGACGGCTGCCTTTTCCACAATAAATTTGAAAATTTGCCATCGAATACCCCCAGTGCTGGCCTGTGGTTCACCAGCAGGCCTCTCACACCAGCAACTTTTAGAAACTGAGGTCCGACTTGAAGAAATCAGTCACTTGTGACTGTCAGGGTGGGAGGTTTAAATGCAATCAAGTGGGAGATGAGGGCAGTGGGAGCTGCCAGGGATCAGAGAACATTCTGCATGGAGAGGCCCCTCATATCATAAGGGCTGACCAGCTAACTTTGCAAACGAAAATGCTGAGGTCCCGGCAAGGGAAAGGCTGTGGAGAGCATACAGACATTCAGGAGCAGGTTGGGAGAGTCATTCGAGACTTTAGGCCCACTTTTAGGGAGGCCCAAAGGCATTGGGGCTGCGGGCATCCTTTCCTTCTTGCTGGCTAAGAAACCCCCGTCTCCTTTTGGAATTTCCTCGTGGCCACTATGGGCAGTCTTGCCGGGCCTAAGAAAGTGCCCTGCCCTGTTCTAGCCATGGAGATGCCTGAGGGAGATGAAGCTGATTTTTCTCCCAGGATGTTGAGACTTAACTGGAATGACCGAAGGACAGAACATCAGAGGTGCAAGCACATTCTTTCTCGTCACTGTCCCTGGAGAGACTGAGTTGTCAACTCTCTAGACAGTTGGAATGACCTGTGTCAAGCCTGTCTCAACCCTGGCTGCCCAGATCTTCAGCAGTCCTGGGAACTCTCCAATATCCTAGAAAATGCTGTTTAGGGTTAAATTAGCCAGTGGGCATTTCTATTTCTTGCAGCTAAAAAGCCCTGAATGACTGATTGAACATTCTTCAAGTTTGTTCCACAATATCACACTGCCTTGTTCTGGGGCGAGACAACAACCACGGTCCCCCCAAATGGCAAAGAGACAGAAACTAAAAGCCATCCCAAGGTATAAATACTACCAAGTCCTGGGCAGTAACATCTGAGTCGCATTTCACGGTCTCAGAGGCTGCATATTTTGCTCTTTGATTATCTACGTTTAAGGATAATTTGTATGGAGCTTCAGGCCCGCCCGCCCACCAACCTGAGAGTCGGATGTCTGGATGCTGCTGTGTCTCCACTCTCAGCGTCTAGAAGGACTTCCTCCTATCCAACCCAAATGAATTTGACACAGTTTAAATGTAAGTCTTAGCTTTAAAAGAGAACAAATGAAAACTCCACTTGAGAAATCATTCTTTTGTGACAGGTGTTGTTGTGAGAGTATTACATGTACCATTTAACCATCTCAGCAATTCTATGGGTTATGCACTATTATTAGCTCCATGATACTAAGTTAAAAACTGGCCCTCAGAGGTGGGAGTGTGGAAAATGACATGTCAAGGTCACGTAGCTAATAGCTGGTGGGCCTCAGGTGTAACCCAGTTTGTGTTGCTCTAAAACCCCATGCTGAATTATCTGGAGACACACCCTGCCCAGGTGGTTCTCAGTCCCAGACCCTGGCCCTGAGGCAGCAGAGGCAAGTATCAGAATCTTTTGAGAAATTGTTGTTGGAGAATATTTAATAAAGCATTTTATATTGGAAATGTAGAAAATGAACCAAAACACCTCAGGAAGTCAAGGGGGCTGCTGGATGTCTGCGAATGACTGGATCCGGGTGTCTCCAGGCCCACTGGGGTGTCCCATCACCGTGTCTCAGGTGAGGAGCCTTAGCCTCAGGTAGAGTAAGATCTCAGAGCAAATGAATGGTGGTGTCAGAACTGCAACCCTGAGAGAAATGAGGAAGGCACCCAGCCTCTCCCCATGTGACTTTTCTGGGTGGCCACATCCTTGCAGTCTTTCAAAACTGCAATCAGTACTCCCTTGAACCGGGATGTCTGTCCTGACGAATGGCAGGCAGTTCCGCAGCTTCGAAATCTTCTGTTCTCACCTTGAACTGCTCTTTATTAATTATTCCCTGATTATCAGCTGTTTGTGCTTTTCCAGGGCTGTCTCTGTGTGTGTTCAGGGAGTCCTCCTTTGCGCGGTTCCATGATAACTGAAACTAGACCTTGGTTACCTAGAATATGCAAAGTGAGGACATGATTCTTACATGGACAAGTTTCTGTTGTCATGGTACCTTGCAAATGAGGAGTGCCTGCATTCCATTTTTCTCTTAGCATGGTGTGTTAGTCTCCTAGGGCTGCCACAGCAAATCACCCCAAACTGGGTGGCTCATAACAACAGAAATTTATTCTCACAGGTGTTGGCAGGGTCACACTCCTTCGGAAGGGGGTCCTTCCTCACCTCTTCCCAGCTTCTGGCAAGGCCATAAGTCCTTGGCATTCTTTGGCTTGTACATGAATCACTCCAGTCTCTGCCTTGTCTTCACATGGCTTTCTTCCCTGTGTTTGTATGTATTTCTGTGTCTCCTCTTCCTCTTATTAGGAGGGCACCAGTCATTGGATGTAAGACCCACTCTAAACCAGTGTGGCCTCATCCTAACTAACTCCATCTGCAAAAATCCTACATGCAAACAAGGTCACGTCCTGAGTTTCCTGGCAGACATGAATTCTGAGGGACATTATTCAGTCTGGTGCAGAAGGGTAAGCGCATTTATCTATCCGCATAGATCTGTGCATAGACTCATTTCACCCTCCGTGCCTAATATGGGGATGCACACAGTAGGCCCTCGATAATCCTGGTTGGCCCCACTCGTGGAGCAGACCTGAGTGAGGGCAGCCATGAGCTCAGTTCTCTGTGCTTCCAGCCCTCTGCACAGCAAACTGCCCCCAAGCATCTTCCTTCCCCTTTCACAGGGCTTTCTCTTCCCACTGTCCTACCACCCTCGTCTTCTTTTCTCTTTCCTTCCTCCTCCTAGCCATAAATGGCTGGGCGGACGAGCACTCAGGGGAGCTGTGTGCACACCCCCATGCATTCTTGAGGTGAGGAACCCCCATCCCATTCAGCTGCCTCTGTTCCCCTTGCCCCATCCAAGAGATTCTTTACTCTGTGCTTTTAGGGTGCAAGGCCATCAGCATCCCCCTGAAAGCTGAACTAAACTTTCAGCCCTTACTCAAATATCCTCTCTTAGCCACACACCCTTCCGATTTTTTTTTCATTCCGCAGAAGTCCAAGTGAAAAATTTCCCCATTGTAAGTGCCGCCTGTGTCTTCCTCTTTCTTTAGTTTCTGGATGCTGGTTCACTTTTTCTGATTAAAAATTCATAGCAAGTTGTCACTTAATGAGCTTTCCGTTTGTGCCAGGCTGCATGCCAACCACTTGGCGCACACTGTGTCACTTATTCTTGACATAATTCCCACCTAACAGATGGGACTACTGAGGTCCTGAACAACTGGGTATTTTGCCCAAGGTCATAGAGCTAGGTCAAGATGGAGTCAGAATTTGAACCTGTGCATCAGATTCCATAGCACTTTCTCTTTGTCACATTCCAGAGTATGAAAGGGACCCTGGGTCATTTCATTCCACCACACAGCTTCCCAGCCAAGCTTCCAGAAAATATATAAGGCCATTGAGTAAGATCTGCCGTTTTCTTTAAAGGGTGAAAACAGGCTCTGCCCACTTCCCTGTTGCCTCTGAAATCATTGTGGGTAGGGGGTTGCTGTTAAAAGGGAACCCTGCAGAAAAAGTGACAGCCTGCAGATCGTTACAAAAAAATTCTCTTGGAATCAGTTTTTCTCATAGCAGCTGCTTTGGGCTTCTGGGTGCAATAACTTAAGCCTTAAAATGCAAACTTCTCACAATGCAAAAAAACTGCTTGTTGGCAGGTTTCCAGTGAACTTGATTCAGCATGCTCCAAGGGCTGGGGACAACAAGTCACAGTGTATCCTCAATCAGAGTCAACCAACAGCCTCACGTACCGGACACTCCAACCCTGGTAAACTTCTGTCACTTTCATGAGCAAACCTGTTCTGTTCTGCCTCTTTGCACCTGCTGTGATCTCTGCAGAATCACAGAGATTGTGATTCAGGAAGCTTCCCCTGAACCCCACTACGGTGTCCTTCCAGGCACCATAGCACCCAGGAAGGCATTTCTGCAGCTTACCACACCCTGTAGGAGTCCTTATCTGAACCCTAAATCAGCCCCTGATGGTTGATGATTCTCTCCCAGGGTAATGAGAGGGAGGGGCTTAGATCCTGCCCCAAGTCTACTAAGTCAGGACTCTGGGGTGGAGCTTAGAAATATGCACTTTAACTAGTTCTCCTGGTACTCTGGGGGAGATGTCTGAGGCCAAGCTTCCCAGAACTGAATAATGGCTTCATTTTCAACATTTTTATCCTGGGCTTAAAAAAAGAAAAATGGGCAAACACTTACACAGGGGTTCCTGTATTCTAGCCACTGTGTGCATTTCACACTATCAACTTACACAAGGGTCAGAAAAACCCTAGTGAGAAAAATACTATTATTATTCCTATTTTTCAGATAAGAACAGTGAGGCCCAAAGAGGTGAAGAAACTGGTCTGAGTTTACCCATTGAATAAACAGCAGGGCTGGCATATCTGTGCCTTCTTTAAATCATCTCATTTTAAAATTTAAATAATTTATTTGAATTTAATGTAAATTCTATGAGAACAGGGATTTTTTGGCTGTTTGTTCTTTTCTGGATACTCAGAGGCTGGAACACAGTAATCATCGATATGTATTTGTTGAATGAATGAATGGAAATGGAAACATTTAACATGGAATTGAGATGTCAGGTATGTATTTTTTTTCCTCATGCTCACTAAAAATACAGTGGCATAATTTATTCCCATTAAAAATATGTGTGCCACCTAAAATTATGTCATATTTCTCTCCTGGTATCTCTACCTCCGTTTGGGAGACTCTGGGGTCGAGGTGACCTCGACCTCACACTGACCACAATAAATTGCAATTTTCTCTTCCAGACTATGAGCTCCAGGAAACAGGCACTGGATTCATTCATCTTTGCACCCCGTGCCTGGGGTAAAACTCAACTACTGCTTCTTTATTCTTGCTAGAGGGAACTGATTTTAGATTTGACAAAATCTAAATCCTTCCAAATCCGTTGCAATCTGGAGGGAGACAACAGGGAGGCTGGACTAATGTCCACTAAAGGGAACACATCCAGGCCAGCGCTTCTGGGAAGTCTGGCTGATTCTTCATCCCAGGGACCATTTAATTCTTGGAGCTGGTGGCCTTTTTCATGCTGCCCGTATTTGGCAGATAAAAATCATGTCTTCCTTGCTATTCCCTACTGTATCTTCAGAACCTGCAAAGTGCCTGGCATGTGGAAGATGCTCAGTAAAAACTGTGGGGTGAATGCATAAATGAATGAGAAGTTGTTAAGTACGTTCTCATGAAGAAAGTATAAGATAAACTTCCCACTCACTTTCCTCTCTCCACCATCTCCTGGGGGTCTAATATGTCCATATAAAATTGCATTTGTGGGGGGCAATTTGGCTGGAAAGGTTGACTTGAAGTTGTGGGAGGAGCATGTTACATAAGCTGGAAAACTAATAATTAACCACATAAAAGAAGGGGGGATAATGGACTTTGCCAAGAAGAAGATATGCCCAGTCCTGCCCCATACCCCACTATGTACCTGAACTCCACTCCCCGGACTGTCAAATTCTGGGGTTGCCCCAATGACCTCACCAGCTGGCATGAGCATCAGCTCAGTATTCAGAATATTGGTTCTGCTCAGGATGAGATGCCAACAAGAATATCAGAAGCTAGTGGATGGGAGGCAGGCAGGCAGACAGGGAGGAAGTCAATGGTAATTAAATTTGCCTGGTGTCCTGCAGCCACGCCCAGAGCACACAGGAGAGAGACAGGCAGGAGCTGCCAAGGGCTGAGCAGTGAGGAAAGCATGAAGAAACGAAATGGAAAAGGGCACTGAGGGTCCTATCTTTGCAGGGAAGACCCAGTTTCAGAGAATATCCTGATGGATGGCTGAGACAGCCAGGCCAGAGGGGAAGAGGAAAAGAAGGCTGACAGTCACAGATCAGATCAGTCAGTGGGTTAGATGATATGTTCAGTCCTCTCCAACCCTGAGACTCTCCACAGAACGGTGAATGCATACAACAGCATGTATCCAATAGTGTGCTAATACTTTTACATTAAAAAGAGGGTCATCGTTTTCTAATACATCCAAGGGCCTGCACAGGGTCCAAGGAAGGGAAGGGAGAGGAGATAGTATACAAATAGCAAATGGAAGCTTCGACAGTGTTTCCTACCTGCCAGGCCCAACATGTTCATGATGGAATATTAGGTTATGTCCATCCAGCGGGGTACATCCTGTTACAACTGCCCTTTCATGTATGAGGAGATGTAGGCAGGTTGAACTCCATGGCCAAGGTCAGCAACAACTGGTGGTGGAACTAGGGTTTGACAGCATCCTCTCTGACACTGTATCTCACTGTGATAGACACCATGGCCCCCAAAGATCTGGAGCACCTTGATGTCCACCACCTGTGTGATTCTTCTCCCCAGGTATGGGCTGGACCTCATGACTCACCTATAATAAACACAAAAGTGATGGGATGTCTCTTCTGAGGTTAGGTCAATCAAAGACTGTAACCCCATCTGGAGCACTTTCTGGCACTCTCCATTAGAGCTCTCATTCTGTGGAAAGCCGGATGCCATACTTTGGGGCTGCATCATAGAGAGACCCACGTGGCCAGGAACTGACATCTCCAGCCAACAATCAGAGAGGACCTGAAGCCTGTCAAGAGCCAGGTAGCAACCCTTGGAAGGGAATTCTCCCCTAACCAGCCTGGAGGTGACTGCAGCTCTGATCAGTAAGAATATGTCCCTTAAAACCTCATGTTGTGGATTATATTGGGGAAAGTAGCTTGGCCCTTAATGAGTGCTCTTACCAAAGTTTACTTCCTTCCTTCCCCAACTCAAAACCCCTGGAGTTGCTATTTGCTCTTGAACTTGCTCAATCATGTTCCTGGGTGACCTGGTGAGTTCAGAAAATAACTGCTGCTGAGGAAATGGATTTTAGCTGCATCAGGAGAACCTTAGGTCAGAAGGAAGCTGGGGAGAAAGGGCTGGAGAAACAGAAGTCACAGCTGTCCAGTGCTTGCTGAGGAACTTTACTCACTCACATCAGTTCATGGAAACACAGTGAGAAAGAGAGGGTGGAACTTCAGGGCTGGGAGACACTGGGATGCGTCCCTGGAACAGCTGTGGGGTTGCCTCTGGGGGGTTTCCTGAAGAAAAATCTCTTTAGTGTGGTCCTGCTGGAAAGCAGGAGGTAGGTTATAACAGTTGATGTTTTTAAAATATTACTTATATATGTAATCTTGTATGAGCGTAGAGCACTGCTGATATTTTGGGAGAGGTAATTTTCTATTGTGGGGCCTGGCCTGTACATTGTAGGGTGTTTTGCAGTAAGCATCTCTGGTTTCTACCCAGTAGATGCCAGTAGCTGCCCCCTCCACCTCAGGTCATGTCAATCAAAAATGCCTCCAGACATGGCCAAATGTCTGTTATAGGGAAATGGGGAGGCAAAATCACTCCTTTACTTCCCCCTGAGAACCACTGTTGTAGAGTAAAAAAGCCTCGGAAATCATTGTATGTATTAAATGCTCACAAAGAGTTTGGGGAGACAAAATGCTTAGGACATAGTCATCACACAACTCAGAGCTCATGCTCCAGTAGAGCGGATGGATGTGTGAGCAGGTAATTGCTGCTAAGTGTGGCTGGCGCAGTAATGGAGAAATAAACAAGGAATGAGGCATGGACTGGGCTCTCTGGGAGTGGAGAGTGAGGAGATGTTTTAGTGGAGCCTTGATCTGAAACCCCTGGCCCTCTGCCACCTCCCCTCACTACTGTGATTCTTTTTTCAACACTCTGTTTCCTTCCAAACAATGAGTATAATTTGAAACTGATTTTTTTGTTTGTTTCCTTGTTAGTTTGTTTGTCTACCTCCTTCACCAGGCTATAAAGTCCATGAGAATAAGGACTGTTTCTGTCTTCCTTACCCTAGAAATTCTGTCCCCTGGCACAAGGTAGAGCTCAGAGCAGAGCTCACCAGGGCTCACCAGCTGTTAACCAAAAAATTTTAAAAATTTAAAAAATTTTAAAAAAAGAAAGAAAGAAAGAAAAGAAAAGGCAGGAGGAAGGAAAGAAAGGAGAGAAAATCTAGGGATTCCCCAGGCAGGAAATGTGGGAAAAGCCTTCCAGGCAGGGAATGGCATGTGCAAAGCCACAGAGGGGTCAACAAGATTGGCCACCTAATTTGCAGGGTCCAGTGCAAAATGAAAATGCAGGGCCTCTTGTTCAAATAGTATTAAGACTTTCAAGACACCTACAGCAGAACATTTACCTAAATGCAGGCACTTGTGCGTGCTGGACCTGTGGGACCTCAGGTCCCTGCCCCCAGCAGATAAACATGGGCCATCAGCAGTCACAGGAGCTTGTCTCTCTCAGGCCACACGTCGCTCCCACGAAATAGTCAACGTGGCCTCCAGGAACCACACTGTGTTGTCGACCAGCTGAAGCCATTTTCCCAGAAGGGAACAGAGCCTGTCTAAGTGTGTTCTTTCAAAGTTGATGTTGATATTAAGAAATACTGCAGGACGAAGGCGCTGGGCACAGGTTCCACAGAGCACTGCTCGGAGGAAAGCTCTCGAAAAGCCTCAGCCGTCCCCAAACAAAGCCGCAGTGTGTGGAGTTCTGGATCAGAGCCTGCTAGCTGTAGGCAGAATGTGGACTGAGTTTCTACTGAACGAGGCTCATTCAGAGTCTAGTCAAGTCCTCCTCCACTCTGTGCCTGCGAACAGGACAATTTGTTATCAGCCCACAGCACGAGCTGCAGATAAATGCTCTCTGATCCTGTCTTTGGGAAAACCTATAATTTACAGGCTATCTTAGGGCATAACTTTAATTAGGACTTGCATGTTATGTTTTATTTCCAGTGTGATTACCTAAGTCATTTGCTCAGATCTGTCTACAGGGAAATTCTGGCTGGTGGCTGCTTTGTGTGTGCTGTGAGGGGTGTGAGTATGTGTGCACGCACACACACGACCTCTCGTGAGATTTGCACATATGCAAATATGAAAGGGATCATTACTTTATTTGCTTTGTCTCTGTTAAGCCCAGAGAAAACTGGTAATCCAGGAACCTTTGGAATTACCTTTTCTAAGGTAATAGAGACTATGACTTGGCTAATAAGACCTCCTTCAGGAGTGGAAACAAAAAGGGAAGAAAGTCATATTTACTGAGCACCTACCTGTCATCTGTGAGGCTCTTCCATGTACATGATTCCATGAGCTCTTCACTGAGAGATAGGTACTAATGTACCCATTTCACAGGAGGGAATATGAAAACCCAAGGCTTTGGTCATAGCTCCATCTCTAACATCATATCACAATTATAACCCAGGACCTTAACACCAAAGCCCAGGTTCTTCCCATGAAAACATGTCACCTCTCTGAGGAAGTGAAGAGGGGATGGGCGAGAAGTGGAAAATTCATTTCGTTTCCTTCAGGATCACAAAGCACAATTATTACGGCTCATGATTTAGGCAGTAGCCTAAACTCGACTCCCCACCTCACTGGTGCCAAGACTACCATCTTCTCTACCTGTTCAACCCCAGAGTCAATAGGCCACCAGGCAGGTTTCATGGCTGATATCCATAGTAATGGAAAATACAAAAGAATAACCATTCTGATGATGTATGATTTCAGAAGACATTTTTCATTACTTCTCGATGTTGAAATTCTGGTCATTTTCACCATTTTCAGCAAATTATTGATTCTACATTGTGCTCCAATTCTTGTGACTCCCCACTCCTTCTGCTAGGTAATTTTCAAGTTACCAGAAAAGATGGCGGGTTCCTCCCTGCCTGCAGCTCGCAGGAGACAGGAGTCTGCAAGGACACAGGAGTCTGGCTTGAGAGAAAGGAACAGTCAGTTGCTTTTCTTTGAGTCTCTTCTGCTTATGAGCATCCTGTATCTGCCTCTGAGGCTTTTGCCCTAGTAGAGGAAGCAGTGCGACTCAAGTTCCAAAATGTGGGTTGGAACACCAGCGCTGCCGTGGACCAGCTGTGTTACTTGGGAGAAGTCACTTAACCACTCTGGTTCTCAGTTTCCTGGTCTACACAATGAAGATAATAACATCCAATGTCTGTCACATACTATTGATGAGGGAATTTTAGAATGTATATACTTGGGCTCAACAATTCCACTTACCAAAATTTATCCAAAGAGAATACCCAGACAAGTAAGCAAAATGATATATGCGTGGAGATGCTCCCTGACACATTGTTTACAACACTGAAAAATTTGAAGCAATCTAATGTCTGTCCATATGGAATTTGTTGAGTAGTTACAACATAGCCATATGTTGTAATAAGTATAGGCAGTGAAAATGGTACAATAGATCTCTATTTATTGAGATATCAACTTATCTTATACATGATATTATTACATATGCAAAGAATACCCCTGGTAGATATCCAAGAGCCTGAATGTAGAGGTTGATTCTTAAGAGTGGAACTGTATGTATGGGGGAGGGATGGAGTCTGTGTGAGAATATTATGTCACTAAATATCTTTTTGTATTAGAGTTTTTACCTTGTGCGTGAGAATTAAGCAAAATAAATAAAAATTTAAGATGTGTGTTCGTATGTGCGTGAGAACTTGTAAGGACACATACGTTACCAACAGTCGCCTCTGCATTGGCGATCACAGGAAAATTGTTTTTCCATCGTTACACTTTTCTGAATGTTCCAAGTCGTTTGCAACAAGCAGGCACAAACTTATAATAACAAAAGTAGGACAAAACAAAATAATAAAAATACTTT
Organism: Desmodus rotundus; assembly: GCF_022682495.2. Classification (NCBI taxonomy): domain Eukaryota; kingdom Metazoa; phylum Chordata; class Mammalia; order Chiroptera; family Phyllostomidae; genus Desmodus; species Desmodus rotundus. The sequence continues at coordinate 8,605,280 of NC_071394.1, read as the reverse complement.
CTGTTTTAGAAAAGGAAAAGCAACTTACTAGCTTGAAACTCTTGCTTTGAGAAAGCCCCCAACAGGTATGAGATTACTGTATCAGGTCTCTGTTGCTGTATAACAAGTTGCCTATGGATGTAGTGGCTTGAAACAACAACACACACTTATCATCTCAAAAAATGTCTGTGGTTAAGATTTTAAGGGCATCTTGGTGAGTGGCTTTGGCAAAGGTCATTCAAGACGCTGCAGTTGTGAGGCCCAGCTGCAGTCGTCTGGAGGCTTGGCCAGTGCCTGCTGTCAATGCGTCTCAGTTCCTGGTCACATGGGCCCCTCCACAGGGCTGCTGCGTGTCCCCATGACATGCCGTGTGACTTCTCTCAGCGCGAGTACTCCAAAAGGGAGCAAGGCAGAAGCCACATTCTCTTCTATGGCTCAGCCTCAGAGGTCACATGCATCCTTTCTGCAATATCTTACTGAGTCACAGAAGACAACTAACTATTCCGCATGGAGGGGCCCAGATAAGGGTATGAATACAAGAAGACGAGGACCACTCTGGAAGCTGGTTACCATACCTCTGTGTATGAAGAGTCTCCCTAAACTGCGAGCCTTCCATTTGCCCTTCTCTTCCCCAGGGAACAGCCCGACAGTAGTGTCTCTGCATTGTACACTTGACCATTCATTTTTCAACCCTGTGTTTTCAAAGAGCTTTTTCTTTGAAAAATTCTAGGTAACATATGACAAAGCAGGGAATAGAGCTCTAAGAGCTTTTTCTTTGAAAAACTCTAGGTAACATATGACAAAGCAGGGAATAGAGCCCTAAGAACTTACAGTCCATGGACTCTGCACTTTCCACATGGTGTCAGAACATTGTTCACAGTCACTGGTCTCCTTCATCCACCTGTCCACATGCCCATAGTCTCCCCGGAAACAACCAAGAGTTCCTTCTGGCCGGTACCAGGGTCGTATTCATCTCTCTACCCCAAGGGCTTGGCACAGTGCTGGCTCAGCAGCTGCTAAATAGGTGCTTGCTGATTTTAATGAACATAAGGAAACCATAATCGGAAAAGCAAGTCTGCTTCTGCTGAAAGAAGTGAATGCAACCAATGGCCAAAATAATCATTTGACCTCATCAAATCTCTCTTTTATTTTCATGTTTTGACCTCATCAAATCTCATCTCTGCTGTTGAGATGAGATTTGAATACATCTCACCTCTATCTGCTCTCATCTTCTCTACCCTTAATTCCCCATCCTCATCTCCTGGGGTCGGATCCCTCTCCCGCCACGTATCAGCGATTTGATTTTGTGCAAATTACTTAATATTCTTTTGAGCCTCAGTTCCCTGATCTGTACAACAACGATAATAATACTTCCTCATAGAGTTGTAGAAAGCTGAAATTAAAGAATAATACACACAGTGCCAGGGACTTAGGAGAAGTTAAATAAACACGATTTCCCTCTCTGCTCTTTATGTTGTCATGAGGTTAGCTCACATTTCACTTTGGGGTTTACTTTTTTCATTTAATATGATTTTGCAATCATTTTTACAACTTGTCACCTGGTGTTCGTAGTTATATTTTTTATTAGCTGCATTACATTCTATCAACCATTTCTAATTATGGGGCATTGAAAGTCTTTCAGAACTTTTGTGGTTGGTGCCCATGACATGTCCTCTTGGATTTTTTTCTGCAGGGTAATTTCCCAGGGTGGATATTATCTGTCCACAGGCAATTTGACTTCAATTTTTTAAAATTAATGTATGAAGTTTGGGTGTCATTTTCCCAATTGGGGTCTGTGTCCCTTGTAGCAGAGAGCATATCTCATTTTCATTGGGCAGTACCACGTGGTTAAGGGCCCACAGGTTGGGACCAGGTAGACCCAAATTTGAATTCTGGCTTTGCTGCTCTGAAATTCAGCATTCCCCATTGTGAAATAAGCCATCTATACCTACACATTGGCATTACCACCAGGTGGATATTTCTGTATTACAAGCCATCTTAAATCCAAATGCCTTAAGACAGCAAAAATCGTTTATTTGGTTCATGTATCTGCACTTTGGCAGCCCCCAGCAGGGGCAGCTTGTATCCCTTCAAGGAGGTGGGAGCGGAGATGGCTTCGGCAGTACGTGTTTTCAGGATGGCGCACTCACCTGACTGCTGAGTGGGCTGGTGCCATCTATTAGCTGGGAACTTAATCGGGATTTGTGATCTGGGATTCTCCGGTCTCTCCCACATGGATTGTTGTTATCCGTTTCTTGTATTATTGCACAATATGGTGGCTCAGTGCTAAGAGTGAGTGTTCCAAGAGCTCCAGGTGGAATGTGTATTGCTTTTTATGACCCAGCCCCAGAAGTCATAGAGTGTCACTTCCATTTAAGTCACAAGCCCATCTGGATTCAAGCACTGGGGAGTCCTGACTCTACCTCTTGATGGGAGAAATGGCAGATGATAGGAGGGGAGATTTTGCTGAAGTTATGTTTAGAAAGTAAGTTCTGCCACAGAGCTGTAAGAATGTAAAAATTAAGTGAAAAATGTATGTGTAAATGGCCAGTAGCGTACCTGGCTCACAGTAGGTTTTCGATTCACAGTGGCTGGTTGACATGTGAGCATGGAGCTGAGGGTAGTCAGGATCTCACGGCAGATCTTCAACAGGTATTCAGGGGTGAGTGACTTCCCAATTATCTTCCAAGTTATTATTATCTATGTGGCAGTTATCTGATCACTTTTTCCCACCTCACAGGAATAATAGAGTGTGTCTGTCCTGGTACTTTGCTTGTTTACAAGTTCATAACCTACTTATTTGGTCAATCATGGAAAGTACTAGAAATGGACAACACTATATGGCATTGTTCAGCCACAGCCCATTTGTCTTGTGGTTGGGTCTTTCCAAACTGACCTGTATGGCTTGTCCCCAAAATAGTTTGTCTATAGTGTGTGAAAGAGGATGTAGCAATAAGACAGGATGTGAAGCTGACCTATTACTGTCAGTCACACAGCAGGTTTTGGCTTTAATGGTCCTGAGCCTCTCAGTCTCAGCTGTAGAGTCGCTAAGAGTAGAGCAGAACTTGCCTCTGTCTGAGCGGGTTGGGTGGAGTTTGAAAGAATCATGGAAAAGGACCCAGAGGCAGGATGGCATTTGCCCAAGGTCATAGAGCAAGTTGATGTCAGAGTTGTAGATTACAGCAGGGTTTCTCAACCTCAACACAATTGACATTTTGATTCAGACAATTCTTTGCTGCGAAGGGCTGTCCTGTGCATTGTAGGATGTTTAGAAGCATCCCTGGCCTCTGCCTACTAAATGCTGGCAGCATCCGCCTCCTTATTTGTGACAGCAAAGAATGCTTCTAGTCATTGCCAAATGTCTCCCGAGGGGTAAAGTTGTCTCCGTTAGAGAACTGGTAGGCTGGAACTCAGTTCTCCCATTTGCTTGTGAATCCACCCAACTAACACATCATTTTGACAGATGTTGAGTTGATTTACAAAAAGCAAATCCAAGGCGTCGGTGTTAGTCTTTGTAGACTAGCGTGGCTTTTGCTAGACAAAGGTTCCCTCCTGCCTCTCCCTGCCCAAAAATCTAATATACAGGAAATTGTATAAAATAATTGCCTTGACCTCTCCAAAAAGCCAAAGTCAAGAATGGAAGAAGGCAGGGATTATTGTTATAGATTAGAAGAGACTTATGACCTTGTCCTTGATTGGGTCACACACACGGACACACACAAAGCCATGAGATGTTTGAGGAACAACTGGGAACAGTTACATATGGAGTTATTATTTAATTTTTTTTACGTGTGGGCATGACATTTAGTTAATAGAATGTCCTTGTCTGGAGAAGATTCATGCTGATACATTGAAGGGATTAAAGAAGAGTTGTATCTATAATTTACTGCAAATAGTTCAGTGATCAGAAGTAAGCAAATATGTCAAACAATGATAATTAATGAATCTACATGATAGAACTATGTTATTATGTTTTACTTTTCTGTATATCAGAAAACTTTATTAACTAAAATGATGGGGAAGGTAAATAACTAAAAGGCCCGCCTCAGGGCCTTTGCACTTGCCCTTCCTCCTGCCTGAAATGCTCTTACCCCAGATATTCACATGACTCACTCCCTCACCTCCTCTAAGACTTTAAGTAGTGTTCCCTTCCCTGTGAGGTCTTCCTTGATTTCCTTACTTAAACTTGCAAGACCCCTATGTTCATTTGCTAGAGCTGCTACTGTAACAGAGTACTGCAGAGTGGGTGGCTTAAGCAACAGAAGTTTATTGTCTCAGAGTTCTGGAGGCTAGAAATCCAAGATCGAGGTGGCAGTAGGGCCATGCTCTGTGGAAGGTTCTAAAAGAGAAGGTATCCCAGGCCTTTCTCTTCTGAGCTTCTGGGGTCACCAGTAATCCCTGGTTTTCCTTGGATTGTAGATGCATCGTGCTGGTCTTTGTGTTTGTGTTCCCATGGCCTTCTCCCTGTGTGTGTCTATGGCCAAATGTCCCCTGTTTAACGCTACCCTTCATATGGGATCCTACTCCATCCTACTCTATCACGACTTCCTCTCAGTCAAACTCATACATCTGCCATGACTCTGTTTCCAAACAAGGTCACAATATGAAGTGTTGGGGATTAGGACTTCAACATATGAAATTGAGGAGGGGTCCCAATTCAACCCATCCCAACCCTCCGCTCTGCTTTGTTTTTCTTCTGTAGTATTCATCGCTTTCTAACATAGCATTCACTTTCTTTGTTACCATCTTCCTCTCTCCACACAGTGCAAGCTCCATGAAGGCAGGAATGTTTTTTGGTTTTCTTCACTGCTGCGTGTTTGATGCTGAGAACCATGCTTGATCTACATTTGCTGAGTGAATATCAAGATAAAGAAAAGTCTACTTCTCACCTCTTTCTTTACAGATTTGGACACTTTGCTGAGGCTCGGTGCTAAATGAATCCACAGACACACAGGCTATCAGGGCTTTACAACTCTCCAGAGATCACCTGAGAAGTTACCTCACTTCACTGATGAAAAACTGAGAGCCAGAGGCAGCGAGTGTCTAACCCAATAACACGACAGGTGAGGTAACCACCTCCTTTTTCCTGGAACTTTTAACCACCATTGCTGTCGTTACTGTGTGTCATTTTCCCAGTAGCCGGGAAATTCCGCGAGGACGATTTAAAAGCAATCAGTTTCTTTGTGTTTGGAGCAATGACAGATGGGCGCATGGTTTTGTTTGCTTTGGTGAAGACATCAAAGACTTTGTACCAGATGGGCCAGTCCAACCAGCCTATGATATTTAGGGTTGATGTCAATCCATTTAAAAAGGTGATAAACCAACCCCATTAATCTTGGCCATTTATAAGGAAATGCTTTCTTTTTAACAGAACCTGTGCTTCTGGTTCTGGACCAAGAATTGCTCAACCTGAACCTCACAGTGGAGCAAGAGCTCATAAGATCTTCCATTTTACTTGGATTACTTGGGAAACTGGGGGAAAGGGGGCATCAATCTTGAGTTAGATCTAGAAACACCTGGCATAATACCTGGTACTTAGTAGGTCCTCCAAAGATATCAGTTACTTCTAAATTAAAAAAAAAAAACACTAAAATGTTCTAAACTGTTTTGCCTCATTTTTCTTAAAATCTAGTGGTTACAATTATGGGCTCTAAAACTAGCTGAGTAAGCTTGCATAAACCACTGAAGCTTTTGGTGCTTTGCTTTCCTCTTCAATAGAATGAGAATAATAATAGCGTTTCCCTCATAGGTTGTCGTGAGACTTCACTGTGGTCACTCACAAAAATCACTCAGCACAGTGTCTGGCACAGAAGCAGCTCTCTGTAAGCTTTGCTATAGTTTCTCCCTTAGTTCACCCATTCATTTATTCAACCATGTATTCACATGCATTAAGGACTTGTTTTTGGTTCCAAGATCTGTGCTAGGTGTAAGGGATACAAAAATACAAAGGCGTGGCTCCTGTAGCCCACAGCCCGTGACAGATATTGTCAAGTGGGAATCCATAGACCCATGAAATCGCGGGCACACATTCATGTACATATGCACCAGTGTATTTTCCCAAGACAAGGGCTTGTAATCCTCATTATTTCCCTCAAAGGGATGTATGACCATCCCCCAAATATATCTTTAAAAAATCTTTAAGGAACATCATTGTAATAAGTAAAAACAGATAGACAAACTGAAAGCAATGTGGTAATTGCCAGACGGAGGGTCCGTATGAGACACAATGAAACCCGGAGGACCACAGTTTGCCTTCGGGGATCTGGCCTGGCTTGACATACGAGGTCGTCACCTTGAACATATGATGGCATATCGGTGAATTTGTGAAGGAATCGTGAACTCCAGACTCACATGGAGAAGATAGGAGAGAGTGAGGATATCATGACTCAGGGATGTTTTTGCTCTGGTTTCTGGAAAAAGAAATAAACTCACAAAGAAACAGCAATTCTCCTTGTGATTTGACTCTAGTAAGAGAGGGGTCAGAAAAAGGACAAGGGCTTTGGGGTCAAACAGACCTGGGGTTGAACCTTGGCTCTGTCACTTACCAGCTGTGGAGAACTTAAGCAAGTTTTCACCTCTCCGAAACCTGTTTTCTCAAATGCGAAGCTGGGATTCATGAAATAAAACAGGGTGGGGCAAAAGTAGGTTTATAGTCATTTGTGTGGAAAATGATACAAAAAGTAACAACACAAGAATGAACTCTGTGTTTCACATACTCAGCTGTAAACCTACTTTTGCCCCGCCCTGTATTTGTTATGTCCTCAGGGCAGAATCTGACACGGAGAGGTTGATGGATTGAATTGTTTGCTCCTCGTCAAGCACTTTCTTCCCACCTTGCCCTGCTTCCCTGTCGGGAGAATATACTTCTGTCCATTGACTTTGGGTTTGGCCATGTAAATCTGACCAATAGACTATGAATGGATGTGCCATTTCTCAGGTGTGAGCAGAACCTTTAAGCACATGTGCAGGGTCTGCAAGCACTTCCCCTGCTCCCACACTCTGCTGTGGGTCCTTGTCCCATACGTGGGTTGTCCATCAGCCCAGAGGGAGACTGAGTAGACCCACTGAACCAAGCTGTGCACAGCCACACGCAAACTTCACATCAGCAAGAAAATAAGTTCCAGCCACTGACACATGGGGGATATTTGTTGCTGCCCAAAAGCTGACTAAGTACCCTGGCACATGAGGACATTGTGAGGCTACAGCATTTAAACTCTTAGGAAAAACTTCAACTACAAAGACAGGAGAAGAGCGTTAGCTCAGGATAAGATGGAGTTGGTTAGAATGAGTGGCAGAGGCCATCAGCTGTAAACCAAGTCCATCTCCTTTCTCTGGGCACACAGGATGTCACTGGGTTCTGGCAAAAGGACAGTGGATGGATGTGATAGGAATCCCTTCTGTCACACTCCTCTGGGCTCCTTCCCCCTTTAGGCTGATTGGAATGGTAACCCCAGGGCAACCTGCAGGCTACGTATAAAAGATGCTGAGCTATTATCATCCCAGAGCCCCACATGCAGGCAGACATTAGTTAAAGCAGTGAAAACAGATTTTATTCGGTGACTATAGACCCCATAGGGGAAAGCACTGAGTCCCCATTCCAACTTGTGCAGAGGTGACTGGGTGTTTACAGGGAGAATGAAGGAGTGGGGAGGGGCTCAGTAGAGTCAGGGAAGCGAAAAATTATTTAAAAAATGGGAAGGGGGTGTTGGTCCATGTGGAACCCATCTGGGTTTGCTAACTGGTGTTTATCAAAGTTAGGGTCCTCCCTTCCCTCAGGGGCTGGGAGACAGGGGCCGTATCTTCAGGTGTTGGCTGGAACACTTAATTCTTTGGGCAGCCTTAGATTTTCTCAGGCAGACACTTTAAGGGGGGCTAGGGTCACCCTAGGAATGTGGCCTTGAGCTCTTAGAAACTATGTTAGTGTTTGTTCAAATCTTTATGGGCCAAGGTTGAATCAAGAATAAGGCTCAGAGGAACCTGGCTAGAGTTTGGTCAAGAAGAGAAACTTTGTCATTCTCTGTATTGGGTTTGTTCCATTCGTTTACAAATGATACCCAAGAAATACTGACAAAATGGGTGCAAGCCAAGGGTTTAAGTATTGATAACTCTTAACAAATGTTTAGTGAGAGCTTACTAACTGTCAATCACTGTACTACAACCCATACCCACACCGCCTCATTTAGCCCATTGTATAACTCTGTGAACTAGGCATTATTGTTCTCTTTTAAATACATACATAGTAGCTAGTTGAGGATCTGTGCAGTGAATAAATTATTTTCCATCATGTGTCTGGGGAGTGGTGAAAGCAGGTTGAAACCAGACAATGTTGGCTCGAGATTCAGTGTCAAGACCACGCAGCATTGATAGCTGGTGTTCAGCAAATTGGGAAAGACAAGTCGATGCCAGGTAACTTGTTTTGACTGAGACTCAGGTACAAAAAAGTAGGACCTTGTGAGGAAAAGATTCTGCTTCTCCAGGAAGTCTTGAGCCTGAGAGACCACTGAGTCTACATACTGGGGTGGACAGAGCATAGAGGAGCCAAGAAAGACAAGAAGATGGTGAGCCCAAGAATCAGGTCGGGACAAACAGCCAAGAAAACGTGGCGGGAAGTGACAACATGTACTGACAGGGGATCTGTTAATGGTCCATCATGAATCAAGTCGTTAGAGTTGCACGAGACCATTCATCTAACTTCGCTTAGCCATGTCCCCAAACAGAGAAATGGTATCTACACATTCAAATGGGTTGAGACCAAGTGTTCAGATAAAAGGCAGGGGTTCATCTAGAAAAAATGAAGAAGTACCTTGGAGACATATGCAATAGAGGAAAGAGACACTAGAGGTTAAGAAGCCTAGTTCTAGTCCTCATTCAGCCTGTAACTAGCTATGTGAACTTGGGTCAGTCTCATTTCTCAGATCCCACACATCAACAGGGCGTGGGGTTGGAGAATTTTAGCCATGACAGTGTGGTCATTGGCAGCCATTCATCAAGACCAGGTTCCTGTAGGTGTCCTCTCTCCTCTGGCAAGAGAAGCGAGATATATGTGTGGTCTTTGTGACATAGAAGACTGCAAATCATTCAGGATTACAAAGCTTCAGACTGAGGGTGATCATTTCCTTGGACCCTCTCCTTATTCAGTTCAGGAAAAAGAACAGAAATGCAGAGAGGGAAATTCATTTTACACAGCTCTGCACCAACAAAGCTGGAACTAGGACCCTGTTTTTGATGCTGAGAGTTGGTCTTATTCCAAAAAAGCTTATTGCCTAGGTATTGGAGAAATAGTAGAAGGGAATTAACATTTACTTAGCATTTACTATGTGGGAGACCACCCCTTAGGTTCTGTACTCAGTCTATAAATATTTAACAAGTTTTACTAAGTAACTGCTATGTACTAGGCACTGAGGATACAGATATGAAAAAGACGGACAAGATCTCTCCTTGGGGCTCACATTCCTATGAGGTGGGATGGGGATAGCCAACAAGCGCAATGTAACAATAAGGAAATATCAAGCTGTGCTATTAAGAAAATACCCAGATGTGCTATCAAGAAGATAAAAATGTTGCACACCAGCTGGGCAGCTACATTACACGGAAGGACAGAGCCGACCTCCCAGAATTTATCTGATCTCTGATCAGATCTCCACAAGCGTGGCACGCAGTAGGTGTTATTCTTTTCATTGCTCAGATAAGGAACCTGAGACTCAGATTTCTGGTGAAAGTTCACTGCGGATCCTCACTCAGTTCTCTCTGGCCCTAAGCCCACGCCTTGCTTCACTGTGTCCTACTTTGAGTTTTTGTTGTTGTTGTTTTGTAATGAAAATACATACACAAATTATATACCTATGTACACAGACTGTCACAGAGGGAGATTAAGTACTTGATAAACTCAGCCACATTTTTTCCCTTGCAGTCACCTCTATCCCTGGGAGTCATTTTCAGTATCTCAAACCCAGAGCCTCATCTTATTTTATCTCATTTTATTTTTAGAGAGAGGGAAAGGAAAGGGTGAAAGAGAAGTAGAGAAACATCGATTTTGTTGCCTCTTGTACTTGCCCTACCCAGAAATCAAACCGGTGACTTTTTGATTTGCGGGACCACGCCCAACCAACTGAGCGGTGCCGGTCAGGGCTCTTTTGAGGAGCCTCCTTCCTGTGGGAGGCATCTAACTTGGCCTATGGGTAGAGGCTCCAGATGTAAAACAGAAATTTTTCAGTGCTGCAAACTTGCTAACTTGGGCGTTAGGGAATAGATCCTATAGCTTTAGACTCAGGAGGGTTACACTCTGACCTCAGATGCCACATCACCCCATCCAGGACAGAATTCAGCAACAGGTCTTCCTGAGTCCTCCGGATCCCAGGAAGCCCAGGGACGGGGCTTCTCAGCACCCACTTCTGAACGTCAACACTCAGAATGTTTGGCAGGATTTGCTGTGTCTGTATGTGTTTGCATACTCCAAGGCACTCATGAGGAAAGTTCCAGAATTCCATAAGCTAAATTTCAAATAGAGTAGGATGTTTAGAAGTGAAAAAGGGATACTGTTACTACAACTAGAAGGGAAAAAAATAAAACTCAGGCCTTCTATTTAAGATGCTCTCTAAATATCAAAAACCTCAGCTCAAACTGGTTAACACAGCACAGTTCTGAATTCCTTCCTGCTCAGTTGTCTTTGCTGCTGAGGTTCCAAAACCCAAGTAGCTGTGATTGCAGCTTCACTTGGAAATAGCAGAGGCCACATGACTCTGGCCAACGAGACTGGATGCTCATCAAAGGCTGCTAGGAAGACGTTTGCTTTGTCTGGCAAAAGGGGTCGTTTTGGTTGATGCCACTCTGTGCACATTTTTCTGCTTTAACCATGGAGGTGACGCTTCCGGCTGCAACAGCTACCTGATAGCTCCACATGAGCCACTGCACCAATATGAAGTGGTCTCCAGATGGCTGGTTAGCGGGAAATATAAGCCCTTATTTGTTTAAATCCACTTTTAGTGGACTTTCTGTTACCGGCCGATGAAAACACTTCTGAGGGGAACCACTGTCTTAAACAACAAAGAAATGTATTCTTTTCTTTTTCTCACTTTTTTTTTTTTAAGCTAGCTAAGAAGAGACACAATGTCTTCTGTCATCTCTTGCTTAGGGTTAATTTTTTGCTGCGGTTCTCCAATAGCCTTCCTTTCACATGCTGTTGTCCAGAATTGGATCAGCCCATGCGTTCCTGAATTGATTACTAGCAAGAGAGATGGAATGACGTTCTAGGGTTAAATTTACTATTAGTTGGAGTGGGTATTAAGGGGCCAACTACTGTAAAACGTGCCCTACGGCAGGCAAATGTGCTCTCAGGCTGAGAAATGACTTTTGAATATAGAAACAATAGGCATGCATCACAAATTCCGGGACTAGTAAATATGAGCTTATTGAGATTAAAGCATAGTTATAAAACGACCCTTAATAAACAAAAAGAAAAGGCAAGTCAGAGATCAGGAAGAAATAGTTGCAATTCATACGGCAAACAAAGTGTTAATATCCCGTAAGTCACTTCTGAGAATTTACCCTAAGGAAATCGTTCAGGACATATGCAAAGATTTAGTCACAAGGATCTGTGTAGCAGCACTGTGCTTAATAATGAGAATTTGCAAGTGAGATGAATTGCCAGCAATAAGGTACTGTTTGCGTAAAATATGAGAGAAACTTACAATGGAATGCTAGAGAACTATTAAAAAATAATGTTGTAGAAATGTATGTACTGTCATGGAAAGACAATTGTGATGTATTACTAAGTGACATGAGTGGACTACAAATAATGTATATTGTTTCATTCTCTTTTCCTGATGACAAGTGTATGTGTGTGCACATGTGTTTATGTGTGTGTGTGTGCATAAAGTATCTAGAAAATATATATAGCCCAGAGTTAACAACAGCTATTTCTGGGGGGTGATATATTTGCTAATTTTTTTTATAGTAAGCCGCTTTTGAAAAAAGAAAAAATGGAAGGAGGGAAGGACAAAAGGAAGCAAAGAAGAAAAGGAACTTAATTTTGGGAATAATTACCAAAAAGTAAAAGAACACTTCCCAAGAATAATGGGCATTGGGCCAGAGTGAAATGTGTTCATTAAAAAAAGTGCAGTGAGCCAATAAACACATATGTGAGTATTCACTCTTGGTAATAATTCAACATGCAATTAAAATAAAAGTGTGATGCAATTCTTCTTTCCTTTCCCCTTTCTTGTTCCTTCCCTTTCCTTCCTCTTCCTTCTTTCCTTCTTTCCTTCCTTCTTTTCCTTCCTTCCTTCATTGCTTCCTTCCATTCTTCCTTCCTGTTTCTTCTCTATTTCTATCTCATTGAACTGAAATGCTTCTCTACCAAGAAAAAGAACACCTTGCATGGGAGTACAAGGTCATGTACAAGCTCACAAGTAAAACTTTTCCAAAGAAAAACGTGCCAGTAGGCAGCGTCCTAGTTCTCACTGACCCCACAGGCTCACGTGAGGACATAGAACCTACAGAAGGCATTAGAGGTTCCCACCAAGACTCCTGTTCCAGGATTTCCATGTCCACTTTCTACCTAATAAAGAACGACTGATTGGAAACAGTCTGTGTTCAGGGAGAGAGAAACGGCTACACCTGTTCTCACAACCGTTCTGGGATATAAATAACCTCACTGGACCCATTTTACAGAAGAGCAAATGGAGGCAAGGACATCTGAAGGGATTTGCCCAAGGATGCATAGCTAACACATACACGCCGAGGTTCGTCTGATTCCAACGTGTATATTCTCTCCTAACTCATAAGAATACTACTTCTCCAGAGGGAATATAATAAGTACATATTTCATCTTCAACTTTGTTGATTATCTATTATCTCAAAATACAGGCACAGAATCTTCTGAGGCTTGAGTGATTAAAATGTGATATAAACAAATCCTCTATGAAATTTAGGAAAGAGGAAGAGGTTTTTTTCAGTCACTTATATTTTTTATTGAGATATCATTGACAAATAACATCGTGTCAATTTGAGGTATGCAAGGTGTTGATTGATGCACTTATACATTGCAGAAGTGTTCATTCATTGATATCAGCTTTCTGGGTCTGCTGCTTGAAATACAACCAGTCCTGGCAGGTGAGCTTTAGGGGACCCAGGTAAGTGACTAGGTGTCAAGTCCTGGCTCTGCCACTTGATGGTCGTCTTAGTCAAAACCAGTAAGCCTTCCAGGCCTCAGCTTTCCTGTCTGACCTTCGGAATGAGGGTTATAACAGTCTCCACCTGAGGGCTATTCAGAGGTGAAGAGTAAGGCAAGGCTTACTCAGTAACGACTGGAGGTTGCCAGGTGGGGCTGCTGCCAACACAACCATGACCTCTACAGGGAAAATGGCATGCAGCCTAGAATATTCTGTGAACTGCTCACGGAAGGGGAGAGACTGGGGCTGAGCCGCAAAGGACAGAGCACAGATAAGCCCGTAAGAAGGACAGGTTGGGAGAAAAGAAAAAGCTAATGAGATGGGATAGTTAGATTCAAGAGGCTAGGGTGGGAAAAGAGAAACCCATGCCTTTGTAAGGGAAACCCAGAGAGATTTTTTAGAGGCTATCAGAATGAAAAAATTGAAAGTCAGGGGGGCCATTTAGGTTGTTGCCAAATTCAGAAGGAAGGAATCCAGAGTGATGACTTAGAGAAGGAAGAAGGGTGGGCGGCAGATCTGTAAGCCCTAGTCACTGGATCGACCTTGGGAAGAGGCGAACTCAGAGGTTTGGTGCCTCAGCTAGTGGTGAGACTTGTCCTAACCGCTATTAGGGCCTTAAAGGTCAGGCCGCGGGCAGAGGACTGAGTTTCATATCAAAGATTTTTCAGAGAACATTCTGAATATAAGCAGCATCTGCCTCTTTCTTCCCCACAAATGGTCATTCCTCAGAGTTTGATCTTCAGTCACTTAAGCAGACTCCCTGCCTGAGGGTATGAGATCAATGCATCAGCCACTACTCTTAAGTTGATGACTGCAAAAAGGATAACTTCAGCTGAGACCCCTCCCATCGACGTGGGACACCTAGTGCCACCTGCCTCCTGGACTTCTCTTGGAAGGCCCAAAGGTTTGTTCAACTTTACCAGTCCACAATCAAGTGCACCCAGTTCCGCCCATATCTGCATCTTCCCTGCATGTCCCCCACCTGCCTGACTGTACGTACCTGCAACTGCTGAAACCAGAAACCTGGCCCTCACCCTTGATTCCTCCCTCCCCGCCTAGGCTTGTTAGCTGGTGGGTTTGTTTTGCCAATGTTCTTTGCAGTCACCTCTTTCTCTCCACTCAAGGCAACCTCTGGGGTCCAGGCTGTTTACTGGTTCTTAGCAGGATTTCTGCCGCCACTTCCTAATGGGTCTCCTTGCTTTTTGTCAGGTCCCCCCTGAAATCTGTTCTGTGCATGACAGCTAACGCGCTCTTTCTGCTAAGCAAGACAGCTTGAGTCTTGATCCCGCTCATAGGTCCCTCAGAGGTTTCTTTCTTTCTTTAGGGCAAGTGCTAAATTCCTCAGCATGGAATTAAAGGCCTCTCAGAATCTGGTCTACCCTTCGCCACTTTTCTAACAGTGATTTATACTCTATCCACACCGAACGGCTTATAGTTTTTCAAACTCCACAAGCATTCGTGTCATTTTCTTTGCTCAAATGCCCCATTCTCCTTCCTGTCAACCTGGCGAACTCCAAGCTATTTGAGTTTCATTCATCTCAGTCTCCACTTCCCGTGGGGAGCCTTCACAGCTTGCTGCACCTGGCACCTGTCCTTTCTCCTTCTGCTATCACAAGATCCAGGATGTCCGTTCCTTCCTTCACTCATTGTCTCCACATATATTTACTGAGCTAGTTAGTGGTGGGGATATAAGGACCGGCTGAAGACACGTGACTCCTGACCCAATAGAAATGATGACTGCCACTGTTTGCCTGTCTGACTCAATAAGCCTTTGTGAAATGATTGATGATCTTGTTTTCATGTGCCTCTAGGCCTTTGCCCTTGACATTCAGTTGGCTTGGAACACTCTCTCCAGTCTGCACGACTGGCTTCTTCTTGGTCAGATTATCCAGAGTTGGTTCCCCTTCTGCCCCCTCCCTCTCTTGCTCTTCACCCAGATTTACCCTCTCAATAGCTTTTATCTCTCACTGCGGAAACTGCCTTACCAACTGGTTCATTGCCTGACTCTTCTTACTCGATGTAACCTTTTGAGTTGTCGAGAACAGGGACCTTGCCCGTCCTATGGTCCACCGAGAATAATTGGGGGCTAGTATGTGCCTGGTGCATGTGTGATAAATGAATGAGTGGATTTTGTAGATAATGAAGCAGATGTAGAAAAGGGAAGGACTGGCTGTGAGAATTAAATAATTTCATTATAGACCCAATACCAAATAAAGGGAGGATTTCAGACAGAGAATGGAGGGTGGCAATTGAAAAACAATCACACAACTAACAGATGTAGGAGGTGACCTAAGGCGATGAGGGAGAAGATGTGCGAATGTCACAGCAGGGAGTGGCTTGCCCTCTGAAGTGGAGACGCCCCCAAATAAAACACCATTACTTCACTCTCTTCTTGCTCATCATCTCTTTCCTGAACATTTCCAGAATTATTTAGGAAAGCATGGTAAAAAAATACTTAACTTTTAATAATTCCTTCAGCTTCCTGGTAGCTGCCTTTTCTTCTACTAAAAGAAAATGAAATATCTTAGCTTTAAAAATATCAACTATAAAGTGCTGATATTTTAAAATAAATTTATTTTTCCTATCTGCCAACCCTGCATTTATCCCTATATGTGGATAATATATGTGTGTATATATATATGGATAATATGTATGTGTTTGTGTGTGTGTGTATATATATATATTTCTATGATATATATGCCTAAAAAGGTGTGTGGTATTTATCTACTATTCATGATCCATATACATATATAGATAAATATAGGTATTTCTATGTCACATATATGCCTAAAAAGATGTCTGGGATTTATCTAATATTCATGAGAGTTTTCAAAATTGATAAAAGAGATTGATAAAATTTGATTTTCTTTTATTTTCTGCATTTTCCTGCATAGTTTTGATTTTTTTACAATGTACATACATTGTAGCAAATGATTAAAAAAAATGGAAGCAGATATACCAAAATGTAATTGATAGTCAATTTTCAATGAAAGGGATATTAAGATATCTTCTTTGTATTTTTTATGGAAAAAAACTTTTCTTTTTCCATTTTCAAGTGTAATTTTCTAAAGGGGAAAATGTGAATCTAAGATTGGTGCAGGAGGATTCCAGAGAGGGCAAGCAGAGTCAAAGTCAAGGTTGAGTGATTCCTGGGTCAAGGTGTCTTCAGCCAGGAGATTCTCGGGCACAGAGAGCTCACAGGAAGGATCCTGTATGTGGTCAGGGCTAGGGACCCAGGGACCAGAGAGGTTGTTATTGAAAGCTGGGTCTCTCTGACCTGTGGGCATCCCGCAGGAGCACACGGTCTTCCCCGCCCCCCCCCCCCCCCCCCCGCGGGGGACAGCCCTTGGTTCCTGAGAGCTCTTAAGCAGTGGAAGGACTAAGTTCTCACAGCTGTAGGCAGCGCCCAAGGTAGGTGCAGGCTTGACAACCACAGTGAACACCTGTCCAGCCCATTGGAGGGGGCTGAACACAAAACAAAAGTTTGGAGATGATAAATGAATGCGTGTAGCAGGAAAATGGTTTTCAAGAGAGGAAAACCATTCAGGCCGGGAAGAAGCCATCAGAATTGGAGAAAGTGAATATGACAGAAAAGGGAGGGGGTGCCAAGGACCCCCGTGTTGGATGAAAGTTTGGGGAAGGGGCGGGAATACATCCTAGCATTTCTGCTAGGGCGCTGGGTAGGGGTGGGGGGCAGCCTTCGCTTCGCCCACTTACGTGTCCATCTTTTCACTGGACTGTGACCTCCTTCTAAGGTGTGTGTCTAACTCGGCTTTCAGTCCCTCCTCTCCATCGCCTAGCAGGGCGCCTGGCTCCCTGTAAGTGCTCAACAAATGTTAAACTGAACCGAGCAGCTCCTTGCCTCAGTCCTGTCCGGGGGCTTAGGTCCGGAAAGCAGGATAAGCACATTCCACGTAGGAGGCTGACGTTCTCTTGTTCCTTTGGGGACACTATTGCGGATTGAAGGTTCTACTTTAATATTCTCGAGTGGAGGGAGCAGCGCATCCAGCCAGCCCTCTGCACAGGTTTGTCAACGTCAGACCCTGGGAACAGCTGGAGATGTTCAAGGAGGCGGCAAGGTGCGTGCGCCCCTCTCACCAGGCCCTCGGACGCTGAGTGGTACCCAAAGAGGCACTCAGGTCGCTAAGGATGGAAATAAACCAAGGGTCTGGTGCGTGAAGTGTTCCCATCTCAGAGCATCTCGGTCCTTCTAAGTCATTAAACTCTCCTTCCCCCATCTGGCAAGTGGGAAGGCTCCCTGACTCCAGGACGCCGGGGGTGGGGAGGAGAGGAGAGTAGGACTGCGGAAAGCTCCGAGCACCAGCGAATGGGCATCCCCGTGGGGTTGGCGCTGCCTCGCAGGGCCCGGGGGCCAGAGCCGCGGAGACCACAACCTGGCTCGTAGCGCACCCTCCCCCGAGCCCTCTGGGCCCGCCGCGGACCAGGCCCGCCCCACTCCGCCTGCACACGGCTCTCCGCAGCTCTGCAGCTGGTGTAGCCCCGCCGGCAGGCGGAGGGGCTCGCGGGGTGGCCTGCCCGGCAGAGGGAAGCCCAGGAGACCTGGTGCGCTGGTGTGCCGGTGCCCCGCACGCACGCGGCTGGCCGGGTGGCGCGCGCTTCCCCTCCCCCGCGGCCCCAGAGCGCGAACCGTGACGTCACGGACCTCCCGCCGGCCCCGCTCTCCACCGGGCCGAGCGCGTGCGGCCGCCGAGCACATGGGCCCTCGGGCTGTGCGCGCTCTGGGCGGCCTGGACCCGGAGGAACAGCAGGGGCTGCGAGCGAGGATGGGCCCTGGTACCCCTCGGCACCCCCGGAGTGGAGCTCCACGCGGAAAGGATGTTGGCGGCCCTGGTGACACGGCTTGGATCCACCTTCCAGTAAGTTAGAATTATGTCCTCTGCGTTTCTTGAAACTCGCAAGCTTCGGGGGGCCTTGTAGATAGGGATGCTCAGTGAGTAGCTGGACCGAGGAAGGGGCTTCGGATTCATATTTGTGTGTGTTAATCGTGCACTTTCCTCATCACCAGGCTCCAGACAGGCGTTTGGGTACATCAGATGCCCCGTACATGGAGCTAATTCTGGATTTTATGCACTTGATCCAGGGTTTATTGCCTCATCTCTAAAAATAGACCATCTCCAATCAGTACCAACGTGGGGTCGCAGATGCGATTGGGAGGCCCCTCTAGTGAAACTGGAAGTCTGTGACCCATAGGATACTCCCTCCATCCTTTGACCATCTCCTCCTCTCCCACCCCCAAGGTGATTTCTGAAAACTCGGCAAGTCTGTTCTTTGAAACTTTTGCATTGCATTTCCAGATTTGCTGGGTGCCCCCACAGCCTAATGATGGCAATTCTTTTTGGAATGGGTTGTTGATTTAATTAGGTTTATCCTTCGTCTGCTAATGTGCTCTTATTTACGCCAGTGTTTGCGGTCTGTGTAGACTTTCAGGAAGGGCGGCCATGCGGCTGCATGTGTCCGGTGTGTGGATACACCATGAATTTTCCTGATAGTTTGCTGCCAGGGAATATTCTTTACTCAAGCCCCTGACTTCAGGTTCGTCTAGAAGATGAGAGAGTTTTTAGGGAGAAGAGGGTGAGGTTTTGGTGGTTCCTACAGGTCTTATATTTTCCAGAGAGGCTGGCAGCCCCCTCTGCCCATCTGGCCACCTCAGTTAGTCCGGCCTCTGGAGTTGTTTTGTTGTTGGAGGAAACCATGGAGAACTGCCTGTTTGTGTGTGGTGGGTGGGCGGAGGCCCTGGGGACTTGGGGACTGTATCAGCTTTGCTGTTTGTTATAGGTGCAGGCCTATTTTGCATACTGGTGCTGACAAGTTGAGACTTGTTCCTTTGACACAGTCCTGTGGTCACAGCGAATCTTTCTAAGGCTCCAGCCAGCAGAGTAGGGGTTTGCATGGATCCTCTGAACCCAGAGTGGAACTTCCTGAAAGATTCAGTAGGAGAAAACCCTTTCTGGAAGCAGCAGGAAGAAAACGGAATCCCTGGCTGGGCAGAGCCTCCTGGCCTGGTCTCCACTGTTTGAGAAGAGAGGCATCTTGGAGTGGAGGACTGCCTCGTGGTCTCAGGCACTGGCAAGAGGGCCTGGCTGGGATTCCATGTGAGTCTGGGGATGGAAAGGCTGGGTAGGTCCAGTGCCCACCCTGAGGCTGTACCCACTGAACCCAGTGGCTATTTGTGGTGTAGTCACATTGTGAAGGGTGACTTTCTGTTGTTATTGTTGCTATATCTACTTCGAGTGCAGAATTTTGCATAAACCAGGCTTCTCTTGAACAGTAGAAGAAATCGGTTTCTTTTTCTGATTGATTTTTTTCTCTCCCCTTGCTCGCTCCCGCATGCTCTCTGACGTGCTCTTCTGTCCCTGGTGGGAGCTTTTCTGGGCTAGGAAGGGGGAACTAGTTTCTTGGTTCTGGAATATCTGACCCCCGATGGTTTGTGTGATTGCTGGTCTGAAGACCTGGTGACTGTCACCATCCACATCCAGTCAGTCCCTTGTGCTTTTAGCTTTTATTCTCCCAAACGGCAGGAAGACTGGCTGGCGGGGTTCTGCCTGCCTGGGATGGACACTGTGCCCGGACAGCTCAGCTGAGGGGTCTCCTGGACGATGAGACACCACTCTTTCTCCCTCTTTGTGTGAGTGGCCCTGAATTTGGTCAGACCAAAGGCAGGCCGACTCTTTCCTGGGGAAGTGAGGACCTTGGATAGTTGTGGAGGCAGGTCCCTATTCCTTGGAGAGGTAGCCATTGGCCTGTGTGCTTCACGGTGTGTGTGTGTCTGTGATGTCAGATGTGCTCCTGGTCACTGGGCTTTTTATTTTGTATTTCCTTTCATAGCTGGGTGTAGACATGGCACTGGCCCTAGTTTACATTTGTCTTTTTTTTTTTTCCTCCTGATGCTGGTGTGTGATATCTTTAAGAGACCATGAACCCCATCTTTATACACCCAGTGTCTGCAGGGTACCCTGACCCAAGATGGTAACAGAGCAATAATCTGGAGTAATTCTGACTGTTAATGAGCCCCACTGATGGTCACTTCTAAGCCGTCCCCTGAAAACATCAGAAATTCTAGGCCTTGGAGGGTAACATGCTAAAATGTGTTCTTTGATGGTTGCCTCCTCTGTCTCTTCTGCTTTTCTGGCCCCAAGTAACAAGTAATAGTACCAGTAATTAATAATAACAGTGACAATAATAGTAGTTCCTGTAATAATGTTGAAATCATATATCATGCCTAGCATGTTTTTGTAATTTATGTTCCCTACAACCCCACGAGGCAGATACAATAAAATGTCTAGCAGGCATGGAATTCTTATTGTGGGCCAGCCTCCGCTCTAGATGCTTTAGATGTGTTATCATTTACCCTCCCAACAATCCTGTGCATAGGGGCTTATTATTGTTGCTCTTTTGCAGACCAGGAACCCACAGCTCAGAGAGGTTAAAAGTATTCCCCCAGGTCACACAGAGTCACCTGGGTTTGGACCAGGACCGCCCAATTCCCTGGGCCCACTCCCAGAAGCTGGAGGACAGTGAAATTCAGAACAAAGGCTGCCTCTGGGCCTGGAGCAGGAGGATTGACTGTGTTGTCCCCCTTCCCCACCTCTCTTGGGCACAGATAGAGAAACCCAGCACCTTTCAGAAGACACCATGTGCTCTGGCTGCTGGTCTCTTTGGCCTTGGAGGGGCAGGCTGCCAGCAGTGAGACCAAATTTGGGCAGGGGCTTTAGTGTGGGGGAACATTCCGGGCTGGGGGTCTGGGAAAGAGGGCCTCTGGAGCCCCGGCAGGAGCCTTGGGTAGAAGTCAGAAGCCTCAGGCTTGGTGCAGCATCTTACACGCATTTGCAAAATGCTACATCCAGGCATCCTGCCTCACATCCTGACCAGCATTTCATCACTGGGAACCTTCACAGGGAGGGAGCTGAGAACTCTCTTTTTGTAAATGTTCAGGTCACCCCCACCCCCACTCCCCACCTGTTCTGAGTACCTGCCTCCCTCCCAGGTGTGTTTAGGTCCAGTAGTGACCCTAACAATACAAAGATTCTGGTGGCCCCTCTCTCAACTCTATCATGAAAACCGAAAACAATGCCGGGTCATAAAACACAGTGGTCTCAGTCATTTTTTATTTATTAATTCTCTTTTATTTATTTCTTATTGGTTGATTTTTTAATTTTAATTTTTTTTTGAGAGAGGAAGGGGCAGAGAGAGCGTGTGCGTGCAGGAGAGAGAGACAGACAGACATCGATTTGTTGTCCCACATATGTTTGCATTCATTGGTTGATTGTTGTTTTATGCCCTGACTGGGGAGCGGGCCCACAACTTAGGCATCTTGGGACGATGCTCTAAGCCACTGAGCCACCTGGTCAGATCTCGCAGTCATTTTTAAATTGCAGAATTCTGAATGGACTTTCTTTATTCTCTCTTCCTTTTTGGGAGGGTATTATAGGGTGTTGTTTAACTGGTGCCTGATGGGTAATCCGATCAGCAGTATTATTTGTTTGCCTGCCTCTTTTCCCTCGTTGACCATGAATTTCTTTACGTATTTTAATTTTTAAAATTGAATTTATTGGGGTGAAATTGGTTAATAAAATTACATAGGTTTCAGCTGTACAATTCTATAATATATCATTTGTATATTGTATTGTGTGTTCACTACCCCAAGTCACATCTCTTTCCATCACCATTTGCTCCCCCTTTACCTTCCTTTACCTCCTCCCACCCTACTTTCCCTCTGGTAATCACCATACTGTTGTTTGTGTCTATGAGGACCATGAGCTTACTGAGAGCAGTGGCCAGCTCGGGGGAAATGGGGTAGTCATCTTCACCAGTTCGGTGGCTAACACAGCTCTGGTACTTGGTTGAATTGGGTGGCTGTCAGAACTGCTCTTTTGCAAGGGAACAAGTGATGATCAGTCTACAGCTCACATGGTGGGACATGGAGGGTTTGTTCCCAAGTAAAGGACACTGAAGAAAGAGGAAGAAACCTGCAGAAGGCATCTGGGGACAATTAAGGGCAGTATTGATCTGGGTTGCTTTGGGACAAGTTGCTTCACCTCGGTTCCCTCGTCATCCATGTAGTGGGGGTGATAAAGCACCAGCTTCACAGGTTGCTGTAAGGAGCAACTAGGGGAAGGACAGCAGGCGGTTAGCAGAAAGCCTGGGCTCATAGGAAGCAGTCGGTACAGTTAGCTAATATTATTACTGTTATAATTATCGGGGTTTGTTACTTCCTGTGGCTGCTTGGAGTGGTGGTTTCTGAATACATTTCGATGTGTAAAGGTGGCATCTGAAAGGACTGCTGGCTAATGTAAGGAAGGAAGAGGTAAGAAGTCAGGAAAGCTGCAGGAGCAGGTCTCAGAAAGGACAGGGATCAGAAAGGACGGAGGGCACCCATCCTATGGCCCTGACTTTGCAGGTTGCTTAAGCTCTCTGTGCATCCATTTCCTCAGCTGCTGCACAGGGAGAGCAGTTTCTCTCTCCCAGGGATGGTGCAAAGCACTTAGCACAGAGGAAGTAAGCTCTTGAGTAAGACATAAAAAAGCAATTGTTATTATTTATTATTCTGTAGGACTCCCTTTTCCTGGTAAGTGAGCCCTAATCAACATTTGCCATTCTGCCCAGGATTGATCCATTGATGGGTTCATTCATTTACTAAGCAGTTGCTATGTGCCAGGCTTTCTAGATGCTGAAGATGCAAAAGAGACAAAAAAAATCCCTGTCCTCCTGAAGCTTCCATCTAGTCCAAGCCATGCAGTGGGGACAAGGTGGTCCCCAGAAGGAGCCAGGGCAGGATAGAGGTCGTGCAGGCAAAAACTACATCAGCTCCAGTGCTAAGTCTACTTAGCACTGCTGTGCTAATAGATTCAAGGTGCTCAGCTTAGGGCCTGACACTGGTAGTTTTTGTATACATGCTAATTGCTATCTTTGTTGTCATTACAACTATGATTTTCCTTTGGTGGCTGCCTCACAAGACAGCAACCTCCCCTTTCTCCCAGTTGCCTTCCTGAGGTTTTTTTTTTTTTCCCCCATTATACTTGTTATGGACTGAATGTTTGTGTCCTTCCAAAATTCCTGTGTTGAAACCTAACTTCTAAAGTGATGGTATTTGGAGACCCAGCCTTTGGGAGGTGACTGGGGAGAGACAAGGTCCTGAGGGCGGGGTCCTTGAGATAAGAGTATAAGGAGAGACAGCAGAGAGCTTTCTCCTCTCTGTGAGGACGGAGAAAAAGAAAGTGGCTCCTTCGTAGCCAGGAAGAGACCTCTCCCCAGAGGCCTGATGGATCGCAACCTTGAGCTTGGAGTTCCCAGCTTCCAGAAGTATGAGAAAGACACTCCTGTTGTTTAAGCTGCCTTGCCTACAGTATTTTTTTATGGCAGTTTGAGCAAAAGAAGGCAGTATTTGCCATTACTTGATATTCCAGGTGTCTGTCTTTTCCCATTAAACTGTAAACCATACAAGCCTGAGAGCTTACAGCAATCCATTCATTTATTTTCATTAATTAAACAAATATGTATTGTGTGCCTGCTCTGTGCCAAGGACTGGTCTTGGTGTTGGGGATGCAGAAGGGAACATAAGCTTGTGAGATTTCTGTGCTAATGTTGCTTACGTTATAGCTGGGATAAACAGGTAAGGAGCAGGGGACGTAAAGAACAAAGACAGTAGGAGCGTATTAGGGGGTCATGCGTTCATTCCATGGGGGTGAGTAGATCAGGGTCAGGGTCTGCAGGGCTGGGTGGGCTGCTGTGTGAAGTCGGCTGGTCAGGGCAGGCTCCTCTGAGAAGCGGACACGAGAGCCACCTTCCAGGAGGCAAAGGAGTTAGTGTGGAGGATGGCGTTTCAGGCCCGGGGGAGAGCCAGGATAGGGGCTGAACCCTGGAGTGAGCCTGTGAGACGGAGGGCGGGGCAAAGCAGAAGGAGGGGACTGAGTTAGAGTGGCCGGAGCAAGGCAGACGGAGGCAGAAGGGCAAACCAGGGCCGAGTGTGGCAGGGCTTTCCTGGAAGTCTTCAGGCCTCTCTGAAGACATTATCTTGTACTTAGTGAAGTGGGGAGCCATTGAGGGTTTTAATCAGAAGGTCGATTTGATCTGAGTTGGCTTTTGAAATGATCAGTCTGGCTGCTGTGTTGAGAAGAAACTAAATCCGAGTCAGAAGCATCAGGGGCAAACATGCCTGTAACGTAGGGGCCGGTCTAGGCTGGTAGCGGTGGACATGACCGCAAGTCATGGGCTTCTGCACTCCTCACTGCTTTGTCCCCAAGCATCTAAAACTGCACTGTCTGAGGTGGTAGCCCCGAGCCTCATGTGGCCACCAAGCACTGGGAACTGAGGCCAGTTGGGGGACATGGCATACGTGTAAAACATACCTTGGGCCTCAGAAACTTTGTACCAGAAAAAGAATGTGAAAGAATTCTTGAACACATCCTTTAATGTTGAAATGAAATTATGGATCTGTTAGGTTAAATACGATATTTCCTTACGTTTAATTTCACTTGTTTCTTTTAACTTTTTTTTTTTTTTTAACATGGCTACCAGAAAATCTAAAAGTACACATGGCTCACATTTATTTCTCCTGGACAGGGCAGCTCTAGGACAAGGCCTGGGACGGGATAGGCCTTCAGGGAATCGAATGAGTGACTGAGTGCCAGTCACAGGGGATCCTGTGAATGAGACACCATCCTTGTCTTCAAGAAGCTCCCAGTGTGGGCGGGAGGCAGATGGCTGGCGACTACGAGGATGGAGGGAAAACGGGGAAATGGGGCCCCGGGCAGCCAGGTGTGGTGGAGCTGAGAATCCCGGCCCAGGAGGGAAATGGGTGAGGGATCTCTGGTCTCAGTAATGGCCTTGAAAATAGGGAACAGAGAGGCGAGGGCGCTGCACCTTGGGACTGTGGCTGAGGTGAGAGAGGCAGGGCAGCCAGGTGGACTCTGGAGTGTGGGGGACTCTCAAGAGCCTTAAAGACTAGGCAGGAGCCCTTTATTTCAAATACCCCGCACATTGGGGCACTTTCCAATGACTGTAACTGAGGAGTAGCTTCCCAGGTTTACAGTCAGAAGGACGACTAATGCAGGTGAGCCTCTGGTGGGAGGCACCAGGGCCGGAGATTCCAGGCTCTTGGTGGACAGAACTGGGACTAGGCGAATTTAAATGATCTCTCCTCAAATGAAAGAAATACAAGTTTATCTTTAGAATTCTGCGGAAAATGTCTATAAAAAAGATAACTATTACTTCTTGAGTTAAATACACCAGTTCTACCTTTATTGTTGCTTCAGAAAGATAGTTGTAACTAAGGCATATGTGTCTGAATCCTGACTTTCCTTAGTTATCATCAAGTTGGAAGCATTTCTGAATATTATTACAAATACTTTGTCCGTGTAATTTTGTTGGGTAGATAATGTTCTATTACTCAGTTCAGTGACCATTTACTGTTTACTTAATCATTTTTTTTGATTTGGATGCTTAGCTCATAATAGATTGTTTATATATGTCAAGTGTTCTATTTTTCAGTTTGTTTTTTATGATAAATCCCAAAGACTAGGACTATTGCATCAGAACCTCCCAATAGTTTAAAAATTTTAGGTAAATATTGTGGCTCAAGAGATTTACACTGAAGCTGTATTTTTTGGTGAGATGTCTGTTTGTTGTTATCCACGATAAACGGAGATGCCATTAACATTTATGTATAGTATAATTTGTACATGCTAGACACATGTTTCTATATGTGTTGTATGCACATGTGTGACTTTTCTTTACTTTCATTTATTCAGCAGATATTTGTGAAATGCCTGTTTTATGCCAAGCACCGTTTTAGGTCTAAGGTATTCAGCAATGATCAAAACAGGTTTGCAACTAGTTCTGAAGGAGCTTACTATTTAGTGGGGAGACAAAGAAGCAAACAAACACAAAAATAACATTATTGTAAGGAATGGGAAAGAATGTTAACTAGAATAATATGAGTGGATAGTTTACTTGAGCGAGGGGATTAATGCTGAAATCCTGTATTTGAGTGAGACATGAAGACTCGGGAGAAGTTAACCAGAGAAGAAGAAAAGCATAAATAAAAGGAAAATATTGATACACATAACTACATATTAAAGAAAAAAGCACTTCTAAGCAAAAAAAGCCTATACTAATAAAGAATAAAGGGTTCCTGAAAGTCAGTACCAAAAAGCCACAACCTCATAGCAAAGTGGGTAAAAGACAAGAGCCAACAGTTCTCCAAAGAAGGAAGCGAATTGCAGGGGCAAGCGACAAGATTCCGGATCTCACTAATAAAACCAGGTACACTGAGGTTTGATGTGTATGCAGTAGAACTCCCCCTTCCTACTGCACGGTGCTTGGCGTTTTGAGACGTGCATTCTGCTGTGTAACACAGTCATGTGATCATCACCATCACCCGTCACCAGTTCCATCACCCCCTGAAGTTTCCCCCTGCGTTTTGTAGTCCGTCTCCTCCCCCACTCTGACAACCACTGGCTTGTTTTCTGACCTAGCCATTTTGCCTTTGGCATATCAATGGAATCAATCGTACAGTACGAAGCCCTTTTCGTCTGGTTTCTCGCACATAGCGTCACGCGTGATTCTTCAGTGCTGTGGCAGGTGTCGGTGTTTGGTCGTTTAGATTGTGGAGTATGGTCTGTGCTATGGATATTCCACTGTTTCTTTACCCATCCTTCAGTTGAAGGGCATTTGGGTTGTTTCCAAGGGGTGCACTTTCATAGTTTAAAAAGTGCCAAAAATAAGAAGTCTGAGTCAGGTCTTGGTGAGGCTGGGTGAGAGGATCCCCCACTCAGCTACCGAGCTAGAGGGACCAGTTGGCAGCATGCAATAAAATTGAAAACATCTGTGCAGCCTGCTCCTCGGTGAACTTGAGAATTCACAGCTCATGCTGTGTCTCTGGAGGATACTTAGACATGGATACAGACCTCGTAAATGGGCTGGCAGGACCTAGGTCAAACTCACTGTCCTCATCAGGACAGGGTGGAGAGAATAGGTGGTGAGGGTCAAAGGCCACTTTTTTCATGCTTTTTTGAAAGGATGTTATTTATTTATTTTTAGAGGGAGGGGAAAGGAGGAAGGAAGAGAGGGAGAGAAACATTGATGTGAGAGAGAAATGTCGATTGGTTGCCTCTCGCATACGCCCTGAATGGGGACAGAACCCGCAACTCAGGCATGTGCTCCGACTGGAATTCGACCCAGTGAGCTTTCGCTTTGTGGGATGACATCCCACCAACTGAGCCACACCGGTCAGGGCTGTCTTTAATGCTTTTCACAGGGACAGTATAGACACATGTGTCACTTAACACATTTTGAAATATGTGAAAAGGATAACAGACTGATAGCGCATGTGACAACATGTTCGTGGTTGTAAGTTCTACATTCTTAAAATTGCTTTTAAAAGTAGTTTGAGGGAAGGACCCAACGCAGGAAAAAGTTTGGGGTGTCCATGTCATCAAGAGACTCCTGTGGGTGGAGTGGAGTGAATGTCCAGGGACCGGAGACACAGGATGGGGTCCAGGGTGGGCAGGTTCCTGGTCCTGGAGGGCCCTAAGCAGTATGCCTCGCCTTTAGAAACTGCTAAGTGGGCGGGGCCTGATTTGATTGACCTTTTTGTTGGGAAGACAATGGACGATGGGTTGACTTTGGAAGGTGGAGGCCCCTTTGGAGGCTGTGTTGTGGCATTCAAGGATAGGGACCTGAGCCTGGCTCTAGCAGTGGAGGAAGAGAAGAGGATGGATTCAGTATTTATCTGGAGATGGAAAGGACTTCTGCTTGGAGGGCAGGGTTGGAAGGATTCCAGGTGGGACTGAAGAGGTAGCCAGGGGCCTTCCAAACCCAGCAGAGGTGCTTAGACTCTACCCAGCAGGCCAGAGGGTGCTTTGGAGGGTGTGAGCAGGGGCAGGGAGGAGAGGAGAGAGGCATTTCAGAGACATCTGTCCACACGTGGTGTGTCGGCCTGGAGTCTAAAGAACATTCTAGTTAATGTAGCTGCGAGCGCACCGGTTACTTTCTTTCTGGCGCTTGGCTCTTCCCATTTTTCAGAAGGACGTAGGAAACAGAAAAGGCCCTCTGTGTGGAAAGTCCCCTGGAATTTATGGCAGAGCCGCAGTAGGAACAGAGGCCCCTTCCGGCCTTTATTGTGACAGGGTTTATTCCACAGTCCCACTTAAGTAATGATTCATCCAGCTGGGCCAGCAGTAGTCTTGGGATCACTTTAGCCAGTCCCCCCACTGAGAGATTTCCAGTCCTCCTGGTGCCTCACTCTTTACAAAACAGAAGATTGCATTTGGTCTTTGAAAAGCCCAGGAGGCCGAGGCTAGAATGCCCTGGCCTGGTTTCCACCCCGGGCACCAGGGACCTGTGGGGGACCCGTGGCTTCCTCCAGCGGTCTGTGCTTCCCATTGTCATCGCATCCTCTTCCCCTGCTGTAGGGCTGCCTTTGCCTCAGGACATTTAAGAGGAGACAGCTTCCCAGACTTGTACTCTGGGAGTAGCAAGGCCCTTGCTTTGCTCTGTGCCACGTTCCTGGCTGGCCTGCATCTCTGCTGGCCTCCCCCCAGGCCTCGAGGTAGGTCAAAGGCAGGATCTCTTCCCTATCATTTCTCTAGACATTCCACACATGCTTTCTCAATCAGACGCATTCCCCACATACTTATTCCATTAAAAAGGAAAAGGGAAGGTTTTTTTGGGGGGGTGAGTTTGTTTCATTTTGTTTTTAAAATCAAGGGGTGCTGAGGTCAATAGGAGACCACTATTTCAGCGACTGTAACATATGGAAATTGTCTTGGCAGCCATGACTTAGACAGTACATTAAGGCTTTCACCTTTTATTCAGGAAGGATTTCTGACACCCTTGACCATGACATGCAACTCTCTCATCTTTGCCCCAGCAGTAAGGCCTGGTGTCACAGATGCCAGAACCCCCCTCCTGGGAGCACCCTCCCAACCCCCTGCAGGTCCTGGATGTCTTCCTGCTCCCCCTCCTGCCCTCCTCCTGACCAGAGAGAGTGAGTTCTTGAAGGGGAAGGGGCAAACTAGATCCTGAAACTCAAGGACTTAATAGCTTTTAATGGCTTCCCATGATTAGTTCAGGTATCAGCTGCATCATAGGCCCTCAGTAAGTATTGACTGAATGGCTGAGGCAACCAGAATAATGAAGCTGAGATAAGGACTAAGACCCAGTGCTCACTGATCCTGAAGGCTGAGTATACACTTTCACCCTTGGACTTCCCTGGCCTGGATCAGTAGGAAGGCGTGTCTGGTCAGAGACAGCTGCCGAGTTATAGGGCTTGAATAATGTTGAAGGTTTGGATGCTTTGGTTCTTCCAGGGGACTGGTCTCTGCAGATTCATTTCTAACATTCATGTTTCATACGGGGAGGGAGGGAAGTGGCCAGTCAGGGAAACGAGACAGCTTTCCATCTTTTCCATTTGCTCTCCTAACTCTTATTTATGCTTTATGTCTCAGCTTCGGGGTCACCTTCTCCAGGAAGCCTTCCTTCTTCCTCCCTAGCCTCGTGTGACCACCCCCTCCAAGCACTCTGGTCTCAGTGGTCACAGTTCACACCCCCTCGTATTGTGTTGCAGCCCTGGGTGCTTGTCAGGGCTTGCAAACTCTTCTGTTTAGGAGCATGAGCCGATTATGTAAATGCCCCAGGTGGGCCTAAGAGAGTGCAACAGGAAGTGTGTGGACTGACAAACTACCTGCCTCCTCTCCGGAGGGGGCAGCTGCTCTTAGATCCAGCCCCCACCCCCTCTCCCCCTTAACCCATGCCAGAAGGTAGATCCCTTGTTGCCAAAGCTTCCACTTATTTTTAAAGACAAGCCAGATACCTGTTTTTTTCTTTAAATGGTACTCTCCTGATTTTCAAATGTTTCAGTTCAGTCTTAAAGAACACTCACAGGCCAAACAAAGCACATGAGGGCCAGATGTGGCCCCCGGGGCCAGCAGTCTGCAACCCCTGCTATGGCCGTCTCTGGTGCACAAACTCCTCCCGACCTGACATCTTTCCTGTGCCCCTGACGCCTGGTGGGGAGCTGGTCTGTCACAGGGGGGATGCTCCCTGCTGAAATCTTTACTGACCTGAGTGCCTCACCTGAACAATGACTTCTGGCTTATACAATATTAACATTTCCCCCCTCAGAACTGTTTGCACATCGTGTTATTCTGAATTGCTTCTTGAGTCCCTTGCATGATTTTGGGACTGGCTCTGTGTGCCTGGGAAAGTAATCATTTCTGAGATTCTGGGCTGTTCTTTTCCTTTCCCCCTTCCCTCTATTCCCTGCCCAACCCCCAACACATGTTGGCTTTTTTTTTTTTTTTTTTTAAAGGGAGCCAGCCCTTCTGTATTCTGCTGGGCTGGGAAGGTGTTGGTGGGCTTATTAGCAGCTGTGGAGCTGTGGTTTCTGGCCAGCTCCCTGACTTTTGCCTCTCAGTCAGTTAGCCATTGCTGATGGCTTTGGGGCCAGGCATGAGTTCAGTTTCTCTTCATTGACCATGAGCAAAATTGCTTAAACAAGCAAAATAATCACCCCCCCCCCCCCCCCCCCGGTGAAAAAGCCCAGCCCATCTTGAGCAGCGTTTCCATCGAGTTCTCTTTCTGAGCATAGTGGAGGAGAAAGCCAATGAGGGCATGGTTGTTCGGGAACTGTAGGAGCTTAACGTGTACCCGGAACCGTGCAAGGCTCTGGGGGTGGTGGGGATGGATGACAAAGAAGGTCCATGGATTTCATGATTTGGGAGATCTAATCCTTGCCTTTGAAATATTCAGAGGAAGAGCAAAAATGTACTGTGATAATATGCCACAATGAAATTTAGTATTGTTAATAGCTATAGTTGCATGGTATACATATGGTAATTCCAGGTTTAATTTTGGGGGGAAACTGCACGACTGTTTTTCATGGCAGCTGCACCATTTTATATTCCCACCAGCAATGCACAAGAGTTCCCATTTCTCCACATCCTCGCCAACCCTTGCTATATTCTTTACGTTATTTATTTTTTTAAAAAATAATAGCCACCCAAATAAGTATGCAGTGGTGTCTCATAGTGGTTTTGATTTGAATTTCACTAATGACTAGTGATGCTGAACGTCTTTCCACGTGGCTCATTGGCTACGTGTGTATCTTCTTTGGAGAGTGTTTTTTGTTGTTGTTGTTGACTTGTAAGAATTCTTCATGTGTTCTGGAGATTCACCCCTTTTCAGGTGGATGATATGCAAGTGCTTGTCCCTTTCTGTGGGTTTCTTTTTCACTCTCTTGCAAGTGTCCTTTGATGCACAGGTGTTTTTATTTTAATTAATTAATTATTTGTATTCTCACCTGAGGACATTTTTTCATTGCTTTTTAGAGAGAGAGGAAAGGAGAGAGGAAGAGAGAGAGAAACATTGACTGGTTGCTTTCTGTGTGCTCCTGGACTGGGGATCAAACCACAGTGTAGGTCTGTGCCCTGACCGGGAATTGAACCCCAAACCTTTTGGATATGGGATGATGCTCCAACCAACTGAGCCACACTGGCCAGGGCATGCAGAGGTGTTTTTAATTTTGATGAAGTCCACTTTACCTAGTTTTTCTTTTGTTGCCTGTGCTTTTGGTATGAGGCTCAGACATTGTACAAAACTCAGCCAGGGCCATCCAGCCACAAGCGGCAGAGTGCTTGTCCTGACCAGTTGGTGAACTGCCTCGAGCCTCCATCCTTTGGATTCCAGTGGCCAGTGTTTACCCCAGGGCTGGTGTCTCAGTTCAGCTCTTATGTGTGTCATCTTGTACATCCTCTCAGCAGCTCCATCAGCTGATGCTCTTACCTCACTTCCCAGTACTGGTCTCTGGCAAAGATTCACCGAGGGCAGGCATGTACTTGCTCATGCTGTGGTCAACAGCATCTCGGGGGTCAGAGTGCCCCCTCCCTGGACATTTCGACTTATCACATGACTTTCAAAGGCTTCTTCAGGAGCTGTGCTTCTTGGAAAAGAAATAACTAGCAAACATTTGTGGTGTGACAAAATTGGTGAGTGAATTTCATACAGCTGCAACCATTAGTTCATTATATTCTACTGATATCAGTGAAAGAGGAGACGTAATTTAAAGGCTAGTCATGAAGCACAAAAGTAAATAAACACTTGTGAGCCCTCCAGCCTGCAAAGGAAGCAGAATATGGACCCCGTAGTAGCAGGGCCAGAGCCAGGAGCTGAAGCCGGTAGCCGGATTTTAGGATCTTTGTGTCATCACTGGTAAACAATCCTGCCTACAGGTGATCTCTATTTACCTCAAGGCTGTAGGTAGGTGATGAGATGAGCAATGAGGAACAGCTCCGGGCACTTGGGAGAAGTTCATTAATGTCAGCCCTGCCCAGCCCTCGGGAGCACGGAGCAGTAAGAGGAAGTCCCCCAAGCTGAGCTGAAGTGGTGGAAGTGGGATTAGATCTCAGATGCCCCTTTGTTCTTGCACTGCAGATCAGGTCGAGTCCCATCTGGCAGCTCCAAGATCTCTGGCCCACTGGGATGTCATTGGATTGAGAACAGTTCTAATTGGGTGAGGGGAGAGGGTCTAGGATTTGGGATTTAGAACTCTGCCCTTTTTACAGATGTTTGTGGTATGGTTGCTCCCATGGGTTTTGTCCTGAGCCCCCACTTCAGCCAGCTTGGGGATCAATCCCTGTTTTGATGAGAAATGAGGGTTCACATCCAGTCATTGCCCCTCCTGAAGACCTGATTGGCAATGGGGAAGGGACACCTCTGTGTGGGCTGGGACTGAATCAGTGAGCGTGGGATAGCAGCAGGCTCGGTCCATCTACTCTAGTAGGTCACGGGGCCCCAGGGAAACACATGCTCCCTCCCGGTCCAGAAACTGATAGCTGCCAAGTCACACCCTGCTCCCCCCAGATTGACTGTGGTTTTCATTGTTGGAGTAATAAATTATGCTTTTTTAAGGGTAAGAATGTCTCCCAGCTGTTGAGTGGTTTAGACTTCCGGATGTTCCCCTGCCCAGGAGTAGGAGAAGGGTGCAGGATTGCGTGTCTTTAAAAGTTGATGCCCAGACAGTTCATTAAATTCCAATGACTTGCCTGTGTCCCCAGGGGAGATGTATTATTTCCCTTAGGGAAGAAGACACCCGTTTACCAGGGTGGCCTGAGCAAAGCACTTACTAAGCAGTAAATGAAGACAAGTGACCTGGATTTGTAAGCAGGCTGAGCGGCTCAGGGCTGAGCAGGTGACTCTCTGAACCTCAGTTTCTGGGGCATTTTTTCAAGAACTAGAGGAAGTATTGTTGTCCAGTATAACCCGAATGGGGCTCTGCAGATGTGAGCTCTTACGATTCATGAAAGGTTGTGAAACTGTGTCTGATAATGAAAGAAGACATAGAGAATAAGTCCATTCTCACATTAAAAAAAAAAAATTTTAACATTAAAAAATTTTTTTACCCATCCCCCCACTCCCTGCCCTTTAACAACCATCAGCTTGTTCTCTGTATCCATGAGTCTGTTTCTGTTTTGTTTTGTTTATTCAGAGTTTTTTTTTTAAAGATTCTACATATAAATGAAATCATATAGTATTTGTCTTTCTCTGTCAGATTTATTCTGCTTGGTATTCTGCTTGGACCTCTAGGTCCATTCATGTTGTTGCAAATAGCAAGATTTCATTATTTTTTAATGGCTTAAAATATTTCATTGTGTTTATTATGTACCACACCTTCTTTATCCATGTGTCTACTGATGGACACCTAATTGCTTCTGTATGTTGTTTATTGTAGATAATGCTGCATTATCCTCACTTTTAATGTAGCCACATGGAGGCCCAGAGGAGTTGGGGTTTGTTTAGGCTGCAGCTGGGCCTGAATTGTCCAGTCAGTATGTGGCTATTGAGCACTTGAGATGTGGAAAAGTCAAATTGAAGTGTGCTGTGAGTGTAAAATGCACACTGGATTTCTAAGTCTTAGTACAAAAAACCAGAATGAAAAATGTCTTTAATAATTGTTTTATATTGATTACACATTGACTTTTTATGATTGACATGAAAAGATTTGAATACATTAGAGAAACTACATTATTTTTGTAAAGATTTTATTTATTTTTAGAGAGAAAGGAAGGAAGGGAAAAAGAGAGGGAGAGAAACATCAATGTGTGACAGATGCATCAATTGTTTGTCTCCCATACTCCCCCAACTGGGGATCCAGCCTGCAAACCAGGCATGTGTCCTGACTGGGAATCAAATCGGCGACCTTTTGGTTTGCAGGCCAGCACTCAATCCACTGAGCCACACCAGCCAGGGCAGATAAACTACATTATTAAAATTAATTCCTCCTGTTTCTTCTTCCTCCTCCTCTTCCTCTTCTTCTTCCTCCTCTTCTTCCTCTTCTTCCTCCTCTTCCTCTTCTTCTTTTCTTTATTTAATCCTCATGTGAGGATGTGTTTGTTGATTTTAGAGAGGAAGGGAGAGAGAGAGACAGAGAGAGAGATATAGAGATGGATTTAAGAGAGAAACATGGATCAGTTGCCTCCCGAATGCACCCTGACTGGGGACTGAACCAGCAACGTTTTGGTGTACGGGACAACACTGCAACCAACTGAGCCACCAGGCCAAGGCCCTTCTATTATTTTTAATGGGGCTACTAGAAAATTTTAAAATATGTATATGTCTCGCGTTATATATCTATTGGATGGTGCCGAGCCAGCCTGTGACGCCAATGGCAGGCTTCTGAGTTGTGTGGTGTGACAATCTGCACAACCTGTGTGGCAGACCCCCCAGGTCTGGATCAGATGCCTGGGTTTGGATCCTGGCTCTGCCCATAATTAATTGTGTGCATTGGTTAAGCTGTTTTACTTCTCTGAGCTTCCATTGTTGTACCTGTAAATGAATGTTGTAATGGTACTTACTTCATAGAGTCGTCATAAGGGTTACATGAAATAGTGTATATAAAGGGCTTAGAAAATCCTTTGACCCATGTTAAGAACACACGGAGTCTTGGTTTTATAACTGTGCTCACAGCGGCTGTTTCTTAGAACCTGGAGACACCAAGATGGAAGGGCCCAGTCTTTGGGGAACCAGAAAGGGGAAGACACAGAGTATAAAAGCAGTGATTATTAGAGGGTGTTAAATCCGTCTGGGCGAGCGAGGGAGCATTCCCACGGAGGGAGGGCTGGGACTGAATCTGAGAGGTGGAAATGCCACCCTCGATGGCCGGACAGAAGATGGAACAGCACCTCCAAGGCTCAGGTGGGTGCGAGCCTGGCTCAGTCTAGGAACTGTGGGAGCTGTTTTCCTGAGCAAATGGCAGTGGTGGGAAAGGAACCTAAGTTAAAGGAGGCTCGTAGCTAGGCATAGAGTCCACCCTGGAGACGCTCATGGAGAGCTAAGGAAGAACTCTGAGCCAGAGTGGCAGGGTTGGGTTTGGGGATCAGGGCATGCCTGCTTTGAAGAGGTTGTATGGGAGAGGAGCAAGGAGTCTGTGGCAAGAAGGCCAAGGAAAGGAGGAACACTTTTAAAAGCCCAAGCAGCCCTAACCAGAGGGGATTAGTTGGTTGGGTGTGATCCCACCAAGCCAAAGGTTACTGGGTCCATTCCTGGTCAGGGGAACATGCCCAAATTTGGGTTCAGTCCCCGATGGGGGCGTGTACAAGCAGCAACCCGTTAATGTTTCTCACCTCCTCTTTCTCTGTCCATTCCCCTCTCTCTAAGGGTGGATAAATAAAGCCTTTAAAAATAAATAAATTAAAGCCCATGTAGTATATTTTTTCCTGCTACAGTTGGAAGCCTTATTGACTGATTGATAGGTTGATTGATTTTAGAGAGAGAGACATTGATTCATTGTTCTACTTATTTATGCATTCATTCATTGATCCCCGTCTGTGCCCTGACTAGGGATTGAACCCACAACCATGGCGTATTAGGACAACACTCTAACCAGCTGAGCTACCTGGCGAGGGCTACAGTTAGAAGTCTTCGTATTCAAAGTGGCGTGTGTAATGTGATCCACCTCTGGCATCCCTGCCCAGCTTGTCTGCATAATTGAGAAGCTTGGAAGGACGTGCACTTAAAAGTTGCCTCAGCTTGGTGAGGATTTGGGATTGGGCCTGGCTGTCGAGAAAGCTTGTTCCCCAACAGGCTACCAGCCTGTCGCACTCACAGCCCTCTTTATTTGGACACAGCTTTTGAAACATGTTGAAGAGAGAGGAATGTGAGCATTAAAGTAGGAAGCTCCTGTTTATAGCCTGTTTGAATTTGGAGTCTAATGCATTTTTAATAGAATTAGGCTTTTACTCAAAATAATTCATGCATGTTTCATATCAAATGGGGGGGTGGAGGGGTGAAGGAGAACAAGGGGGCAACTGTAGTAACATAAACAATAAAATATTTTTAAAAAATCAAATGGGAAAGACTTATGTGGAAGAGCCAGATGCCCCGCCTCCTCCCTGCCTGCCTTTAGTCGTCTTCCCAGAGTGAAGAGTAGGGATAGGTCAGTATATCTAAATAAGAGGCTCCACTGACTTAGACCTGGAATCTGGGCCCTCCCCAGTGTCCTGTGACTCACACTTGCTGTGGAGACTCCAGCACGCCGGCTCTTCCCTCTTCCACCCCCCTTTCCCTGGCATCTATATTTTCACGTTGGCAAGGCATGTAACATTCTTATTCTCTCCCACATGCATAATTAGGACTTCTGTGTTTTACCTGCAGGATTCATTCTAAAAGTGGAAATGTTGGGGAAAGGCCTCTTCATGATCATGCCTGCCAGTGGCTTTCCCTGCACATCCAAGGAGGGGACGTTGATTATGTCTCCTTTCTAGACAGTTCGTTGTTTGCCCAGGGATTTTGAATCATCACTCTGCGCCCCCCATCCCTATCCATCAAGGCCCCTTGCCCGGTTTCTCAGATCACTCTGTTGGGGACCCCCGGCCCCTGCTCCCCAGTGCAGTGGTCACTGTGGACCTGCGGCGGTGTAAGCAGGTCCTGGGTCTTCCTACCTCTGCTGTCCATGGCTTTTCTGGCTTTGAGCCACGTTTTATTGGATTTCCCCATCACTTTCTTTCCATGTTTGCTCCCTTATTTTTCAGGGTCATGTAACTTTTTAGGAGCATAATCTGAAAACTCAGTAAATTCTTCTCGATCTCCTATTCTACCTGTTGCTTGTTTTATCTAGGAATATGGGTCATCATTTCTTTCAAATAATGTTTATTTTTATAAGGATAGTTTTCGTTGTAGAATATTTGGGAAATGTTAAGAATATGAGAAAGAAAATAATATTAACGCTTTTTTGCATTTTCTTTTGTTTTTCTTTGCGTATTTCTTTTAAATTTGAGGTAACCTCATGCCGATAACTTTATTGGATTTTTCTGTGAATGCAAATGAAGTATATTTCCTCATGGTGTTAAAAGCAGGCTTTTAAGTATCATTTTTAACACAGCGTAACCTTGTAATATCCCACTGCAATAACAGTTTGTTATCTTCCCGATTTGGCCTGTAATTTTGAGTATTACAAATATGTCTTGTTTTTTTCTCCCGTAATTAGGGCTGAGATAAGTGTTTGTGTGTGTGTGTGCACATGTACAAATTAACCTATTTTCATTTTTCAGATTTCCTTAGGATAGGTTTTTGGAAGTACGATGAGCAAGTCAAAGGTTCTAGACATTTTTAAGGCTCTTGATGGATTTTGTTAAGTCGCTTTCCTGTTTGGTTTTGCCCAGTGGCAGCCGCGAGGTGATGGCCGGCATTTCCCAGTGTGGAGTTAGTTGCTTTCTTGTTAGGTGGGTTTTTGGCGCTGTAGGTCTTGCTGAGGAGAAGGGGATAGCTGGTTAGCGTGTGGCACTGTTTCTCATTATGATTTAAGGTTCACATAAATACCATCCTTTGCTGCTTTGAAAGCGGGAGCAGCTTTGTAGGACTGCAGTGCAGCTCATGCCCTGCAGTTTGCCATGGCCAAGTGCAGAGAATCCTGCCTGAGCCCGAGGACCCGTTGTTGTCTCACTTAAGAGACTTTGGAAGGTCACTCGGGCTCTATCAGCCTTGTTTTCCCACCGGTTACGGGTTGATCATGCCACCTCCTTTAGGGTTGTTGGAGGGAAACGAGCTAACACAAACTTGACTGCTAAGGGGGCACAGCCGTATTCCACTCTTGGGGTTGCTTTAGTGGAAATCAAAGGCATGAGTCTTGGATGTAAAACCAGAGGCTTTGGGTTCTGTCTCTGACACAGTTGGCTAGATGCATGTTTCTTGCAGTCCCTGGGGCTCACGGGGATACATATGTCATAGGCTTGCAGCTCTTCCCCTGCTCTGTGTATCCCCCAAAATGATGAACACGAGAGAAGTGTGCTTGCCTCCTACTTACCTACCACTTACCGGCAAAGGCTCTTGGACACGTTGCTTTGCCCTTGGACCTCAGCTTCTTTTCCTATAAAATGGAATCACAATAACAGCAGGCCTGACCTCTGAGGGGGGTTGTGAAGGTTGCACGCGATGGCACCTGTAACTTGCTTGGCCCAGCGCCCGGTCCTGGGGAGGGCTCAGTAAAGGTTACGTGTTGGCACTAGTGCCCTCCAGCTGACTCGACAGTTCCCCTGGGTTGACTCAAACCGTCCTCCGGGTTAGCTTCCCCAAGCGGGTTGCCAGTGGCTTTTGGCAGGTAGGTTCATAGCATGAACTCTGCAAGGTCAGAAGGGGCCTTATCCAAGCTTGTCATTTGATGGATGACAAAGACAGGTTCCAGATGCTGAGTAGTTACTTCTTTTGGAATTTTCTCACTCTTTCCACTCTTGTGTAAAAGGAAACACACACACAGATGCACACGCGTGCTAGATCTGAAAGGACGCACAAATGGGAATAGTGGTTTCCGCTAAAGGGCTGACTGGGGACCTTCTAGGGGCAGGAGGGACGCTTAGCATTGACTCTGTGACTCTTTTCATCCTGTTGGGAAATTTTACCATGTGCATGTATTTCTGAAATCAGTAAGAAACAAGTTCTTAAAAATCCACCCATCCTGCAGGCTTTCTCCTGCACCAATAAGAAGCCCTAGGAGTATTCAGAAATCTCTATCTGTTTTATAGCTGTCTGTCTGAACCCACGTTCTCTGAACCCCAGAACAGAGGGCTGTCTTACATTCACTTAGATGGTCTCCCATCCCCTTGCTGGCCTCCCTTCCTGCCTTCTGGAATCTACCAGCCTGAGTGCTGAGTCCCAGACACCTATGACCTGGTCCTCAGGCAGCTGACCCCTCTCTCTTCTGCCCTGGCCTATATGGGGAGCGCTGAGCAGGCTCCAGTCTGGAGGCCTCGGCTGCCTTCCCTGCAGCCTCCTTCCCAGTCCAGGTGCCCCCAGGTGCAAAAGGAAGAGCCTGTGCAGCCTATTCCCAACCTTCCTTTGAACCAAAACCAGTTCCAGGAATTTCAGGGCCACTCTGCTTACACAGCAATGTTGAGCTGCTCCTCCAGGTGCCATGCGTGGAGCTGGCAGCTCTGTGGAAAAATTTCCTTTCCTCTTTCTTTCTGACACAGAGGGTAGACAACCTGCCCCTCCCTAGACTGTGCATCTCCCGGGTCATTTGAGTTGAGTCCTAACGGAGCATCTTGCTCTGCAGCCACAGTGCCATAGAGGGGCAGGAGGCCTGAGACCCCTCTGTGCCTGCCTCTCAGAGCCTGTGACCTTCATCCTTGGTCACTTCCCCCAGCCCCATTGTCCCAGCTGGGGAGCCAGGCTGCTCACTCTGCTCTTAAGAAGCCATCAAGTTCAGTAGTCAGCAGTTTCTTTTTTACCCTGGGACTAATTCAGGAAACACAGAAGTGTTTATAGGCCCACTTTCTGTTTTTCTGTTCAACATGAAAATAGCCATATTGATCCCATTTTGGGGGGGTGGCCAAGGGGGTGGTGTGTCTTCTCAGTTTTTGAATTGCCCACTTTATTGGAGAGAAAGCTGTGATTAAGAAGTCCCAGTGCTGCCCTGGCTGGTGTGGCTCAGTTGATAGGAGTGTTGTCCCATGGATCCAAAGGAGGCCAGTTCGATTCCCAGTCAGGGCACATGCCTGGACTGCAGGTTCAGTCTGCAGTTGGTTGGGGCAGGTACGAGGTAGGCAACCGATTGATGTTTCTCTCTCACATTGCTGTTTCTCACCCTCTTCCCCTCTCTCTCAGACAAATAAAATCTTAAAAAAAAAAATGTTCCAGTGCTTCCTGGTCATTCCCATGTGGGCACATGTCAGCAGAACAGAGCGGAGCTAGCTTCCTCCTCTTTTCACTCTCAAAGTGGACCTCAGGCCAAGGGGCTTCTTACTATTTCTCTAGTTCCTTGTTACAGATGAGGGACACAGAGGCCCAGAGCAGCATGTGACATTGGAGATTCTCTGTGAGATTCTGGGAGGTAAGATGTCTTATTGATAAAGACAGCCACCTCTACCCCCTCAATAGTAATAATAGAATAATAAACGGCAGCAACCACAAAGTGGGGGCCTTTGATTTTTCTCCTCTGGGACAGGGGAGCCTGGTGGCTTGTCTTTTCTGCAGGGCAGCCCACTTCCTTCGGTGTTTGCATTTCTCCTTGGCCAGGGATGCATTTTGAAATTTAAATGATAAAGCAAACAAGCCCTGTTTTCATTGAAGCTTTAGAAAACTTGGGTGAAACCTATCCACGGTGGTTTTGGGAGCCAAGATAGGCCAAGTTTCCCTTTTAGCCGGGGGAGAGAGGGACATTCAGGACAGTCCCTCCACAGAGAGTGAATGACTGCATTCATCCTGATTAAGCGCAGGGAATTAGCGCGAGGATGATGCATGTGCTACCAGACTCACCCTTTTATGTATGTGCTTGTGGCCAATTTGTCTTCGCTCAAAATGGAAAGCTGACAAGATGGGCTATTTTTTCCTGTTAAAAATAATTACACACCAGATGCCATTCCAAGTTTCTGTGCCTCAACCGGTTAAAGATTTTTGGATCTTTTGCCCAGAACGCCTGTTCAGAAGGTGAGCTTGTTAGCATCGGAGCCAAGTATAATAATGATGATTCAGGTCAGGGACTACAAAGGACTCTGTGATGAGTAAAAAATAATTATTGCATATAATGAAACCTTTTAAATATATATATATATATAGGAGATGGAGGGGGTGGTCCCCGCAAAAAATAACATTGTGTTACAGCTGCGGAATTAAGCCTCCTCCTGCATTCAAGTTTGTTCTTAGAAGCGGTTGGTAGCCAATTCCTCTCCCCGCTGGTAACCAGAGCTTCCCAGAACCCCTTTGTGAAGAAGAGCTGCCAGAGGCCTTTTAAGCAAGCAAGGCTTTCAGGTGTTGTTTCTCGGGCCTCCTTTTTTTTTTTTTTTTTTTAAATTTTTGCATTCATTCTATAAAAAGAGGGTGACCGCTCAGCCCAATGTAAAGAACTCTCCTTCTGGAGTTTGACTAGGTTTGGATCTCAGCTTTGCCACTCACGAGCTCTGTGAACTTGAGCCAAGGTCATCTGTTACCCATCTGTAGGGTGAGAGCAAGAACTCTACAGTTGCAGGGCTGGGGAACTGCCTGGGGAGCATATTTATAAGATGCTGTATTCGTTTCCCAGGGCTTCCCTACCCAATTGGCATGAACCGGGTGCCTTATAGCCACCGATACTTGCTCTGTTCAGTTCCGGAGGCTAGAAGTTCGGAATCAAGGTGTCGGCAGGGCCGTGCTCTCTCCAGGGGCTCTAGGGAAGAGTCATTCCTTGTCTCTTCCAGCTTCTGGTGGTTGCTGGGTACTCTTGGCATTCCTTGGCTTGTAGTTGAGTCATTCCAGTTTCTGCCTCTCTCTTGACAGCGTCTTCTTCCTGTGTCATCTCTGAGAAGGGCACCAGTCCCTGGAATTAGGACCTACCCTACTCCACTGTGACCTCATCCTAGCAAATTAGTCTGCAAAGACCCTATTTCCAAAAAAAGGTCACATTCTGGGACTCTAGGGACACATGGATTTTGGGGGGACATTATTCACCCTAGTAGGGATGCTACTAATATATAGTATATTATTATAGGTGACATCCCAGCAGATGACAGCATTTAGTGTTTTTATGATTGCCATTTATCAGAGGTATGGATAGACATGTCTCAGACACGATGGGAACAGGCGTGCCAATTTGAGGAACAGAAGGAGGGCCAGAAGGCAGAGAGTGAGTGGA
Organism: Desmodus rotundus; assembly: GCF_022682495.2. Classification (NCBI taxonomy): domain Eukaryota; kingdom Metazoa; phylum Chordata; class Mammalia; order Chiroptera; family Phyllostomidae; genus Desmodus; species Desmodus rotundus. The sequence continues at coordinate 8,563,019 of NC_071394.1, read as the reverse complement.
GCGGGGGTGGGGTTTGGATTGGGGGTTGGAGAGCAGGCAGCACGGGAGCCAGCAGCTGGCTGTGAAGAGGGGTGGCTGTGGAGAAACCATATTGCTTTATTATAGGTGTGAGCGACGGTGCCCTGGTTGGGGTGGTGGCCAAGCAAGTGGAGAGAAGAGGTATGTTCCAGATTCTATGATTCCTCGTTTGTCCTCCTGGCCACTTTGGACCCACATCTCTGCTTTGCTGTGCCACCGTGGATGATGAGGGTCACTTAGGTTGAGGGGAATAAGAAGATGGAATGCCATAATTTTGTGAGATAAGTCTGACCCCAGTACCTGTGAGGCGAATTGCTCTTTGTCCTGCCTGCGCACAGGTCCTGGCCCTGCCGTTCGCTCGTTACCTGCAGTTCCCTGGGCCCGACAGAGCCCAAGGAAACAAATGGGCTATTGCTACAAGGATTGTTGAAGGATTGGTCAGATTCCTCAGGTCAGGATTGGTCAACAGCAGGCATTCCATAATCCTTTCTGCCTCAGGCCATTCCTGCCCCAGGACTCAGCAGGGTGGCCTACAGTCTTGTCCTGAATGGGTTCGGCAGCCCCTCCTCTCCCCTGCCCTCCTCTCTGGCCCCCCTGATGCTGGCAGGTTGTCCGTATCCATGGTGAGTGGGCATTAACCCCACTGACAGTTCTTTTCTAAAAACTATACCTGGTAGAATGCAGTATCTTGGTTGTAGTGGTTTTTGGATCTCTTTGTCCCCAGAGGGATCTGGAGACAGTTTCCAGAGGACACATGTTTATGTTAATTAATATTATCAGTCATCTAGGCTATGGCTTCTCAAACTTTAATGCCTATCAGAATCACGTGGAAGGCTTGTTAAAACCCAGGTGTCTGGCCCCACACCCAGAGCTTCAGGGTGAGGCATGAGAATTGTGTCGCTAACAAGCTCACAGGTGACACGGAAGTTAAGGACCCATGTCTCATTTTGAGTTCCATAGTCTAATCCACTCCCCCTCCAAAGTTCCCTCCTCTCTGCTTCCCATGCCACCCCTCCAGTGTAGGCCACCATAGTTTTTCACTGCCCATCCGCAGCATCTGCCTAACCGTCCCTCTGCTTCTGCACAGCCCCCTCACGACCTATTCTACCCACAGATGTTAACCGGCAGAGTCCTCGAACATCACCTGCTTCAGCCCTTCCCAGGCTTCCCATGGCCACTCCCCCACTCTTATGAAACCCTGAGCATCCTGGCCCCTGCCCGTCTTTCAGCCTCATCGAGTTGCCCTTCCACCCAGGCCCCTGGTCTTTGGTTAGTTCCCTGACACCCTACTCTGTGTGCCACAGGACCTTTGCATTTGCTGTCCCACCCCCGGAACACTCTTCCCCTAGCATTTTGAAAGGATGGTTCTTCCTCATCCCGATTTCCATCACATCCTCAGATGACCCCATCTGATAGGCCCCTTCCCTGCCTCCATGACTCTGAATCACTGGCTGCTGTTGATTTCCACTGTGGCACCAATTATGGTCTGTAAAAATATTATTGTTTATTTTGCTTGTTGCTTTCGGTACGGCTCCTCCACTAGACGGTAGGAGTTGTGACTTCGTTCTTCCTGCTCTTTGTGTTGTCTGACACTTAGTGGGGGGTTAATAAATATTCTTGAATGAGTGAAAAATAAGTGCATGCTCGAATACAGACTACAAAGGGTTGGGTCAAGGCTGAACCACATAGTGCAAATTTTTGAGTGACTGCAAGTGATATTTTACCTTTTAAGCATTGTTTTTTGAACACCAGAAATGGAGGAGTTTAGAAACTTCATACTGGCTTTATGAGCCATTGCTCTTGGAAAATGGACTTTTGACAGATTCCCTTGATTTATTGTTTTTAGGAGGCTGTGGGTAAGTTTAGCATATATTACTCCTGAATAATTTCCTGGGTTATCCGTGTCAAAGAGTTTGTTTTATTAAAGGAAAAAGAAAAGTCATATTGATTGAGCCCCTTCTGTGTGTGGGCGAAATGGTTGTTCCTTTCTCTTCTGATAGAGCCATCCGCTGGGGCTGGGGTGAGTATTCCCACTTTACAGAAGAGGGAGGCTCAGGGCAGGGGCTTGGTCAGGCCAGGATTCAAACTCTACCCCAGCACTCACCACCTTGGGTGGCCAGGTAGCGTGGCTCCATTTATTGCTTCCTTGACTTAGTTTGTTTTGGATATTTTGTGGCTATTAGATGTATTTTGAAAGGGGTGTGACTATTTGTGAATTAAAAAAATATGCATGTACATGTAATACAAATTTAATTATATCCAGCATCTCAATTTGCTTGAAGACTGAGGGTGGTTCTTTCCAAAGCTTTTGTCTTGGGAGGTTGTAAACAGATGCCAGTAATGTGACCCATATTCTGAAAGTGTTGAGAACATGTAGCTTGAAGGTTTGTCATTTGGAGGACTGTGGAAGAGTGAAAGCAAGTGGCTCAGCTCAAGCCATGCTGGGTCAAGGGGAGGTTGAAGAGGCTGAAGGGGATCGAATAGGGTGACAGAAGGAAACTCAACTTTGGGTGGTGAACACAATGCTATATGCAGGTCATGTAGTATAGAACTGTACACTTGAAACTTATGTAATCTTATTTACTAATATCATCCCAATAAATATAATTTTAAAAAGTGGGGCAAAAAAAGATCTGATTTCTGTAATAGTCATAGTAATAGCTTGTGTTTATTGAGATTTACTAACTGCCACACACTATTCTAAGTGCTTTCCATCAGTTAACTCATTTCATCCCCATAATAGCCCTATGTTTTGAGTAATCTTATTACCGTCCCTATTTTACAGATGAAGAGGCTGAGGCACAGAGAAGCTGACTAACTCTAACCAAGGTCACCCAGATAATAAAAGGCAGAGCTGGGATTTGAACTCAGGGAATGAGGCCACGTAGGCTGGGAGCTTAAATGCTTGGTTACTATGCCGAGGATTGGCTGCTTTTCCTGCAGGTGTCATGAACAGGCTCTGAAGGTTAAGTGCAAAGACAGGTTTGGTCATTTGTTCAAGGAATATTCCTGAGTGTCATGCACTGTGCCAGGTGAGGGGGTTAAAAGTAAAATAAGAAGGGATTCCTATAATAGGCTGCTCCCCTTCCTGTGGAAGGGAATGTGTTCTTTTCTGTTAAAGCAAGGCCAGGCCATGTGATGTGCTCTGGCCAATGAAATGTGAGCAGAGGCGTGTCCCTTTCTGGTGGAAGCACAGCATGATTTCCCCTCAGCTTCACGGCAGGTGGAGGGTGCCAGGTGGCAGCTGCTCCTTGAGGATGAGGAGGATGGGGCTGAGCAGAACCCCCAGGGGACCTGCGATGGATGGACATGTAGCTCGAGTGAGAATTAAACCTGGAGCAATGTGCTCCACAAGTGTTTTTATAGTGGGACCATAATTGGGACAAATGTTAACTTCCTGAAATTCTGGCATTCATTTATTTAAACCGCACAGGTGCACAATGCTGTCACCTTCATATATACCAAGATGCTTTCAATCGTAATGCCTCCTGTGTTCACAGATGGGTGACACCTCCCAGTAGAGACAAGTTATCTTTTTCTTAAAAAGCAAGTTTCTCAAAGTCATGAAATATACACCCAAAAGGATACAGAAACAGGTTCTTAGGGGTGACCAAATGCCCTACCCAACGTACATGTGTTATTAAAAATAATGCATCGTAAACTCACCCCAGCATCTGCTCGTCAGAGACATAATGATAGCGTCCCTTTTTTGCCTTTTGTGCATTTTTGCTTTGTACCAGGCTTTTTACATGCAGGATATTGAATCTTCATGGTAGCCCTGGGAAAACTAAAGATGATTCTCCCCGCTTTGCAGATAAGGAAACTGAAGCCTCAGAGAGATCCAGGACTTTGCCCAAGGACATGCAGCTGGTGAGCAGCTAAGCAGGGATGTGACTCCAGACAATCATGTTGCCTCTGGTGATCATTTCAAGTCAGCACAGGGTACAGAGTCACCAAAGCTCCCACTTCCAGTCACATGACCACCCGTGTTTATTTGCAAACATCTGATGTCAGCTGGCTCGTGGAGATGCAGGTGGCCTGAGACAGTAGGATTGTACTGTCTCAGACGCCAGGAAGGCTATGACAGTCAGGCGGGTTGAAGGTTTGCACACAGCTAGTTTACCTACGGCAACATTTAGGCTCCAGGTAGGACACGGACTCTCCAAGGCAGGGTGGGTCTGAACAGGCCCAAACTGGAAGGTGCTCTTTTGCAGGGGGCTGGTGTGTTGTTGTGTTGGCCACTGTACATTCCCAGCATCTAGAAGAGAACCTGGCTTGCAGTGGGCTCTCAGTAAATGCTTGTTGATCCTACGATGGCCATAGCTATTGAGCTCTATCTCCTAAACATCTCTTAACAGGTTTATTCAACAAGAATGGAGCACTTGTATGGCCGTGCCTTAGGCTCTGGGAACGTAAGAGCAAGCGAAACAAAGTTTGTGCTTTGATGGACCTCCAATCTGGAAGGGGAGGGAGTTAGAGTATGTGAGGAAGTAGTTGGTATTGGGAAGAAAAATGAGACACAGAGAGGTCTTTCAGGGGGCAGGGGCTTGGAGACGCGGATGAAGTTGAGGAAGGAACCAGGCAGTGGCTAGGAGAGCAGAGCACAGGAGACGCCCAGGTCAGTCATGAGGGGCTTGGGTGAGTCAGGGTCCCAATGGCTCAGCAGAGGAGGGTGTAATGAAGGGGCCATGGATAGAGGTGTGGGAGGGTTAAGGAACCAACATGGGGCACCATGCAACTACAGCCCTGTGGGTGGGAAGCAGAGGAAGGGCCGCTTGGCAGGGCTGTAGTGTGGAGGGACCCAGCCCCTGCTGCATGGAGAAAGCCCCATAATTTCTACCCTGAACTCTTCTCACTTTGTACTCTGACCTGCTGCTGGCGCCTCCCATAGGCTGAGTTCAGCTGCCAGCCAGTGCATCAGGGGCCACTGATGGAGCTCGCGGCTGTCTCTGCTGGGCACAGAGTGGGGTGGAGATGGGAGTTTGGAGTTAGGAGCTTGCATTGGAGTTAGTGGGGTGGGGGATAACAGGAGAAGAGCCCAGAGAGTGAGGGGGTTTGTGTGGCTGGACAGGAGTGAAAGGTGAGTGGGGGGTAGGTAGTGAGGCCTGAGAGGCGAAGGGTCCATACCACATGTGGCCTTCGGGCTTCATTGGGAAGGAAGTGGGAAGCTAAGGGGAGGGTTGGAGAAGATGAATTTAAATATTGACGCTACCGTCAGGATAACAGCTTTCTGTATGGTGGGTGTGTTCAGAGTCCCCTTAAGATTAGTGCTGGGACCCCAAAGCCAACCCCAAGAGAGGAAAAGGCCCTTCTCCCCCAGCCCTCTCTGGAGGAGGCCTGCACCCGGTCTACGTGCCGTGTGCCTGCCAGCCCTAAATGACAGGAAAGAGAAAGGAGCAGTGCGTCTCAGAAGAGGATATTCTGGAACTCTTGATAATCAGATCCCATTGTAAAGTCATGCTTTGAGTTACAGCGCTGCGATATTTGTGCCAGTGGAAAACTTTTACAGACTGTCCCTGGTGAGCCCGGGATCCTGTTTGGATCTCAGAAGGCCTTAAAATAGCGTGGGATGCTGAAAGACAGGCTCCGAAGGGGCAAAGGTCGTGTGCTCACTGCGCTTTGCGGCCACGCCTTGGTGGGACAGCCCTGGCCTGGCACAGCAGGGCACACAAAGGCTTTCTCATCTGGTTGCGTTCCCCAAATACGTTGGCAGTGAACTGGTCCCACCCAGCCAGGACATGAAACGTCGTCTTCTCTGGCCAAACTGTGGCCTAGTCCTTCTTGGTGAGCTGGTTCTCCCAGGATGCCCAGGGGCAGGGGGCACACTGGTGGGTTCTGGATCCATGTGGGGTGTTGTAGCAAGCAAGGAGGGGGGGCTGGGGCTCAGACAACTTATGGTTCTGTCAGGTTCTACCACTGTGACCAAGTAGACTGGAAACCTTTTGGAGACAGGAATGCTCTTTTTCACCTTGGTGTCCCCCAAAGCTTGCTCTGGAAATGGATGGTTTGGGGCAAAATGCTTAACATCTTTCAGTCCCAGTCTGCACTGCTATAAAATGGGAATGATATCCATCAGGGAGCTGTTGGGAGTGAGGCAAGATGCCTGGCACATAGTATGTGCTCAGTAAATTCCATTTTCATTCAGAATTAGATCTTATCCATTTAGATAAGGCCAGGAGGAAGGGGAGGCAGGTACTACTGGCCCCATTTGATAGGAGGTCAGAATGAAGTCAAGAAGCTAAACACCGAGCCTGAGGTGGGATCATGGTGGGATCCAGATCTAGGCTGTAGACCCCGTGTGCCCCATGGCGATAATGTAACACCCATCACGTGACCAAAGACATGTATGCCACATTTCTGTTTGCAAGTTAGTGCGTTTGTATGTTTTAAAAAAATTGTTTGTTAGTATTACTCTATTATCTATTCATTTATTTTTGTTTTATTATTTTATTTTTATTTTGTGTTTTTAAAGTTGTTTCACCCTTTAAACTTTTGTGGGAGATGCTTACATTTACCTCCTTGGAATTTTATGCCATTTCTATCAGCTTTTATCCATTCTGGGGGCTTAGGACAAAAGCTGAGGAGCTGTTTTGTCCTATGGTGGGACTCTGTGCTGAGTCTGCTAACGCCCCACTCCTGAAGAAATTCTGGACTCTCCGCGGAACGGCAGGGTCTTTGAGGCACAGTGTGCTGCTCCCAGCCCCAGCCCCCCAGAAAGTCACCTGCCCCCTCCTTCCAGAGAGGTCCCAGCGGGGCCTGTAGAACTGGTGTGCATGAGCCCCCTTCCCCTGTCCCCACTTGCTGCAGAAAACATCTGGTTTGTCCTCCTGCTGATTAATCAATCTTAGGACAACAGGACCTCGAGCCATCCAGCTCGGTCACCAGCAAGTCACGGAACCCCTCAGTCCTTCTCTGGGTATGGAGCAGAGCTGGACAAGGTGGCCTGCTCAGTTCTGGCAAGTGTCAGTGGGTGAGAGGGCTAGGTCAGAATCCTCTCTCTGGAACCTTCTGTTGTCTTCAAGTCCCCGAGTGAGAAACCCAGCTTCCTGGTCTGCAGACGCGGCAGGTGGGACCCTGCCCACCACTCAGGGTTGCTGTGAGGACAGAAACAGGCGATGTGGTTGGAAGGGTTTGACACAGGCCAGATGTTGTTTTAAATCGAACGATTCGTGAATGACAGTTGCTTTCCTATGCGGGGCTGGAATCCCTTGTCTTCTGGGCAGACTAGAGGTGCTCACGTGGAACGTGGTCCGGGTTCCGTAACAGAAGCCCCGTTTTCCCTAGAGCACTGCCCCTCGGGCCACGTCTTTGGAAGCTGCTAAATGCGGGCAGGGGGCTCTTGATATTCTTCATGGGTCCTTTGGGGAGCTTCCTGGCCTCTGAATTATTGATGCATGTCTACATTATGAAAAAGCTCTATTTGCATTAGTTAGCTGAATTCGGTGCCCCTGTGAGGAAGAAAGCTGCCCAGGGAAGGCAGTCCTGGTTGCAGCCCCATGCTGTGTCTGAAATAATAAGTGTGGAGTAGTGGGGGAGAACTAAGAGTGCTCTTTGGTGCTTACGCTGCACATACAGCTTGTTTCCCTCTCTCCCTTGCCCACCAGGCCTTCCAAACTGAGCTCTCCTCCCATGCTTCTACAAGCCATGCGGCCCTCCTGCAACCTGTAATTCCCTTTGGTTCTTAAAGATGCAACTCAGTTGTCACCTCCTTCAGGAAGTCCCCCTAGACTTCCAGACAGGCAGTCAGAGCCGTTCTCATCCTCTTGCATCAGAATATCTGTCTTATCCACTAGACTGAACTTCTTGGGAGATAAATCTGTGTTTTAATATGCAGCTCACTGCCTGGCACAGTGCCTGGAACCTAGCAGGTGCTCTCTTGGTGTGGAGTATTGATTGCAGTAGTGGGGAAGGGTTCTTAAAGGAGGTGAAATTGGAATTGATGAGAGTGTGGGGGAGCATATTGTGAAGAGGGATGGCACCTGGGGAGCCAAAAGTAAAGACTTCATTGTGGATGCTGAGCTGGACCCTTTCTTTGGCGCTGGTGGTCAGAGTGAGGGCTGGTGGGAAGTGAGCTTGGAGAGGTGTATAAGGCTGGCTTACTGACACATGAGTAGCCTCAGTGAAGAGTATGGTTTTGAGTCTTAGGGGAAAAGAGAGAACCTCAGGACGTTTGAGCAGGCAGGCCTCAAGGTAGATTTACCTCTTTGGTGGACTGGCTGGGTTAGAATTGAGAAGGTGAAAGCAGGGAGGTAGAGGAGGTTTAGAAGCATTCGAGAACCTAGCCCAGGTATAAATTCTGGCAGGGAGGGGAATGGAGGGACAAAGCTATTGAGTCTAGAAATTCAAGAGCTCTAGCTAGCCCTTGAACCTACACATGCATACAGCCAACTCAGTTTTGCCATCTGCCATATGCTGGATGAGGTTATGCAAGTGATATGACCCTGAGCACTCTGGAAGCTGGCGGGAGCATAGATCCTACATCAGATATGCAGATGTGCTGTGCAGGTTATCGCTGGTCTTGGGAAGAATTCTCAGTAGACCTGAGCTGTTTGCAGAATAGAATGTTCCATTTCCCCATCCACAGCCTCCAGGCCTGGCAGAGATGGAAAAGATTTCCAAAGTGGACATGTTTTTTGCACCAGCACTTTTCAGTCCAGAACAAAACTTGAGAAAAGGTCACACTCCTGTTTGTGGAAGCTGCTTCACCTTCCCATTCAATCTGAGCTTCTGAAAGGCCAGTTCTCTCTGGGAACCCCTGGCAGAGCTGCTCTGGTCCCCCATCAACCTTGGGGCCAGTGGTCTTTTTTTTTTTGAGGCTCCCAGGAGAATCACCCACCTTAAAGCCTTTGTTCAGCACACACCCTTGACTCCACACAGGACTGAGAAGTGTGCTTTGGAAAGGTTCTTCAGGTGATTTGAAGCTTGAAGAGCTAGTGAACTAAATGGTCATAAAAGCAAACAAAGCCCTGACCAATGTGGCTCAGTTGGTTGGGTATCCACCTGCAAAGCAAAAGGTTGCCAGTTTGATTCCCAGTCTGGGCCCATGCCTGGGTTGTGGCTTTGGTCCCAGATCAGAGCACATATGAGAGGCAGCTGATGGATGTTTCTCTCACACATTGATGTTTCTCTCCCTCTCTTTCTCTCTCCTTTCCTCTCTCTCTCGAAATAAATAAATAAAATCTAAAAAAAAAAAAAAAAAAAAAAGCTAAGTAACTGGCCTCAAAATGTCTATGGAAGCCCTGGCTGGGTGGCTCAGTTAATTGGAGCATCATCCCCTACACCAAAGAATTTCAAGTTCGAAACCCGGTCAGGGTACATACCTAGGTTGCAGGTTCAATCCCAGGTCAGGGCATGTACAGAAAGCAACCAACTGAAGTGAGAGGGTTTTCCCTTTATTTTTTTAAATTATTTTTTAAAGGATTTTATCTTTTTTTTTTTTTTAGAGAGGGGAAGGGAGAGAAACATCAATGTGAGGTTGCCTCTTGTGTGCCCCACCCTGGGGACCTGGTCTGCAACCCAGACTTATGCAATAAACTAGGAATTGAACCGGCGACACTTTTGATACACAGGTGGGCATTCAGTCCACTGAGCCACACCAGCCAGGGCTTCTCTCTCTTTAAAATCAGTGCATATATCTTTCAGGTGAGGACGTAAGAAAAATGTCTGTGGAATGTCAGGAAAGAAAGATTGGGAAATTCCCCTCTCCACTTGCACTGGAAGACCCAGCTTTGTGGCTTAGTGTTCGAGGCCTTGGTTGGCATCCATGCTCTGCTGCCTTTGGAGACCCGGCAGTTTCCTGTTTCCTCAGGTCTGCTTGGAACCTTGACCTGTCTCTGTGGGGCCTCTTCCCAGTGAGTTCCTCTCCTCCTCTCTCTCCAAGTTACAGTTGATACGTAGAGGCTTTGGCTGAGTCCTACCTTCTAGACGTGACTCCTTTGCTGTGACTCTACCCACAGCTGAGCCTTTCCTTTCTAGAATAGTTTCCTTTTTTTTTTCAATTTTCAGTTGCAGTCGACATTTGGGAGTATATTAGTTTCAGGTGTACAGCATAGTGTTTAGACATTTTTAGAACTTACGAAGTGATCCGCCCAATAAGCCTAGTACCCATCCAGTACCATACATGGTTATTACAATATTATTATTATTATTATTTAATTTATTGATTTTAGTTAGATAGAGAAAAACACCAATTTGTTGTTCTGCTTATTTACGTGTTCATTGACTGTTTCTTGTACGTGCCCCGACCGGCGATGGAACCTGCAACCTTGGCGTATCAGGATAGCGTTCTAACCAACTGAGCTACCTGGCCAGGGCCAGTAATATTATTGACTATTTTCCCCAGCCACACGTTACATTCCCATGACTATTTTATATCTGCCAATCTGAATTTCTTAATATCTTCATCTTTTCAACCCATTCTCCCACCCCCCTCAAAGATTTCACGGTCTCACCCGTGCATCCTTGCTGCATGCTTCTTCCGACTGCTGCTCCCTTTCTGTGACTCGAGCCCTGTGTCTGTGGGCAGTGACCCCAGAGCCTAGCCCACGGGCTGAGGGGGAAGCTAATGTGTGTGCGTCAAATAACTCTTCGCGCTGTGACGGCAGTCCACAGGAAAGGAATCCTGAATGACACTTAAATATAATGTGATCAACCCCCTCAAAAAGAGGAAAATGTAAATCAGAAACGCCACTTTTTCCTATGAGGATCATAAGCCGTACAAGTTGGTGACGTACTTTGTTGTTGGCGGGGCTGTGGAAAAACATGTTTTGAGGGGAATGCAAGTTGGTACAGAATTTTGGGAAGATACTTGGCCTTCTCTGTCTACACTATAGATACATGTGCCCTTGACTGAGCAATGTCATGCTGAGGTATCTCCCCTACCTACAGGTATGTGTGTGGAACGCATAAGAACGATAGCATTTTTACAGCAGTGAAGGATTTGGAGCAAATCAAACATCTGTGGGTCAAAGATTGGCTCAGTCAGTGGTGGCCTCTCCTCATCCAGGGGACTAGACGTGGGAAAGAAGGAATTTCTGTGTGTATGACAGGGGCAGGTGTTGAGACATAGTGAGGAGAAAGCAAAATGTAGACTAGTGAGTAGGTCATGTCACCTTTTGTATAAACAGTGTGTGTGTGTGGATGGGAGGAAGAATTGGTATTTGCCCAAATTCTGTGACACCGGGAACCAACACCCATGGTGACCGGTGTTGTGGGGAGACCAGGTGGAGGAGGGATGGGATGGGACAGGCAGGTGACTTTGGACTGCGACTCTGGGTATCATTTGAATGTTGAATCATCCTGAATATAGGACCTCTCATACATTTAATGTTGAAAAATCATGACCTTCTCATGATTAGACTGGGGTTACAGGTTTTTGGCAGGAAAACCACAGAGGTTAAGTGTCATTTTTGTCACATCGTATCAAGAGGACATACTACCAACACGACTTGTTCAAATTCCAGCAGAGGGGCATTTACAAAATACTGCATTGGTACTCTTCAAAACCACCAAGGTCACCAGACCAGAGCGAGCCCGAGAAACTGCTCCAGCCAAGAGGAGCCAAAGAGGACCTGGCAACTCAGTGCAAGGTGGCGTCCGGGAACAGAAGAGGGACGCTCAGAAGAGACTAAGAAAATCTGAATCAAATACAGACTTGAGCTTATAGTAATGGATCAACAGTGATGTATTATTTGTAAGGCATGTCTCAAACTAATATAAAATGATAACAGTAGGGGAAGTTGGGTGTAGATCATGTGGGAATTCTCTGTATTATATTCACAATTTTTCTGTAATTTTTTTCATTAAAAAAATTTAGTTTATTTAAATATAAGTAGAAAAAAATTCAGGGCCTCATTTGGTTCTGTCTAGGAGTTACTTCCGTCTTACGATGAGAGGACTGAGGGTCAGAGAGGCCACGGACAGGCCCAGGGGCCCACAACGGGCATGTGGTGGTAGGGACCCAGGTGTGGCACAGCTTGGCAGAAAAGGTGGCAGGAGGCAAGCGTGGAAAGGCCCTCTGGGATGTTGCCGGGACAGGAGAAGGGGAGTGAAGTTCTAGCCCAGTGTGAGTGTGGGCCACTTTGCAGGGGGTAGGGTTGGAGACACAGTGGGGAATCAGGTCCCAGGGCCCCCTGCGGGTGATGCTGAGTTGCTAGAAAGGGGATGGTCACCGGTCTCATTTCCTGGACCACCCTGGCTGATTGGGTGGTTGCCGAGAGCTGCCCTGTCTCTGTAGGAGGCTTCCAAGGACAAGGGCAGGGGAGCTGGAGAGCAGGTGGCTGATAACTGCTGGGGCCTGGGGATGCCGGGGAGGTTTTAGCCTGGCAGAGTCGGGCCAAGGCTGCAGCCACGGTGTTTTCTGTTCTTGTTCTTAGACCTCAGAAGACCTTTACTGTCTGAGTGTCTCTGTAGCGGGGGCTGGCAGTTTGGGATGGAGTGGGAGTATGCCATGGGTGGAAAGGCTCCTGGGACCCTCCAAGGCTGGAATCCTTAGAGTGGGTTTAGCAGAAGGCAGAACTTGCATCCTGGCCCAGTTTTCAGAAAGAGGCATTCGCGGGAGGTAGATTAGTTTTCTGTCACATAAAGGTGGAATCCTACAAAAACTATCGGGGCCCTACCTTCCCCAAGAGGTACTGTCATCAGCTCCAGGCTGCTCTGGCCAGGCAGGTAAAAGGGATGGAGAAAGAAACAGGGACACCTAGAGATAAGAAGAGAGAAAAAGGCTCTGTGTGTCCTTGTGTGTGTGCCTGTGGACGTCAGGGCCAGGGGCTTGCACAGCTCTATTGGCTCTCTGGGACTGCAAACTTCTTTGAAGGGCAGTCCAGCAAAGGCGTGTCCCCCCTGAAGAGAACCCGATGGCCAGACGTCCGGTTTACAGAATAGATAACTGGGAGTAGCATTCTGGATTGAAAAGGAAACATTTTTTTAACAGACATTTAATCTCTGTGGTTTCCCTGATAGGATGTTTGGAGCTTGCTTGGCACTCAGGCCTGTTGGAGGCACGTCTTTGTGCTGTAGGTGACCATGGTCCCTGCTCCTGGTTCAGGGACTGGAGGAAAGATAACTAGTAGCAGAACCCAGTGATGTTACATAGGTCACAAAGCCCTGAGTGGTGTCCCGGGGTACACGGCAATGCACGCACCAGGGCAGAGCCGGCTTAGCAGATGTGAAGAAGAATCGGTTTGCCTGGTCTTTGTGGAGCACAGGGTCAGTGTCTACGCGTGGGATTGAGCAGTTGAAGACTGATGGCTGCATTTTGTCCTTTGGTCTCTTGTAGACTCACCAGGGCAGTGGGGGGTGGGGGCGGGGTTGGTCACAGTCCTTTTTTCTTAAATCAAGGAACTGCTGTTACAGAGAATTCGACAGTGAAACAAGAATGCAGAAGAAATCAAGACAATTCCAAAAACAAGGGGAAAATCTCTTCTGAATTTTAAATATACAACTTTTATTGGGGTGGGAGGTGAATAAGGGTGCTGTGAGTAATTGGCTGACTTACTTGTCCTGGTCGCGCCCTCTGTAAGTGTTGGTCTAGTGGGTGTGTTTGGGGGTGGGCCCCTGTCTATGGTGGTTATTCCCTTTCTTTGGGGCACGCTGTGGTTATGTGGAAGAGCGAGGGTCACAGAGCTGGGTAGTCCTCAACTGCTGACCCAAACTCAGTTCCCAGCTGTGTGACCTGGTTTCTGAATCCCTTCAGACCCCATCATGGCCCTTACCTGTTCACCAGAGGTGGTAGGTAATGCGTGCCTTGCAGGCTTCTGGTTAGGATCAGGTGAGGTGACGTACGCAGATGCCGGCCCAGGACCTGACACATGACAGGCATTCAGACCACAGTGATCTAATTCAGAAGCAGAGCGCTTCTCTGGACCTGACCTTTCCCGTCTCCCGTGAAAGCATTCAGGCCTGGGAGGGAAGGTCTCAGCGGTGAGCGGCAGGAGTCGTTTCTCCTCCGCCTTGTAGGAGGGTGGGTTTGCACCAGGGCCAGGAGGCAGAGAGACTCCATTCACCCTGAGTCAGGTGATGAGGCATTCTAGACCATGGTTCCTGCATTCAGCAGTGTGGTCAGGACAGGGGACTTCGTGGGCTCCTTGCTTTCTGTCCCCTATGCTTCTGTGGACTGGCTTAAGCAGAGGAGTCCATGCAGTTCCTCCAGTCTGCATCCTCTGGGCCGTGATGAAGTCTACTCCTGCCTCCTGCATGGGAAGTTCGCCAAGTCTCTTGGGCGAGGGCTCATCTGGACCTCCAAGCATTCTAACTGTAGTGAAGCCAGCGCTTTCCAAGGACCACCTGGAGCTGGGCTCCCGTTGGCCGGCCATCTGGGATTTTGGTTGCCCAAACCCAGGCTCCAGGGTAGCAGGGAAGCAGCCCTGATTTCTGGCTTTATAATTCTTGGGGCTGAGTCATGGCGGTAATTGCTGTGATGAATTGTGTTTACTTTGTGTGCATGCTGTCCCATGCTGAAGCCTCAGTGACTGCAGCTGGCAGAGAGCAGATCTGTAGCTTCTGGCAGAGCTTGGAGACATCACGGAACCACAGCGCATTAACTGCGTCCTGTCGCAAGGGGCTGTGAGCCCAGTGGCCCGTGGGAGAAGCACTCAGGCATGAGTAAGCACAGGGCCCTTGGACAAGTCATCTAAAGTCTGCTCGGCCCATCATTCCCCCGCTTGGAAGGTTTGGGACAGACGTCTAGTCAGTGATGGTTAGTGGTTAGTGAATGGGCTCTGGTGCTCGCCTGCCTGGTTTTGAGTCCCGCCTCGTTTTGTGTGATCTTTAGTATGATGGCCACTCCCCTGGCCTCAGTGTTCTCATCTGTGAAAGAGGGAATCACTACAGTGCCTGTCTGAAAGGGCTGGGGTGTTAGACGTGTTAGCATGTTAGTGACCAGTGCAGTGCCTGACCCTCGGCGAGGCTGCTGTGAGGGTGAAAGGAGGCAAGGCGAGTCCCAGGGGCCCCTTGGTCGTGGCAGAGGCACTCCGCAGGGGTGCGGCTTGGCCCTGAGTGCTGGGAAGGGGTTGTGGCTGAGCTCTCTGGAAATAAATGAGAGAAAGAGGGAGCAGAGAGGTGCTAGACCGTTAGAGGGTGAGAGGGGAAGCAGAGGAAGAGCACCAGAAGAGAGGAATCCAGGGAGGGAGGGAGGGAGGGGCAAAACAACATGCAGAGGAGGTCTCTGAATACCTTTATAGAAATTTACCTGGCAGGTTCCTCCATCCCCCAGGGGCACTCTGCTGCCCAGCCCTTTTCTGTCATTGCTCTTTCCCAGGAACCCCTGTGCTGCCGTTCTGGCCATTTCCTGTCCAGAGGGCCACCCACTCTCCTCTCATCTCCATCACCCTCTGAGGCCCGGCCTCACCCAAGGCCGGGACGCAGGACTCCTGCTCCTGCCTGTTTGCCCTGACACAGTGACAGGTCCGTCACATGCCACTGCCAGGATGCCAACCGTGTGAGTCATCAGCAGTGGGCACAGGTGGGCGGGCCGGGGACATTCCTTCCGGATGACTCTGTCCAGGCCTGCCTGGCATGGGACCCCCCGTTTCTGGAGGCAGCTCTGGGGTGCTTGCCTGCCTGGCTCTGTGCTGGGGTGCTGAGTCATTGCCCCGTAGTGCAGCCTCTGAGTCACCAGGGCAGCCTGGTCCTCAACAGGGAGTCCTTTGTAGGACCCTCCTGGGCCTGAATTGTCATTTGACTCTCTGCCCCCGGCTACCCTGAGACCCCTTGTACCCTGATTATTTTACAGCCCTGTTCCAATTCTGCCTTGTAGGGTCCCCTGTGTCCCTTTGAAATCCAGAATCCAAGTTTTTAACTCAAGTCAGGAGCTGGCTTAGGGGAAAGAAGCGTGGGCAGATTATTAAGCAAGCTGGAGCTGGAACAACCAGGCACGGTCCCAGGGGAACAGGGCTGGGTCTCCTGCCCTGCCAGCGCCACGGGAGGAGCCCACAAATCTCCCATGTCCGGCGTATTTTGTGAGTGTCTTGAAATGACCTTGAAAACCTACCTCTGTTACTGTGAGGGAGCAGGTGCAAAAATAACCTCTGTGTATTAGCATGGGGTGCTGTCCTTATACCCATTTCACGGTTGAAGAAACCGAGGGTTCAGTAGGAGAAGACACTTGCTCGGAGTCACACAACCAGAAAGTGGCATGTCTGGAATTTGACCCCAGACCTCAGTTCACTATATTAGACTCTCTGATTCAGGTTTGTTTGTTTGTTTTCTTCATGCTCTCTCTTCCTTTTCTTTGTTTCTTCTCTCCTATGCCCCTTGGCTGCTGGAGTCTTCCTTAAGGAAGGCAGCTGTCAGCCCTGCAGGAAGCAGACTATTAAGGGGAGTCCTGCGGTGACTGTGGATTGAGCCAGCTAGCATGCTCAGGAGGTGGACCTCAGCCGCAGGGACAGAGAAAGCAGCTGGAGGACCTGGGCAGTGAGGACCCCTGAGGGTTTGTGTCTGGGAGGCATGTTGGGGATGGGGCCTGGTGTGAGGAAATAGGGCAGTTGACCCCTTGGCATGGTCTCCCTCCATTTCCCAGGATCCTGGCCCTCCCCCAAAGGCCACATGACAGTTGGCTTTTATATTCCTGCTTATCCTGTTGTTTTTCTTTTAGAAAAGAGAGATGTGAAATATATCTTACGCTCACCTTTCTATCAAAAGTAGAAATAAGAGCTGTGTGTTTCCAGGAAGATGGGAGTGGATACACCTCTTTTCTTAGAAGTAAAGAATTTCGTATATCTGTTCTTGACTCTTAGAGCAAGGAATGGAGAGGGCTGTGATGGAGAAAGTGTGTGGGGCTTAGCTGGTTTGTGGAGTGACTCAGAAACATGGGTGGGTATCTGCAGAAGACACAGGCACTTTCAATGTGCCAGGCCTGTGCTAAAGTGCTTTCTTACAGTAACATCTTGACTCTTCAACAAAAACCTAACAGGGAGTTTACTGTCATTATGCCATTTACCAGGTGAAGAAATGAAGGCTTAGAGACACACAGTCACTAGTTCAAGTTCATGCAGCTAGTAAGGGACAAGGTCAGCATTTAGGCTGAGAGTTTGGAGCCCCAGGGCTTGTGCTTCTAATTATCCATGGGGAAAATTCCATAGCCTCCCAATAGCCCACCAAGCTCCTGCTGAGAAGTGCTGGAACTGCCACACACTTAATTTCATTCAAACCTCCCATCCTGGTGTCATCCCATTCAGTAGATGCATTGACTGAGGTTGATGAGTGCGGTTTAGCCTAATATCACCAGAGGGTGCCTGTCCTGTGTGTACATTGTGCTGGGTGCTGGGATGCTGAGATGCTCACAACCTGTTGTGGACTCTTGGTGACATTGCCTAGAAGAGGAGGTAGTCATTTCCCCTAGGGACTCCACTTTTTCAGACTTGAAGTTCGTTGCTTTTTACCCATTGTGTTCCCTACTCTCCCATCCCTTGTATTGCTGGGCACACAGTAGGTGTTCCATAAATGCTTACCAAGTGAATAAATGAATGAATGAATATTAAATCGTGTTGTGTTTTCTGTGATTGAAAACTTCGGTGCTTTGCAGATGCACCACGGATTGCATTGTATGGTGGACTCTGATGAAGTTAAGCTTCAGGTTGAGAAAAGAAGAAACATGGGTTTGGATGGAAGAAAGTAGGATAACAGAGTTCAATGTTCAGAATCTTCTGAGGGCTGTCAGCCTATATAAAGGTCTGATGGTTCTGAATTCAGTTATTATCTTGAGAGTGTAAAACTCCAGAAGGCTCCAGCTGTGCACCAATGAGATGGTTGTGAGGTCTCTGTGTGGCCTGAGGTCACCTCCAGCAGCAGGTATAGGAGTGAAGGGAGAGGTGTTGAATATCAGCAGCAAAGCCAGATGTTGAGGTGGGGTTTCTGGTTCTGGCTGAGAGCGTCAGGGCAGCTTTCTGCCAGGGGAAGATGGGGACACCCAGGTTTCTAGGACTGTGGCTGGCCCAGGGAAGGCAGCCAATATTGTGGTTTTGAATGAAATCTACTGTCGAGCAGTGCTGTGACCTGGAGCTCCTGTCGCTTTTTCTCTAGTTACTACACCTGAAGATTAATTTTTAATGGTACTTTTAAATGAGAGGAAAATGGAGTATTTTTTTCCCTCACGATGTTATTATGCTGTGTATACTAAGTGGGCTGTCTCATTTTGGATCGTATCAGTTGGTGGCTTGGCTGTTCAGCTCCCTGACTGCATCTTCAGAACATAAAGAGTGGCCCAGGGTGGCTTTTTATTACAAAGCGGAAGAAAGAATTAGAACCGGCATGTGCTGGACGGCCACCTCATGCCATGCACGACGGCACAGGCTATTCTCTAAGATGTAGGTTGAGCAGCTCACTCCCAGCCACACAGTGGCAGAGTCAGAATTTGGACTCCGGTCTCTGTTTTTGATCTTGCTTTCTTTGTACTACCTTGGGCTGACTTCTAACCACCTGCATGGCCAACAGAGTGCAGGCCCTAGTGCAGAAGGAGCTGTGAGGTTGGGACAGAAATGTCCTGTGCTGGCCTGCAGACTGTTCACCCGGGTCTGACTCCTGCTGGATCCTGTTCAGCATCTTTGTGCTTTCTCTCTGGGCTGAGCAGACAGGAGGCAGTGCTGAACTTGGAGAAGTCAGTGCAAGGTCAGATCTGGGGTTGACCTTGGGCCTGCTAGTTATTTCACAAGCCCTAGCCTCAGTTTCCTTATCTGTAAAATGGACGTGATACCATCTAGGTCAAAGGTCATCGAGGAAGATTCTCATGGATGAAGGGCTTGGTAAGTGGAAGGCCTTCAGCAATCATCGTTTTTGTCCCTCTAAGCAGGGAGGTGCTGAGTCACGAGTCCTGAGAGGACATCGCTTTCTCTTCCCCCCTTAAATGTGTCATTTCCCTGTCCCGAAGGTTGTATTTTCTGGGTGTGGTGAGCCCCAGGAATAATGCTGCAGTACAAGCTGGTTGGTGAAAGTCTTCCTTTCAGGTGAGGCCCCGTGCCTGGCTTGCAGCTGCCAGCATTGACGAGAACTGGAGGTGCCTGAGGGACTGTGGGGAACAGTGTGTGCGAATCTGGGCAGGGCAACTTACCGGAATCTCCAGGCCGCCCTGTGAAGGGATCTGGTTGCCAGGAGAGGAGAAGAGAAGCAGGTTCTGGGGGTGGGTGTTGGTGCTGCCAGAAGCAGGGCTCCTCCCGGCAAAATTGGTTCCCAGGTGTGAGCGCTGGGGTGCAGTATGGGCCTGGGAACGGCTGCTCCCCAAAGGTACCTTCAGAGGGCCGGAAACCCGGATTGGAGCATTTAGGGAAAGGATTTCTGAGAGTTTAGGAGCTGGGGCAGGGCCATGGGGAGCTCCACAAGGTGGGTTGCCTGCTGACAGGTAGTCTTTGTAGGGAAGAGGAATTGATAATGATGTGCTAGCTCCTGAGGTTTGGTCTCCTGTTTACCATGTTGCCATGTGGTGGTTTCTCTCCCTCCTAATGTATAGCTCTTCCTAGGGCAGAGAAGCTCCTTGCAGAGGACCCTTCCCATTGAAACCTGTGCACAATGGCTGTTGACCCACAGACAAGATGTGAACTTTGGGGTTCAATGTGGGCACGTCACACAGCCTCCTTTCTCCTCCATCTGCCACTGTTGCGTTGCTCAGGGACGTCTTACCTCACCTCTTCCTCGTGACTTCACCACATTGTTTCCTTTCTCCTGTGCTTCTCTCCACCTGTTGCCCCATCTATATTTCTTTCCTATGCTTCCTTCCATGCTTCCATACTTTCTTCCCCCAACCATCCTTCTGTGTTTCCCTGCACCCATCATCCTTCTACCCAACTCATCTCCCACCCATGCAGCCTTCTACCCAACCTGCCTTCCACCCAACCAGCCTTCCACCCAACCAGCCTCCCACCCAGTAACTCTTCCATCTAAGCACCCTTTTATCTGGCCACCATTCCATCCAGCTGTCTAATCGTCATTGCCTACCTATGATGTACTGGGCGCCATGCTGGCTATGGAGATGCACGGATAGATAAGTGCCAGCAAGGTCTCTACTCTGAAGGAGTTCATATTCTGCTGCGAAGCCAAGTATATAATTAAGTCATGTTAGCACAGTTTACTAGGTGCTAGGATAGAAGTATTAACAGGGCACACCGGAGCTTGGAGGGGGCGGAGGGTTCATCTTGGGTGCCCTAGGGAACGTTTCACTGGAGAGTTGTTTGAGTTGAGTCTTGGAGGATCAATTGCATCTTGAGGCCAGTGACGACTGGGAAGAGGAGGTAGAGGTGAGCATGCAGATCCTGAGACCCTGAATTAGTAGAACTGTAAGGGATTGATGGTCTGAGGCCAGAGGCCCCACTGTAGAAAACTTATTAAATCTTTGTTGCCTTGTCATCCCAGTGCTCAGCACATAGTATGTCCCTGGTAACTATTACTTCACTTCCTTTGCTGTCCTTTCCAGAGGCGAGTTTCTTCTGCATCATGCTTTTATCCACAGCTCTAGTCGTGGGCCTGGTTAGGAAGCAGCTGCTGCTGTGAGGAGCATGTGCCCCAGGGGTGTGAAGTGGGTCATGATTTGGTGTAATTGTTCAGAATCTCCCCCTTCAGGTCCAGCCTCACTCAGGCCCCAGTCACAGAATTCAGGGGAACTTAACAGGCAAGCCAAGTTTTTTTTTCCCCCCCAAGCATGCTTATTGGTAGAAATATTGGAAAAGAGAGGCAGAAAATAAAATAAAAGCAGAAAAAACAAAAGCAAAACAAAGCAGAAAACACATGTCACCTCTAACTCTGACCCTCAGATATAGCTGTTTTTAACATTCTGCTTCCTGCTTCCATATGGTTTGCTGTCTTGATTTAGTTCACTTAACATTATATCATTTCCCTTTCCCAGTGTCATTCAAAGTTTTGAAAATTTGTTTTGAGCAGCTTTCCCAGGTGTCATCATGCACCTGTGCAAGAAGGGTACGCTGTAACTAGTTTCTTCTTTGCAGGGGGCCTCACCCAGGACAGCTCATGCTGGGTGCATGCAGGCTGCTGCAGTATGATCGTCCTCGCTGTCATCAGCCACGCCAGCACTGCTGGCCACCCAGAGTGCCTTCTGCATTTGCCTGTTATAACACACAACCCTTTTCCACACATCTTTGGGGGTTTCCTTGGCCGAGCTCCCTAGAAAGATAGGAGAAGTTTATACAGTCTTGAGACATTCTGTCAGATTTCTTTTGAGGAATATTTCACCAGTGGCCACTTCACGGGCAGCGCCGGGAGGGGTTGCTAAGTGGGCTTCCTAACGTATCAGCATTCTAATGACTGCAAGTCCTCAGTGGGAGTGGAGCTATGCGGCAGGGGAGTGCCCCAAGACCAAACTGGGTTATGGGTGCTTTTCTCTGACTTCCGGTGTGACTGGCCAGCTTTCCACGTGTGCTGCCTGTTTGTGTTTGGTGCTTGGTCATTTCCTTTGGGGTGTTAGCAGGTTTTTCACTCACTGATTTGTAAGATCTGTTCTGATTAACTTGTGAATGTTGCAGGTGGGAGGGAATGGTGAGCCCCTTGGGACTCTTTGTTAGGCATGCTCTTTCAGGCTTGGGTACCTCCATTTCCATGAGGGACTTTGCTCTACAAATCTGCATCTGACTGTGGCAGCAAAATCCTGCTTTGCAAGTAAATGTGGGACCTGGCTTATTGATCTGGGCAGTTGCCCATTTTAAATGTCCCCCACTTGATAGTATTGGCCTAGGCACTTCTTTTTCCCTTCCTTTCTTTCCTCAAGAGCAAAGGCAGAATTCTGCTAATTTTCAGGTGTCAGAGTAAGTGGCAGCTCTTCAGAGACCTCCTCCTGGGACGTGCAGATTAACTGCTGGGGGGGGGGAGGGGTGGGAAGGGGCAGCGGGAAAGGAGTTAAATGGACTTTTTCTTCACAGCATCAGCTGCAGTTTCTAATTTCGTGGATGCTCCTGTGAACATTTGTCTTGAACCTTCTTGAGGGCAGGGACCACATCTCTCATTGCACCTTATGTCTTACCCCAACCCTTAGTGCTGGGTTTGGAAATGAATGTCCAGGGTGGTAAAGTGACTTGCCTAAGGCCACCCAGCTAGGAAATGGCCAATTCGGGACTTGACCCATATGTGCGTGTGCCTACCTTTGCCCTGGATCCCCCAGGACACTTTGCGCCTGTGGTCAGGGCTTTGCTTTGGTGCCTGGGTGAGTGGAGCAAAGTTGGCTGGTGTGGCAAGGCCTTGTGCCGAGCCCTGCTGGCATCGTTCGTTCCAGGTTATTTTGGCTCAGTGAGGACAGAGAGAGATCTAGGGGAAAGGTTGGGACTGGCTTCCAGGTGGGTGCCCAGTGCAGCTTGCTGCGCCCTCTGCTTGGCTGCATCCACACCCTGCACTCGGTGTGGCTTCCCTGGCTTTCTTGGGCGTGTCTTGTAAGGGGAAGGAAGCTTCCTTCATCACAGGTATGAAACCCACTGAGAACTCTGACTCCTCCACTCCAGGGCCCATCCTGCTGGCAGGAAAAGCCGCAGGTGGGGTGTGTGTTTGTGCTGGCAGTGGGGAGGGAGAAAAAGTGTACACAGTGGTCAGGTGACTTCCCTGTGGATTGGAAAGTTTGGTTCCTGGGTGGACAGGGATGGGGGAGGCCTCATGGTGGAGGGGAGAAAGACTGCCAGGTCTAACAGGGTGCTGCCAACCCCTGCTGTGTGAGTTTGGGCATGTTACTGATCTCTCGAAGACCCAGCCTGCTATTGGTGGAGCGGAGTCCTTAGGCCGGCTCTCAGGGTCTGAGTGTGAATTCAATGGCCGGACAACTGTTTCCGTCACTCAGCAAACGCTCAGTGCATGTTGGTTTTCTTTCCTTCGTCCCAGCCCCCATTTTCATAATCGACATAGGTTGAATTAGACCGAAAATTTTTAACATTTGGGAAATTCTCTGCAAAGTCAGTGAGAACTCAAGTTGGGAGTTCCTTCCGCCCACCAGAGGCTACCCTGTGCTGGAAGGGACCCAACAAGGAGGCTAAATATGAATGTTCAGAGCCAGTCCAAGTTCTTGGGGTCCCTGTGTGGTGGTGGAGAGCATACGGGTGTGAAGACCCATGCCTAGGGCCATGGCGTCTGAGCAAGTCTCTCGCCCCCATCTCCTCATCTGGGAGGTGGGCATGAGGGAGGGTTGCTGAGCCTAAAGCTGGGAGAAAACCCCCAGGATGTGGGGGAAGTCAGAACCATCCAGGAGCCACTTGAATCAGGGCTGGCCGGGCTTTCTCAGGGGGGTAGTGGTAGGTACCAATCCAGGGGGCTGCTTTTCTGGGGACTTTGTGGGTCTTCAGCCACAGCTTGCGTGTGGTTGACAGAATAATGGCGCCCTGAGAGACGTTCACATCCTACTCCCAGGAACTTGTGACTGTTACCATTCTGTGGACAAGAGGTGTTAAGCGTGTAGTGGATTGAAGGCTGACCTTAGAACAGGGAGATTACCCTGGATTTTCTGATGAGTCCCCTGTTATCACAAGGATCCTTAAAAGTGGAAGAAGGAGGCAAAAGAGGAGGTGAGAGTGATGCGCTGTGAGAAGTGACGTTGCTGGCTTTGAAGATGGAGGAAAGGGCCTTGAGCCAAAGACTGGAAGTGGCCTCCGGAAGGTAGATTGGTGAGGAATCAGGGATCTTTCAGAGCGTCTAGAACGGAATGGGACCCTGCCGACCCTCCGCGAGAGACTGTCAGACAGCAGGCTTGTGTGCCTCGAAGGTGCTAAGCTTGTGGTCATTTGTTCCTTCTGCCCTAGGAATGCAGTGGATTAAGCATTTGGTGGCCACACTTTGTGCCATGTACCGTGGGGAGTGGGAGCTGCAGAGGTGTTCTCTCGGGTGTGGCACTGGCAGGCAACCTCTTGTTTGGATGCGATCCCGGTGACTAGGGCCACCAAGGTCTGCCTGGAGACTTGGCAGGGATGGCTTTAGTAACCAGGTGTTGTGAGTCCCTGTGATAAAAGGTCCTGTGTACATGCCAAACGCCTGTCACCTGTCCCTCAGAGCTTTGGGCTGGGATGGCCTGGGAAGGATGGTGCAAGGGTGCCTTAGGGGTTGGGACTCCTCCCCCTCCCTCCCTGCTGTTTTAAGTTTTAATTGCTGGTCTGTTGGTGTTTGGTATTTCCTTAAGCATCTTGGGAGCACTTTGCAAGTACACATTAGCCTTCGGTGACGAGCTCATCTGGCATGCTGACTGTGCCCCAGCTCAGAACCCAGCACCGTCTCCATCTTTCCCAGACACATGTCCCAGCTCCTGCTGACAGGGGCCTCATGCGCTGCCTGGGCAGGGCATGTGGCCCTGTCCCCCACCCCAGTCCTCTTTTCTGCCCTGCCCCACAGGAAAGGGATATCAGGCAGCAGTGGGGCTGGAGGGGGGTGACACTGGCCCTATCTGCTCCACTCTTGGAGCGGAGGCACTGGGCCTTCCCTCAGGGTCTGCTCCCACCCCCACCTCATATAGGACCTGGTGGGGGCTGGCTGGAGCCTGGAGATAGGCAGAGGCATAAAGGAGGGTCCTGCACAGAGGAGGACCCCTGGTCAGGCTGGGCAAGCATGGGGTGGTGGGGACAGGGAGAGGGAAACCTGCCATTCCCTGAGGTCAGGGTGGGTGGGGGGCGTAAAGCAGGGTCTGAAGCTTCTGCTGAGACCTTAGCTCGGGTTGGAGGCTCAGTTAATTGCTGGTGAACACAGGCATTCCTGGGGGAGACTGGTACTCTTTATTCTGTATAGACAGATACCTGTGTTATTACAGTTGAAGAAAACTTAGGCCCAAAGAGGTAAAAGCACCTTGCCTCTCATTCTCTAAATCTCTGCAGCTGCTGCACACTTGGCTAAGAACATATGCCACCGTGGAGCCTTGAGGTCATCTTCCTGGAGCCTGGGGCTGTTTTAGGAGAAGATACATTGTGTCTGGGGGGAGGTATTGCACTAATACTGTACGTGTCTGTGTGTGTGTGTATGTAAGGTTTGGATTCACTGTACAGAATGATGTGAAAGCCTCATTAAACTCATCCATTCATCCACCCTTCCCTTTATCCATCCACCTCCCTGGTTCAACAACAAACATTTACTAAGGATCGACTCTGTTCCAGTTTCTATACTAATCCAGACGATGGAGGTAGAAAAGCAGGTAAGAGGTGTTTGCAGCTCAGTGGGGAAGGCCCCTGCATACTCACCCACCTGCCAGACTCAGCTAACAAGAATAGACACTTGGACAGGACAGGCAAGATGGGGTGGGGTGAGGGAGGAGAAGGCTTTGCAATGTGCGGCATGGGAGGAAAGCCCCAGGAGTGGTCCAGGAATGCAAGGAAGCCAGGCTGCCTGGCCTGGGCCCGGCATACAGTAGATGCTCTAGGATAACAGAAGTGGCAGCAGCAAAAGCACAGATTCTGTGCCCCCGTGACCTCTTGGTGTGCCCCACCCCTCCATGAGTAAGAGAGATCTGAGGGAAAGGCTGGGGAGACAAGGCCTGGGCCGGACAGCGGGGACCTTAAACGCTGGAGTGGGTAGCTGAGACTTGATCCCGCAAGAGGGGTCACTCCTCTTGGGTCTGAGTCATGGATCAGTCCCGGGAGATCTGTATAATTGATGTCCTGTTCTTAAGTGTTTCTAATGTGTTCCTTCCGCCTAGCCTGAGTCTAGTACTGTCAGGGGGATTTCTGTCTCCTCCATCCTCCATGTCTGGCACCCCAATATCTGCCACTGTTCATTTCCTGGGTTTTCTTTGTTTTGTTTTGTTTTTTGGTGCTTGATTTTGAACTTTCTGTGTGGCTCAGTTATACGTATTTTATTTCATTTAAGAATTCAAAATATACTTACTCGGCCTCACCCCGAATATGCTGATCTCTGGTGGTACAGACACTGTCCTACGATTCTGCCTTCCTGTTGCGTCTCCCTTTGCAGTTAAACAGAAACAAATCCACCCCTAACAGTTACCTAAAAAAAGCCTCATAAACTCCAGCCAGGACAGCTCCCTTGTGGTCATCAGGTGGGCCCCGCAGGTACCTGGGCCAAGTATGGGCTGCTCACCTGTGGGGCGAAGCCCCACCCAATAGATTTTGCCCCCGCCCGGCTCAGTTGCCCTCCGATGTCCTCCTCATCACTGCTGGTGGTAGCCTTTGTGGGCCTAGCCACCCATCATGCCAGGAACAGCTGGGGGCAAGGCCCAGGCTTGTGTTTGGCTTTAGCCAAGGTCAAGTTGTCAGGGACCTTGCCGGGGAGGGCTCACTTGCTGGGGAGGTTGGAGGAGGAGGGGGACCCAGACCACAGCCTGGCAGCCCTTTTCTGTGCAGTCCCAACCCATCAGCTGCTCCATCCACCGGGAACACCCCCACTCACTCTCACCAGGTGGTGGGGCGGGAAGTGAGGAATTCAGTGAGGGCATTATCTCTGATCTTGATGTGCCCATTTCCGTGCAATATCTTGGGTTTGGCCACCATGCAGACACCTGGCTAGAATAACAATGAGCAGATGCTTCCAGGGCCTGCCTCCTTCAAGTGGCCCAGGGGATGCCCCTTGAGGGGCAGGCGCTGCTGAACCAGCACTGAGGTCCCTGCATTTCCATCCTCTCTGACAACGACCAGGACACTGGGAGGGCAGTGGCCCCTGGGCTGGCCTGGGCTCCCGTTGAAAAGAGAACTTGGAGGCCAGCCTGTAAGGCTGTTTTTCAAACAGGTGTGCTGGGGCAGGGGGGCAGGGTCAGGTAGGTGCCTGGGCATGTGTGAGTGGGGATGTATCTAGAGAAGAGGACTAGGAAGTCCTAAAACCTGAAACCAAACCTTCAGAATTGTCACCCCTTATGGGATATCTCTTTTGATGTCAATGTATCGGAGGTCTTAAGTCACCCGCGCTTTGCCCCCTAAAAAAACTGCTGTCTGCTGATTCCCCGTGAATCTGAACTGTGCCTTTACTGAGGGTGGAGTGTCCATCAAGCACCATTATAAAAGGAAAATATAAGACAAGGCAACAACATAGTCCCAGTGTCATTATATTGGGGTTTCTTGTGATCCTTTCTGTCCTTGTCCACCAAGAGTTTTTTACCTTGGCTTTTTAAATAATTTGTATTTTCCTTATCATAAAATACATACTTATTTTGTATAACGAAGAATGAGAGAGCACTTCTCATGAACTAGGCAACCGCCCCAAGGCCTTTGCGAGTGTGAACTCATTTCATGTGACCCCACAGTGGTCCTGTGAGGCTGTACTAATAGGACACAGGGGTTAGGTGGTGGGAGGGGGTCACAGGGCCCCTTCTTGGTGAAGAGCAGGCAGTCTGGAGTCTGTGGCCCCTCCACTCTAAAAGAGAGAAAATTAAAAATGTCAGTTCCACTACCCGGGAACTGGCCATGTAGAGAGCATTTCATTGTTTAGATGTATCATAGTTTATGCAACTAGTTTTCTATCATTTGGGTCAATAACATTTTTTTGAGTGTTCCTGCATATATATACTTTTGCACCCTGGTTCTCCTTCCTTTTCATAGATGTACTTTTTTTCATGCCATCTCTGTACTTTTGAAAAGTGTACTGAACTGTAAGAATGAGCTAAAATTCCCCCAAACACACCCATCGGCACTGTCGTGACCTCAGTGCATACTTTGAATGAGGGGGTTGTTTCTGGTGACTGAGGTTCACGGTGAGCAGCTTAGGACAGTGCAGATGACAGAGATGACAGTGACCAGAGCCTGGGAGGCAGGCTCAGGGCGGAGGCCAGGGAGTGACTCCACAGGTTTTCAAGTTGTCTGTTACAGATGACAATTCATTATTGAGGCAGTCATCAGTAAGTCATGGGCTGGCATATTCTTCTTCATTGTTACATAACAGAATGATGTCATTGCTGTCAAGTATTAATTATTGAAGTCCCTTTATTTAATATTAGGCTTTGTGGTGTTGGATACGGGTAAAAAGGGACCGTATACTAAATCCGATAAGCTCAGGGGAGGCCTGCATGGTGGCCTTACAAACTCAGACACCAAAAATAACCACTAGGATGGTCTGAAATTAAAACTTTCTAACTAAAAGTGGGTCATGGCGGGCAGTCATGTGCTAGGCCGGTATCTTCCTTGACAAAGGTCAATCTTTACCTTAACTGAGCTTGTCTATTGTCTTTTTATTGGCTACGATAACGTACCTGATAATATACCTTCAAAATATCAAAGTTATTACCCCTCCTTCCCGCCACCCCTCAAATCACAACCACAATGCCAGAGCCGATACCACAAACCCCTCATTGTTATTATTAGTACGTTAATTTGTTGACTGTTAACTCTCTTGTATCCACCTATGTAAAAGAAGTACCCATCTATTTCCTTTACTTTTTATCCAATCCCAGAGATTTCTCTGATTTTGCTTTCTCCCGCCTCCCTAATCTGTCACCAATGGATTTCAAGTAAACCCCCTCCCTTATGTCTTGCCCTTTCCGATGCATAAAATAAGTGGTAAAACTACCCTTTTCCAGCATAATTTCTCAATCCATTGAGATTTTGTTTCCTGGTAGTTGTCATCTGTTTTGTTCAAACTCATAAAAAATTCTTACAGATTTGGACGTTTCTTAGGGTGACGTGGACGAACATCAAAAGTGAGAGGAACGAGGATGTTAGGCAATGCCGATCCCTTTCTGGCCAAGCACCGTGACTGACAGACACACTGTAGGTTTGCGGTGAATAGGATCCTGCCAGATCGAGACAGAGAAGTGGTGCAATCAGTTGTGTCCTGTGACCCTGTTCATCCCCAAAGGAAGGTCTTCGTCCTCCCCCTGGCTTCTGCCGGGGTGCTCTATGCTCTCAACTGTGCATGTTGCGTTGGACACCACCCTTCGGGTGCCTGTGTGATTTGAGTAGAGAAAGTAGGAAGTGACAGTGTGTGTCGAGAGCTATACATCCCCCTTTTCCCCATCTGAGATTTGTGTCTCCTCCCGATGTTATGATTTGTGGGAATGGGGGTGTGGAGGTCCCCTGAGGCTGCATGCTCCCTGGACCCTGTCGGAAGGACTAAAAGTGGGGCAGGTAACAGGTGCTCAGCGATTTATTTTCCTTTTCTTTTGTTCTGTTTCATTTCCTTCCTCCCCTCTGAACCTCTCCACATTGTCTGAATTTAGAGAGCATTCCTTTCCCTTCCTTCTTTGGCTACCTTTGGAGCCCTAGGAAAGTTCCAAGGCCTGCTACTTCCTAGTTAGGTGACCTTGCACAAGCTACTCTGGGGAGCCTTAGCTGTTCATTCCCCAAACACGTCTAGTGACTGCTTTTGAGGGTGGGTGGGGACTGAGCGAGACCCTGATCTACAAGAGCCTGGCATGGGGCTGGCACAGACAAGTGGTGCTCAGTAAGCGGGCGTGTGGCCCCTCACCTTTCTCCCAGCAACAAGCACTCACACATCACTTTATTTCAAAATTGAAAAGGAAGCAGCCAGCCTGCCTCTAGGAGCAGGGTTTCTCCAATGATTTCTGGGCGTGCCTGCATCATCACTGCCTGGTGGGTGGACCCCACCACAGGCCTGCAGACCTGCATTGCAGTGGGTAGGCCTCAGGGATCTCGGTTGTAACAAGGCTCTGGGTGAGCCTTTGGTACACTGAGTGGGGAGGCCCACTGGCCCAGGGAGACTGCTGTGAGCCTAGTGCTGTAACCTGTACCATCACTGCTCTTGGTAACTATGGCAATTCACACACACATACCCCGAATGGCTGGGTGTGTGTGTGTGAGAGAGAGAGAGACATACACATGCATGCACACACACACACACACACACACGTCACCAAGTTCCGTTCCCACGAAGATCTGGAGACTCAAGCTCCCCAAGTCAGGGTTCCTTCCTCAACTGCTCTTCTGACATGTTAATTAAGTAAGATTCCTGCTGCTTTTTAAATTTTTTTTATTTTTACCTTTTCTCCCTTTTTCTCCTTTCTTTCCCTGGATGATATGTGTACTGCCCATGCACTCTTTCCCTCTCCTGACCCCTCAATATGCTGCTGGATGGGATATAGCGGAGCTGCGTTCTGAGCACAGGGGAAGGAGGAGAGGAGGGTAGAGGAGAGGGTGAGTCTCCAGGCTTCTCCAGATCCCTGGCTTGGAGTTTGAAACAACTCCTTTCCTTCTGTGAGCACTTGGGGGTGGGGGTGGGGATAGTCCAGTGGTGGTAACTCTCTGCGTTTAACTCCCATTCTGTTGGATTTTGCTCCCTCACCCCTTCCTCCTGCCCCACCCCCTCCACCTTGGATTTACTCAGGGTCCCATGGGCAAGGTCGATTGCTGCCAGTGTTTACTTAGTGAAAAGTGCCTGTGTGACTTGAAGCAAAGACCTGCTTCCGTGAAAGTCAGAAGTGCATTCCGAGGTCAGGAACGTGACCTCCCGGGAGCCCAGCTAATGAAGGTTTAAAGAGGAGTTGGAACAAAGGTGGTGATTATGGGACATGTGGAGCTGTGGGATGTGGCACAGGGCAGGTGCGGTAGGGTTGCTTGGTGGAGCCAACTCTGCAGCACCCCCGGAGAGTGGGAGCTCAGGGTGCTGGGAACGTGGCCCAGATCCCCACATGAGGCAGGGGTTTGGTGTGACGAAGGACCCGGAGGAGACTTGCAGTCTGATGGGCCTGGGTTTACGTCTGCCCCTTGCTACCTGTATAACCTCAGGCAAGGTTACCTTTTCTGTGCTGTTTCTGTCATTTTGGGAAAAAGACCTGACTCTGGGGTTGAGCATTAATGGGGATCAAATGGGGGGATTTCAAAGGGGACTCTTCTGTGATAGGTGATTAATAAATGCTGTATCCTATCTTCCTCCTTATTTTGAGCATCACCCCCTCCTACTCTGAGCATCCTTTTCCTTCTTACCAACTTACATACCTCTCAGGGGCCCCATGATCTGTCCACAAAACCTGCCCTTATCCATGTGGAGCTTCCCGAGTCCTGGAGCGCGTCCACTACAGCTCGTTGGCTTGGTCCTGACATGGACCTTCTCACGGACCCCTTTCTTCAAGGAGATTTGAAGCTCTTTGCAGGCAGGGCCCTGTGTGAGTTGAGTCTCCTTCAAAGTGACTTTCCTGGACAACAGGCATGCCCTACAACTTCCCTGAGTCTTCAAGGGTAGGTAGGTCCTCCTGCTCTGTACAGAACTGCCTCCTTGAGTCATTGTTTGATGGCTCAGTTCCAGGCCACTTGTCCCCTTTGTCATGGGGATTTGATTGACATTTGGATCTTTGCTGACCTTTCCCTCAAGGATTTTGTGGGCCAAAGTAAACAAAAGGAATTAAAAAGAAAAAACTTCTAAGGTCTGTCATCAGTAAAAGGCCATTGCTCATGACTTTTCTGAGCTCATTTCAGTGTCTTAATCCCGTTTAGGCTGTGAAGGAGAGTGACGGTTTGCCCACTAAGTGGAAGGGCTTCTGTTACCGAGGACCCAGTAGGTGAAAGGGCAAGTGTGAGTTACCGTGAAGCTTCCCCCTAACCGTACAAGGCAGGACCCATTTTGCAGAATGGGTGTGATGCCGAGGATCGATGCTCACGGCTTCACTGCTGTTCAGGGACGTTCTCACCTCAGTCGGTTTGTTTCTAAGGTGCTGTGGGTCACTCCCTTCCGTGTCCTGCCCATCCTTTCTGCCAGCCTCTTTCTCTCTCTTAAACTTAGTACTGCTGTTCTTCTGAGGTCAGCCTAGTGAGGTCACCCCAGGGACCTGTTCTGAAGACAACTGTGTCCCTGTAACTGTTGGGGCCCCAGTCCTGGTGGGACTACGGGACAGTCTGTGAGCAGTGCCCGCATTCTACCTGGATGCTGGCCCAGTTTCTCCAGGAGCATTAGTCTTCCCTCCTGCAGGTGGAGAGATGCAGTCAGGTCAGCTTTTGGGGGAGATGCACCTCCCTACTCCCGTCACGTCAGCCCTGAGCCTAGTGGACATGATGTCATGGCTCCAGGCCACAGTGGGACATTCTTCCTACTCTGACCAGAAACCATTGGAAGAAGTGTGTCATGGGTGGCACAGAGGACTTAATGCAGGACAGAGAGTGAGATTTGCGGCCATAGACAGGTCATTAGGATGGGCCATTTTGGTCACTGTGGCAGAGGATGGTGTTGAAGGTCTCTGTTCATTACCTTTTCCAGCAACCAAGCTCCTACTCTCCCCATCTCTGGCTCCCAGAACCTTCTTGGATAAGGTTCACCCAGCCCCCTAGTCTTTCTCATTGCACTGTCCTTCGAAGGCAGGGCAGCCTAGTGGTCAAGCAAAAAGGCTCAGAAGCTGAGGGCCTGGGCTCTTGTGTCAGCTCTGTCTCTGGCTGCCTGAGTGGCTGTGAGCATACAGCTTGCTGTGCTCCAGTGTTCTCGTTTGAAAATGTGTTCAGACCTCATACCTGTTGAGGTTACAGGACTTAGGACAGCCAACGCTCTTGGAGCAAGCTCAGAGGGGCTGGACCTTTGGTCATGTAGCCTTCTGCTGACAGCGCCCCCGCACCTACCAAATTAAGGAGCAGTTCCTCTCCCAGGGATTGCGTCTCCTGTCCACTCTCACTGGAAATTTGCTTCTCATTCTGTATCCTGCAGGTCTTAGCTGGGCTACCTTGGGCAAGTCACTTCACTTTTCTGAGCTTCCTTTCTCAGTTTTCCAGCAGTGAAATGGAACCAGATATTTGTTTCTAAGGTTTCTCATGCTCTGTTGGGCTGGGGCCTCTCACAGTATGGTTCAGCCTCTCCTCCTCTGCCCCACTCCTGCCACCCCGCTGTGGGAACCTGGACATCACCACCTGACGATGGACATGCACTTTCTGCATGTTTGGTTCTCTGGTGCTCTTGGTATAGCCTGAGTGCGCCCTGTAGGCAGGGATCCTGTCTTCCTGGATGGACGTGACTTCCAGCTCCTAGCACCATGTCTGACTTAGTGAGTGCTTGCTATGTAGCTGTGGTTCATTGCTCCCTGTTCTGGCCCATCATTACTGAGCATCTGTTGAGTTCTCAAGTGCTGTGCAGGGCTTCGGGAGTCTGGCCCCAGAGAGGCTGTAGTCAGTGTGCCTCACAGAACTGTAAAGCAGGGCTCCGTGACGCCATGCAGGGGAAGGTGCTTGGCCAGGGGGCTCACTCTGTGGGGACCCCCTTGTCATCTCCTGTGAAGCCCACAGTGCAGAGGATAGTCCCACTCTCATTAATGAGCAGACTGGCTTCAGTTTGTACCTCCTGAGCCTAACTGGTGGGCATCGCTATAATAGTAGCTGGTCAGGACTGTTACTGAGGCTGATGCTGACACCCTGCATGAGTCATGAGCCCACCATGGGCAGGTCTGTGGGTCGAGCAGTTTCTGTACAGTTTCTTATCTACAATGAGCCCGAAAGGACATGGATTTTAATGGCTGGTTTTTATTAAACAGATGAGGAAACACTTCCAAAGATCCTAAAACTCAGCAGCTGACTGCAGCTCTGGGATTCACTCAAACTCAACATCGTCCCCACATCTCCTGAACGAGGAATCGGTGAGCGTGAGGGGAGCGTGTGCTCGGGGATACCAAATCAGCAGAGCCGTGCCGTCCCAGCACCCATTGGGTAGAAACTCAAATGAAGCCAAAATAGAATCTGTCAGCAGGAGGATGGTGGCCACTTTCTCGCGGCACCAATCTTGATTTATCTTCCCAGGCTAGGCAGGCCCCAGACCTCGGGGCATCACAGAGAAATGAAGTGAACACACAGCTAGAGGAACTGCTGCCTCTCCCTCCCCCCATCAGAAAAAGATGAAGTCAACACCTCTTTTGTGGCATCGGTGTTGAAAAAGCCTGAGGGAAAGAGAAAGTGAGGCCAGCGGAGGTGGGGACAAGGTTACTGACCTGACTCTTGCCTCAGAGAAATGCTTCATCATCCCCGCAGCCAGCTTCCCGCAGCCAGCTTCCCGCGGCCAGCTCGCTCTCAGAGGTGTGATAGCAACCTGCTGACTCCGGCCCGTACTAAAATTAACAACATGAGTTGACTGGTGCTGCTGCAAGAGATGGAAAGAAAGAGAAAACACACACAGAAGCCAGGGGACCGAGCGGCACAGAGAGGGGACGACACGCACCGCGCTTGGGGACATGCTCTGTGGCCCCCACACTAAGCTGTGCTGGGGACTTCCAAACCTGGCTTCTGTGTCATGGTCTCATGCCCCATTCCCCAGGCTCTGCCTACCCAGGACACCTTAAGTCTTCCAGTTACCAGAGCACCCCCCGTGTATCCCATACTTAGGAGACATTGGTGTACAAAGATGCTCTCTTGGAGTTGGGTAGGAAAGAGAGACACCTTGCTTTTCTGAAATATTGCATAGGCAGGGTCAAGGAAATGACAATGTTTGGTCCTGCCCGGGAAGCAGAGGAGCGAGAGACTCAGCTGAGAGAATGGGGGGAGAGCTGTATTTTCTCATGGGGCAACTCTGTGTCGAATTCCGCACCACCAGGCGAAGTAACCCCCTCAGCACTTGGCAGGCACAGGGGCAAAATACCGAGGATCAGGGAAACCCAGAAGGTGCCGATTCCCCAGCCCTGAGGGATGTTTGCTGCAAAGTCCACAATATTCCTGTAACATAGGCTCACAGGAAAAATTAGAAAAAAAAATGTTAACCAACAT
This sequence comes from Desmodus rotundus, assembly GCF_022682495.2. Classification (NCBI taxonomy): domain Eukaryota; kingdom Metazoa; phylum Chordata; class Mammalia; order Chiroptera; family Phyllostomidae; genus Desmodus; species Desmodus rotundus. The sequence goes on along the minus strand of NC_071394.1, from coordinate 8,528,496 downwards.
GTTATTGAGGGGACCTGCATAAAAAGAGCACACGTATCACAAACTGCACATGTGTGTGTAGTTGCCACCTGGATCCATAGAACACGAGCAGCATTTCAGGAGCCCCCTTCTGCCCCTTGTCACCCTCTGTCCCTCCCTGCTCGCTCAGCAAAACCTCGTCCTGGCGTCTCACAGCACAGACTAGTTCGGCCTGTCTGTGAATTTAATATAAACAACATCACATGCACTCCCCTGTGTCTGTCTTCTCTCACTCAAAAGTAGGTTTGTGGGACGTATTCCTATGTCGCACGCAGTGGGAGGTCATCCTGATTGCTCTGTGGTATTCCATGGGGTGCGTGTGTTTAAAATCCACGCCGCACTGATGAGCATTCAAGCAGTTCCCCGTGTTTGGCTGTTATGAGTAGTGAGTGCTGCTCTGAACCCGCTAAGACATGCCTTTCAGTGAACACTTCTGTGAGTTTATACACAGCAACGGGCCTGCTCGGTCACAGGGTATGCCCATGTCCAGCTTCAGTGGGCAGTGCAGAACACTTTCCCAAAGCGGCTGTTTGTCTGTCTTCAGAATGCCTGTCCATCCGCGTGTATGGGAATTCCACTTTCACATCAGAACCAGTTTTGCTATTGTCTGTCTTTCTTATTTCGGCCGAACCGTTAACGAAAGAGCGCATGACCTGAAAGGAATCCCATCCCACCGCAATGGAAAGGGCTTCTCCAGAGAGGGTTCCCTTCGGTGACCGTGGACGTCGTGTGCGGCATGCTGCATCCTGCGTTCTGGCAGGGGGAGCCCGTGGTGGGCCACCTCCTGGCCCGAACCTCAGTGCTCGCTGCCTGGCCTCGGTTGGGGACCACTGCTTTGCTGCACTAATACCCAACAGAGCATGTCCCAATTCTTCCCCAGGTGACGGAGCTGTAATGGACCCGACCCGACAAAACAAACTTGGATTCAGACTTGCCTGGGGGCCTCAGTAAATATTTAACACACTGCGACCCCCATTCTCTCTGCTGCCAGGAGCTGGGGCCATTGTGATAAGCCCCTGTCCTCTGCCTGCTATAGGCAGCCCCTGGCCGCTGACTGGGCTCCAGGCCTGACATCCTGCAGTGAGGCTGTCGTGGCCTGGCAGCTCCTGGTGTTTGCTCGTGGGGCTGAGGGTGGCTACTTGAGCTCCCAGTCTGTGTCCGGCAACATGCCCAGGGCTTTGTGTTGATTACTTTCTGTAACCTCACAGCAGTTTCGTGAGGTAGATTTGATTTGCCTCCATTCTGCCGTTGAGGAAGCTAAACGGTTTCCCCAGAGGAACCTGGCTAGTAAATTTGGTAGTTTGACCTCAAACTTTATTGTTTGAACCCACATACTGTATCTTTCTCTTTGAGCTGATGTTTAAACATTTAAGCTTCCTTTTGAGCTCTTCTTCTCTTGGCCTAAGAGCTGTGTCAGGGGGGTTTACTTGGGACAAGGGGAGCCCACCCTGTGACCCCTGGTCATGAAGAATGATTAAAATGGAGGATGGGTGCCCTCTGGGATGGCTGCCATGAGCAGTGGGTCCCCAAAGATGTCTCTAGTCCCCAGACCCTGCGAAGAGGTTATCTTACGTGTGTACAGGGACTTTGCAGACACGATTCAGGTTCGTGTCCCTGAGGTGGAGAGGTTATCTCGGGACATCTGGGTGGGCCCAAGGTGATCACATGGGTTCTTAGAGGTGGAAGAGGGAGACAGAAGGTTACTGAAGGAGACAGGAGGATAGAAGTGGGTTGGAGAGATGCTGTGTTGCTGTATTTGAAGGTGGGGGAAGGGAGGCCCAAGCTGAGACATCTGAGAGCAGCCTCCGGAAGCTGGAAAAAGCAAGGGAACAGTTTCTCGTAGGGCCTCCGGAGGGAACAGGTCTGCCGGCACCTCGATTCTAGCTCAGTAAGAACTGTATCAGCTTCCTGACCTCCAGAACTGTAGGATCACACATTTGCGTTATTTTATCCCACTGAGTATTTGAAAATTTGTTATTGCAGCAAAATGTCATTGACGACAGTTGGTATAATGGTCGAGCTCATAGGCTTTGGGGCTAGACCGCCTGATTTCCAGTTTTGTTCTATGATTTTCTAGCTGTGTGATCTTGGGCAACTTGCTTACCTTGCCTGGGTCTCCTGTTCCTCCTCTCTAAAATTGGGATAAGGAGAGTTTCTGATACATAGGGGTGTTGTGAGGACCAAATGAAGATTCTGTGCATGCAAAATGCCTGGTTGTGAGTTTTAGGGTCCAAGTTTGGGGCAGGCATCTCTCACTAGTAACGAGAGGGGGCGGATCAGGGTGCAGACTTGGGAGACAGACTGGCCTCAGATTCAGGCTCTACTCTTACTGGTTTGGAGCAAGGAAGTTAGCTGTCTGTGCCCTGTTCCCTCATCTGGAAAATAGGCAGGAGTTCCAGTGTGGCTCGGGGTTTGTATCCGATGGTGGCCAGAGCTTTTAGCAGGGTGAGTTACAGGCACTCCGAGAAGGGCAGTTACTGTTATCAGCGGGTGGCTGGTGATGACTGGTGGGCCTCCAGCCCATGCCTTGTGGGTCCATTTGTTCTTCAGTTATCACTGTAATAACTTTAGTGCACTGGGTCGGGAAATATAAGTATCCCCACAGAGCTGAACAGTACCTAGTAGGCGCTCAGTCATTGCTGAATGAATGAATAAAAAAGGGAACAGGCCCCAGGCCCGCCCTGAGGAACCTCTCAGTACAGGACAAGGCTTGGAGCCGCGCCAGCGCCAGCACTTTGCGGCAGTCTTTAAAAAGAAACAAAACAAAGTATGACTTCCTACCAGCTGACCCAAAACCCCCTCCGCTCACTGTCTGGACCTCTCAGCCCTGCAGAGCTGTGTGGAAGGTCTGGCTGAGCTGTTAAGTCCCTGAGCCAGTCCTCCGAGCTTTCTGGAACTTTCTCTCCTCATCGTTATAATGGACATACCTCAGCCCCCTCTGTCCTGCCAGGGTAGTTCTGAGAAGCCCTGTGCAGTAGAAAGATCTTCTGAGAAATCTGGTGCCCATGGGAGGTGACGCTGCCCTGTGGGTCCCTGGTCTGCCACCTTACCTCCATTTGGGTATCAGAGCTATAGGGTGTGATTTTTAGAGAGTTCCCCTCTAAGTATATTAGGGACAAATATAAAGAAAGGAGAATAACCAATTACTGCTCTGGCTTCATGATTATAACAAGATTTTTTTTTTTTTTCTTGTGCCCAGGCCTGATCTTTTGACCAGAAAGGAATTAAAAGGATACCCTTCCTGATTGGTGGCCGTACCTGTCTACTGCATGGAGCTTCATTCAAGGATTTTTTGAGCCATGTGGATTTACAGTGATATTCAGCTGCCTGGGGAATAACGCTGGTGGAGGAACCGTCCCTGGAATTACACACACCTCGCATGTTTCTGGATGCTAAAGGTGGTGTTGAGGAAGGCCCTGGCTGAGTGCCTCGTGGATTCCTGCAGCCTGGATGCTCAAGGGGGATGGAGGACCACAGCTTCCTGCACAGGCTGAGCTCTTACCTCGGACAGGAATGTTTGGTTGGGTCTTTCCAGACCTCTGTGGAGACTCCGTGGGAAACGTAAGTCCCGCCTCATGTCTCAGGTGCACTTATCTCATGTGTGCCTGTCAAGCACTCACTTGGGCTTTATAGGTGACTCTGTCCTGGCTGGGGTACCTTACTTGATGTGGCCGGCCCTCAAAAGGAGCTGGCATTGAATGAGCTCACCCTGTGTGTCTGGCTTGGTGCTAGCCCTCGTGGGAGACAGATGGCAAAAGAAGGTGCGTCCTGGGAGCCACCGGTTTCCCTTGCTGACATGTGTCGTCGCATTCATCAGCTTCATTGAATTTCCTGGTTTTTGTGTCTGCCTCCATCTTGCACACTGTAAGTGCCTTGAAGGCCAAGGCCTGTTCTGCCTGGCTCTGTGTCTCTTGAGACAGAGCCCAGTGCCTGGCGCATACAGTGCTTCTGCAGAAAGGGTGAACTGAGACAGGACTGTTAATGAAGTGAGACACCAGAGAGTAAATAGGGAAGGTAGCATTAGGGGGCAATTCCTTGGCTCCATGCTTAGAGTTAGAAACAGTCGGATGTCAGCAGGGTGGCTCTGGAGCCTAAGGACCTGGGTTTGAGGATCTCACCTGTACCTCCTGTGTGACTCTGGGGAAATGACTGCTGGACTCCTCGCTCTTCTCTGTTCCATGAGAGTGAAGTAATGTCATACTTCACAGGGTTGGTGTCGAGGATCGCAGCATCGGGTGCACTGTGCCGACAGCCTGTGTCAGGCCTGGCACTCAGCAGGCACTGGGCACTTGATGGGGGTGGGGCTCACTGTTGCTTGGGGGAAAGCTTCCTGGGAGAGTAGGTGTCGCTTGGGCCTTGAGAGCCTTTCTGAGCAGAGCCAGGGGGGCTGTGCTAGACTTTGAACTGGGCGCTGCCAATTGGCATGGGCAGTCGCTCAAAGGCCACAGTCCTTGGAGCCCGTGGGAAGGCGGAGTGGCAGCTCAGTAGCAGGTGAGGGAGGGGACAGCTGGACTTGAACTTGGCAACAAAGGCTTGTGGCGTGGTTCTGCTGTTGACAAGCAGGACGACTGCCCTGCCCCCCTGGCCCCCCACCGCCCGTGTCCTGACTTGGCAGCTGTGAGGTTGGTGGCTCTGGGGACGTTGCCTTAGTGTTGGGCTATCCACAGGAGAGTGGCAGTTCAAACAACCAGTGTCCATGGGCCCTCTCAGGTCCTCTGGAGCCACCTGGCACTGGACTGCCAAGACTACACTTGGGGTGAGGCCTGGAGTTCAACTTCAGTTGGGTCCCCAGGTCCCCTCCTGCTGGTGGCACCGCTCAGAAGGCCTTTCCCTGACCTCCTAATGGAAATGACGGCCCCCTGGTTATTCCACCGTGTTCGACTCACAGTTCCTGGATGGATGGGCTGTGAGAGTACACTCATTGGTGCAAGGTGTCCAATTTCTTGTCTTTGAGAGTCATCTCTAGAGTCATCTCTCTGAGGTCAGGAAACATGATAATCTTGCTCACAGGCTAAACACATAGTAGGCGTCTTATTTACTGCATCGTAGTTAATTACTCTTTGTGGTTTCCTTTCAGTGGCTTCCATGAAAAGGACAGACAAAAGGGAAACACTTTCCTTTGTAGCATCTATAAAACCGGCCCGACAGTCCCACTCGGTGGACGATGGTGTGCCCATGCGACAGTTGAGAACTTTAAGGCTTTGGGAGGCCATGTAACTTTCCCAAGGTTATTCATGCAAGCCAGAAGGCAGAGCAGGAAGCCAAGAAGGGAGTGTGTGTGTTTGTATTTGTGAGTGTGTGCTGAGCACTGCCAGCTGTGAGATGCTCTTGGGGTTCTTAGAACTGGGTGCCCTCTTTGTTGTCCTGGGGAGAAGGATTTTTCATAAGACCTCAGTCCCCCACTGGGTGATGGGGGCAGGCACTGTACTGGCCTGGGGATGCAGTGGGGTTGGCATCACAGTCCAGCCCTGGAGGCTCCTGGTCTTCCTGGAGCCCATGCCCTTGGGTGAGTGATGGGTGCTATGCTCATTGCTCTGTGGCCAAGCAGGTCAGGGAGAGGAGCTGTGCAAGCAGGCCTGTTGCAGGTGTGGGGAGTTGTGGAGTTGTGGAAGGCTGGCAGGTTTAGCTGGGCTTGCAGTGGTGGACGGGCCTGTCCTAAGGTTGGGAGCAGCTCCACTGGAAAAGTGAGTTGGGGGCACCGAGTCCCAGCACTGCCCCTTCCGCTTCTGCCTCGCAGGGCTCTGGCACCTCTTCTTGCCATCTCCCCCCTCACTCCCGCTGTGGCCTCTGCACCCTCACTTATCACATGCCCCACAGCCCTGGATTTTCTCCTGTTATCGGTTACTCCCTAGAACAACCCTGTTGTAGTGGTCCTGGTTATCTTCTGCTCCTCCCAGGAGGGCCAGGGTGGGCTTGGGCACCAGAAGGCACACAGTGGTCACAGTGAGAGATGAGACTCCCACTCCCCCTCCCTTCTGCTTGGTCTGAGCACTGGCCCGGTGTCTGCATGGGCGCCCCTTCTGGACAGTGAGGGAGCAGTAATCACCATGCAATCACCATTTATTAAGCCAATCTCTGTGCAGGGCAGTCAGCAGACATTATTCTGTTCCATGCCCAGAATAGACCGATGGGGTAGGCACTATTTTATGGGGTTCTTTTTTAGTGTTGAAGTAACTGGAGCACAGAGAGGCAAAGCGGGTCTCCCCAGGGCACAGGCAGGATTTGAAAACAGTTCTTTCTGATTCCACAGTCACTTGAGGTGTATCCCTTTCTCCCTTCTTGGCCCCCAGGGGCTGTGTGACCTTAGGCAGATTACCTTTCTCCTCTGGACCTTTTTACCCTCACTGGCAGGAAAACTGTCTACTTTCTCTTCTTACTTGAGACAGGTCTTGTAGGAGCACTGGGACACTTACCCTGGGACACGGTTGTTGGAAGAGTGTGGCCTCTGGAGCACAGCCGCATCGCACAGTCTGAGTCCGTGGCTAAGCCGGAGTAGGAGGGCGAAGGCTGACCGATTGGAGTGCACACCAGCCTCTCTGCTCTGTCCAGGGAGAAGCCTGGCAGCTTTCTGGGTCTCTCTGACCCTGTTTCTTCGCATATAAAGGGGGGGGTGGGGTGCATGCACCTCTCCAGGTCGGAAGGTTAACCGGGCACATCCAGGCATTCATAAACACTGGCCAGGGAGCGACCGCCTGGCTATCATTGAGCACCCTCAGTCTCCAGACTCAGCCTGGAGACTGAGTCATAGCCCTCCTCTCATGGGGACCCTTTGCAAACTCCAGGGGCCCCAGGTACCCCTGTGGGAGCAAAACACACCGATGTTTTGAAGCTTTGCTCTTTTGTAGCCGGGTGACCTTGCACCAGTTCATGAACCTCTCGCAGCTGCGTGCACTTCGTCTACCAAATCGGGACCATAACGCTGCTGAATCTCCAGTTCTTCCCCTAGTGTGGCCGGCTGCTGTATGCTCTCTGAGTGTCAGTTCCCCCCAGGGGGGCCTTGTGGCTGCTGGTGGCTGCTGGCCTCCTCCCTCCCTCAGCCCAGGAGGCTGTGGCCCGGCTTTTCCATCTGGAGCCCCAGGGTGTGAGGACTGCAGCCCCCTCCTCCTGGGTGAGTGCTGAGTGTCAGAAGTCTTGAGAAAACACTGGCCCATGGAATTCCAAAGTTAATGAAGGGAGCAGATTCCAGGAGGGTCTCTGCTTGACCTCCTACCCTTCTCCAACCCAGTTTTATCCCTGAGTGAGTTTGGAGGCCATTGAAGATTTACGGCAACTGCACGTGGAACTCTCTCGGTAGTGGGGCAGGATGGTGGCAGGAACCCCGGGCCAGAGTGGGTGAGTGTGAGCCTCTCCCCTAAGGTGCCTGGTTAGCCAGAGAAAGGCACAGGGAACAACCCAGGCGGACAAGGCAGGCCGTTTTGGGAGAAGGGGAGAATATGTGAACTAGTGAGGGGATGATCCTCTGCTCTGCAAAGGAGGGGCAGAGTAGGGGGCTGGGGGAGAGGTTTGAAAGAAGACCCAGTTGCCTTCAACCAACAAGCAAAAAACAAATCTCTTTTTCACTTATTCTGACCTTAGGGCCCAAGAGGCTCTTCCCACAGGGCTGGTGGAGTCAGGTAAAGAGACCCGGCTTTTGGTGACTGATACAATTTCAAGTACACTCTCTGCCCTGGGCTCATAGGCCCTTCATGGGAAAGGCCTGTGTGAGTGTGTGTTTCTGTCTGCCCTGGCTGCTCTCTCACCTGTCTCCTCCATGGGAAGTGGGTTATTTCCTGCGATGGGTGTGGGAAGGTTTTGTCTCCTTTCTTTGTCTTGTCAAAGTCCTTTTGCAGGGCAGTTGCTTGGGGTAGGGGGCTTTCCCTCCCCTCTATCTGCCACCATCGATGCCACCCATCATATGGGGTGGGCGTTCTGGGGAGAGGGGCTCAGCTCCACTGATTACCAGGAACTGCCCTGACCTGACCCTCCCCCCTGGAGGCTTATCTGGCTCTAACCAAAGAGCAGCTGCTGGTGGTGAGGTTTCTGAGTCACTCAGAAGTTCTGGATTGGGTTTAGCGGGAGGCGATGACATAAACAAATAAACATTAGCCAGGACCAGCTCCCAGCTCTCAGCTCACCTGGGGCCCTGCAAACTCTCTGTTGCCTATTCAAAGGATGCTCATGTCCTTCATAAAAAAGGACTTTCCTGTTGGGGAAATGTTCCCGAGAGGTTGTTGGGGAAAATCAAGGGCTACAGAAGTCCCAGGGCTTCCTGGCTGTGTGACCTTAGGTAGGATGCTTGGCTTCTCTGGGCCTTTATTTACTCTTCTGTGAAGCCAGGTTTTTGTGAAAATTAAATCACCTGAGGCAAGAAACCTGGGCCCTTGTGAGTCCTTGCCTCCGAACTTGACACATAGTGAACCCTGAATCTAAGTCAGATTTGCAAGTCATTGCTTTTGTGACTCTCCTGTTTTCCAGTTATTGAGTCAGCTCAGGCAATTCCTGGGACTTCTCTAAGGCTCCAGCTCATATTTCAATGAGGTGGCCGTCCTTGCCTTGTGCCACTCACGCGCTTGTTGAGAGGACCAAATGAGTCATCTCTGGGAAAGTGCCTGAGAGCTGGACTGCACTGGCTTCAAGGAGCCAGGCGGGATGGCTGTGGCTGATCCCTCAGTGAGGGAGTGTGCTGGGGGCCCCGGGGATGGGGGCCAGCACATTGCTCAGGGTTAAGGCCAAGCAGCAACAGACTGCTGAGGCATGTTCAAGATGCAGGCGCCTGCCTTCCTTTACAGTGGCGGAGCGCAGGGCAGCCTGAGTGTTCCCAGGTCTCTGCTTTCCTCTGTCCTTCAGATGGGCCTGCAGAACCTGTGATCGGGTTTAGGGGTCAGTTCTTTGCATAATGCAAATTGTTGAGATCGGAAATGGAAAACAAGAAGCCTCAAAGGGTCATTTAACCCTTATTTAACAAACGTTAAAGGATGTGGCATGTTCGCTTTGCATCATTGCTTCTGAAGAAATTTTTTAAAAAAGAAAGGTACAGTGAAGTCCATGGACCCTATGCTCCCATTCCATTTTCTTCCTTTCATAGAAGTGCTGTTCTCCCGAACTTGGACTGTAATAGGTCATGTTCTTGCACCTTTTTTACAAATCTGTTTGGAGGCCACTTGTTACACTGTTTTGTGTGTTTAAAAATTCTGATGCAGGTGACATAGTGGAAGTGTGTGGTGACCGCAACTGGCTCTGCTCATTGTGCATTAAGTTTGGGTGATGCCACTGCCCTGTTTGTTCCTTCATGCCCCTCGTGATGGATTTTGGGTTGTTTCCAGGTTTTTGCTGTTGTAAACAGTGCCAGGGTGAGCTTCCTTGCACATGTCCCCAGGGGCACAGGTGGGTGCCCCCAGGGGCACAGTGCGCAGGGAATGCACACTTGCAGTCTTGCGGGAGGTTGCCACACTGCTGACTGGTTGGAATGAGCTGTTTACTGAGGTGTCTCCCTGTGAGCCTGTGAACTTGAAGGCAGGGGTATGATGCTGGCGGCTGTATCCCTAGGCTGGGTGGGCAGTGTTGGGTACCAGTACCAGCTCATTGCATGCTTGAATGGGGTGAATTCTGCGGGGGAGGTGAGGCAAGCACCAAGGGCAGGACCAGAGGCAGGGTGCAGAAGGAGCCGTGTGGAGGTGTGTGTGGAGGTACCCTCTGCTGAAGCAGCGCTTGGTCAGCAGAGAGAAAAATCCACGGGCATGGTGGAGAAATTGATGCTGAAGGATAACCATGAGGGGTCAACAGCAACATCTAAGCCTGGATGGGTGGATGTCACTAGGCCAGTTCTAAAGGTCCCAGGGACCATTGCTGGGTGGAGTGGGGGGGAGCTGGAGGAGGCTGAGCTAGTGCTGTGTGGAGAGCTGAGGAGCATACGGCGGGGAAATGGGGGTGAGAGGCTGGGTTGAGAGCTTGGGGCTAGGGTAGAATCCTCCCCCACCCTTACTGAGGACCTCGGCTACTCAAATGTCGCCATGATGGGGGACGGAGAGTCACCAGGACCACTGTAGAAGCCAGTCTCAGCCAGGAATGGAGGTTTCCAGCAAAGCCTGCAGCTCAGGAGCCTGAAAACCAAGCAGGTGGGTCAGCAGCTGGGCCGTTTGGAGACGGCCTGCAGAGGGAGTGACTGGAAGGAAGCCCGGTGTTGTGGGAAAGCTGAGAGAAGCAACAGAACCAGAGGGCATCACACAAACACAAAGCTGAGAGTTGTTTTTGTCTTTAAAAAAATATGATTAGAAATGGAAAATTTGGGTTTGGCAATGGGAAAATAATTGTGTTTATACTCTGAAATTGCCTCTTTCTCTTCTGATGTGAATGTTTACCCTCATGATAAAACTAATATGAGGACTTTGGAGAACATTCAGAATGTATGGACGTATATACAGTGTTGAAAAAAGTCCCATGACCCTCCACTGAGGAGCCCTCCTCTTCCCCCCCAGCCCCCGTAACCTTTGTAATAATGACAGCTCCTGTGAGTAGGAGGGCCAACAGGTCCTGGGGGGTCTGGGGCTTTCCTAGTTTCAACACTGACCATTCAGCTCCTGGGCAGACTGCAGTGGCTGTCACCTCACTTATGAGATCACTTCTAGCAGGACAGTGAAGCCGTTTGACAGCCTGTAAAGCATTGTCAGTAGTCATGTGCTTCTTTGGCTTCAGCTGCGGGCAGGGCGTGTGCGAGTCCACAGGCAGTGGAGGGACTGTGGGGTCAGTGCCCATGGACAGCTTGGGTGCAATGTAGGGAAGAGAAGAGGAGGGAGTGTTGGAAGTACTTTGCCTTGTGGCTGTAACGTGGGGATTTGAGGGTTTCTTTCCCCTGGTGGGTGATCTGGCTTTGCAGGCTGGGACCAGGAGAGACCTTGGTCCAAATGCTATGTTTGACAGTGAACCCTGCCCCCACCCCAATACAACACTGGGACCCCCAAGGGATGAGTCTCTTTCTGTGGCCAGCCTTCCTTTACAGTGGTATTTGGTACTAAAGCCCTAACCCCAAATGCAATGGTATTTGGATGTTGGGCCTTTCAGAGGTAATTAGGTTAGATGAGGCCCTGAGAGTGGCCCTGGCGATGGGGATTAGTGTCCTTGTACAGAGAAAGACAGAGATCTTAATGCGTGCACACCAAGGGAAGGTCCATGAGCACACAGTGAGGAGAGAGCACACAGTGAGGTGACAGCTGTCTACAAGCCAAGAAGCAGGCCCTCAACACGCACAGGGTCTGCTGGCGCCCCAGCCTGTGGAACCATGAGAAATAAATGTCTGTCTGAGGCCACTGTCTCTGGTATTTTGTTACAGCAGCCTCAGCAGACTGAGGCAGCCTCTGTGCGAGAGGTTTTGAGGTTTAAATGAGATACTCGAATGCAGCATTTAGCGCAGAACCCAGCCCGCACCACGGATTCCCTGAATCTTGGCCATCGTTCCGGCACCACGTTACAAGTGACCTCCGTGGATCAGAGAAGGTCTGGAGCTTGCTGACGTCACACAGGCACTTTGTTGCAGCTGTCAGGATGGGGTGGGCCCTTCTTCTTCCAAATGCCCTTCTCACCCTGCTTTCATGGACCAACCTAATGACCACCTGGGTTCGGCCCTTCCTGTAAAAGGCTTGAGAGCAAGACAAGAAAAAATGCCCGGCTGCTGCTGGCAGGGTTAATTAAGCCATTCCTGGGGTTTCACTTGCTCTCTAGTTAGCACCAAGATAAATGCCTCCACATGGCTTTGAGGTTTCCAGCTAACATTGCATTTTGAATTCAGACAGCACTGGCATTTCTCATCTTCCTGAGAATGATAAGTGGTTAGATAGCAACAAAGATAGTGGTGAAAGGGACATTTAGGGGAGATTCAGGCTCTGCTGAGTGGACCCTTTGGTGCGATGAGTGGGTGAGAAGGGGCTATGGACGCATCTGATGTCCTGGGGGGGTGTTGAGATGAGAGCGGCAAGGTGGGGGTGGGGGGAGCAGGGACTTTGTTATGCTTCCTGGAAAAGCCAGTGCTTTCTTTATGTTTCTGTGGTATGCCGGAGTCTTGCTCCTGTTCATTCTGTCGGATGTCACAGTCTCAGGCATAGTGTCATAGAGGGCATTGTTGATGGCACGGTGCTTGTGTATTTCTTCCTTTATTGAATGCCAGCCATATGCCAAAATTTACATAATCCTCCCAGGCACCCCAAGGGGTAAATGCTGTCTGACTCTCACATGATAGGTAGGTAAGGTCTAGGCTATGATTCCAGGCATCCCTGGGACTCCTGACCATGTTCCAGAGGCTCTCTGCTCCCTACCCCAGAAATGTCCAAACCCATTGCGCTTAATGCCAGGACTCTGGGCCAGATGGACGGGGCGAGGGGGCGGGGGGGTTGCTCCGGGAGGCTGGGTCTTTGAGCCTGATGGAAATGACACTCGCCTGCTATATTTACATTCCTCGTTCCCCTGCAGTGTCTCCGGAAGTCATAACCCAGTGGCCAGCACAGTGGGGGATGACAGGAAGTCATACCCCAGCGCTATTGGCTTGCTGGGTACGTGTTGGTCTGTGGCCATGGGTGAGGCGGGAGGGGCGGGAGGGGCGGGTAGGTCTGGCAGAAAGGAAAAATAAACTACAAACAGTTCAGACCGTATTGTTTTGTGGACGGATTCCTGGATTATTACACAGGGACTTAGATGACCATATTTAGGTCAGGAAGCCTAGGCTGCAGAAAGACAATGTGGAATCTCTATATTTTTCCACAAAGTCATCACCAAAGACCCTGTTTTCTAAGTTATCACCTTAGAGATTGCAGATTTTGGATTTCCCAAGCTAAGGAAGTGTGGAGATTGTGAAGAGGGGGTGGGGGAAGGAGGGGTGGTAGCTGAGGAGGAGGAAGGCAGGAGTGTACACTCAGCTCCTTCCTGATTAAGCTCCTCTCCCAACCGCGAACAAGAGCCTCATTCATGTGGCTGCAGTGGCCTCCCTCTCCTGGAGTTGAGTCCCACGCCTTCCCGGAACTGAGGAGGAAATTCCATTTTACTTGCACTGTGGCCGTGCGTCCTTCATTCCATTCTCTGTCTTGATATTTGTGGCTGCGTCATCTTTTTGGAATTTGCCCTTTCTCTTTCTTCTTCTGGGTACTGTGTCCAGGCAACCTGTAGCCAACTCCACGGAATACAACCAACTCTCAGTCTTCCACACACAGTCGTTTCGGGAGCCCTGGGCTTCATATTGTCAGGGCAATGGGTGGTCTGGAGCACTGGTCCTCGTCACTTGTGCCCACACTTGCGTCCATCCATCCTTTAGGACTCCGTGTTCAGTTTCTAAACCATGGTGGGACCGCTGGCTAGAAATTCCCATGGTCTGGACTCTTGAGATGGATCTCAGCATGACTGCTGGCTTCCTGGCTGGCCGGAGGCTGATGAGAGGGGCCTTGGATTGTAGGTGGAAGAGCCATCTGCATCACCCGTAGTGATGAGAGAGAGGGAGACAGAGAGGGAAGGAGGGAGGGCTGGGCCATGCTTGCTTGCAGAAGCTCTGACCGAAACACCACAGTTGAAGAGGATTCTGGGAAGTGATGGGGATGTGAGCTTTACTGCAGCCCCCCATAGTTCCCCAGCTCCAGGCCTGTGCTCAGAGAGCCTAGAGCAGGCTGGACCCAGACACCCCTCGCCTTCCACCTGCACTGAACCACCCAGTGGCGCAGAGGAGGCTGGACAGGCAGGACTCCCAGAACTGGGGGTGACCTCCCCCTTTTGTTTCCAACCTGTGCTCAGCTCCCCTTGGTAACTGCTCCCTCTTGGTGACAGCCATGTTCCTTTGTTCTGGACATCGCTCTGGCAGGCCTGTCATTTGCGTGGGTCCAGGTGCGTCTGTGTCGGGAGCTCTCCAGACAGCTGCAGCCAAGTGCACCTGAGCATGGTTTCTCCCACCTGCACAACACAGCCGAGGGGCCGCTGCTCTGATTCCCGGCACTTAACCTGCCAACTTTGCAAAGCCTCTTCAGCGCCAAGTCCAGAGCTGAGATTCACCCAGAGTGGTCACTCCAGCTGCCACGAACTGCAGGTGTCCCCAGAGGAGACCCCAGCCACCAGGGACAGGCTACCATGCACCAGGCTCTGTATGGGGCTCCTTGGTTCTTACCATGCACTACAACCCCTGTTTCCCCATCTTACAGAGGAGGAAGCTGAGGCCCAGGGAGATTGAGAAACTTGCCCAAAGGCACAGCTACAGAACCAGAGCTTAACCCCAGCTGCATCTGGAGCATGCTCGTGCTGCTCGGGGATGTTGAGCTTCTGTGGTGTGACCAGCGGTCAGGCCTGCGGGTGACATCCTGGCTCCTTTCGGGCCTCAGACTCCTCTTATCTTAGGCGAAGACAGAAAGAGCAGCTTTCCTTTCCATTAACTGTTTTAACCGAACCTCACCGCAGGTTTCGGGTGGTGCTGGTTTCATGATGGATAAAGAATGGGTGCGGCTCAGTGCCTGGAGGTAGCAGATGGGGAGGGGGTTAGGGCTTAACTGGCTTTTGGAGGAGACCTGGATTCGAGCGCCCCTTGTTACGGGAACCTTTGGGCTGTGTCTCCCCTTCCTCGAGAGGACCCTGTTTTCCTCAGATCCTTGCAGTTAGAGCATTTGGGGGCAGTTTAGACTAGGGTGGGACTGCTTGCTTTACTGAAGGTAGACAAGATAACAGCTAGCTGAATTTCTGAGCAGCACCAGGCGTCTTCTAAGTGGCTTATAGGTGTTACTCATGTAATGCTCACAACTACCCTATATGATAGGTGCTGTGTTAACAGCACTCCCATCTCACAGAAGGGCTCAGAGGAGTTAAGTCCTCTGCCAAAGATCCCTCAGCAAGTAAGTGGTCGAGTGGGAGAAGCTGCTGAGCTCATGCAGGCGAGCACTCTGTGGGCTGTGGCACTCCACCACGGGAAGGACAGCCCGCCTTCTTGCGCTGACGTGTCCCCTGTGCTGTCCCGTGGCCGTCTGGGGGAGAAGGTTGATTAGCCCCTTTGTGAGAGACAAGGAAAGAAAGGCTCTTCACACTTGATCCCACTGAATTCTATGGAGATGGACCAGGCCCCATCATTCCCATTTTACAGATGAGAACGTGGGGCCTCAGGGCACACGTTTTGCAGTGGCACAGACAGAAGTGGAACAGGGGGTCTGCCTGAAGCCGACCTGGTCGCTTTCCTATACTCCTCCTCAGCAGCACAGAAGGCTTAGTTTTGCTTTGCCTCAGATTCTCAACTCACATAGGAGCTGTGTTAAGCCCCGTGGGTGCACCGTACTGGCTCCAATGAGCCAACTCTGTGTTCTTTCATGAGACGCCTGCCCTTTGCTTTCCGTGTACACACGTCCTCCGTGGTCAGGTTCACTTTGGCACCTGCCTGCGAGGGTCTTTCCCGACACAGACTCCTCATGTTTCTCACAAGGAGGAAAAACATTGTAGCGGAAGATGAGGGTTTGAGTCACCATTCTGCTGGGTGACCACAGGTGAGTCTCTTAAACTCCCACTACCTCGGTTTCCCTAAATGTGCAGTGAGAGAGCGTGGGAACGCCCATGCTCTGGTTGGGTTGTTGGTTGCTCATTGGATTGAATGTATCCACATCAGGGAAGTGCTTTGAGAATAAAAAAGCAGACTTGACACGAGTGATGGGGGTGATCAGTCCTGGAATAAAGCCCAAACTTCTTACATTCTCAGCAGAGAAGAGACCCAAACTCCAAAATCCAGCAGAGGGACACGCGGCCAGTGCTCATCCATGATTCCTTACAAGACCAAGAGAATCAACGAGCAGTGGGGCAGTCGATACCTCAACTGTGGGCTTGGTCCAGATTTCAGACTTCTGATTGTCCTGTGCACACGGAGTTCAGGACTGAACGCACAGTAGGCCATCAGAAAACATTGTCAGTGATTTGTCTGTATTCTTCATAACCAAGCTGGAGATGTGCGATTTCACTCTGGTTTCTGGGTTTTGGCTGCTTTTCCTTTCCTAGCAGCAGGAATTATTTTGCAGGTAGATGGGGTAAAGAAAGACCACTCAGTCAATCCTATTCCTTCCTCCTGCTGAAGAGTCCTGTGATTCAGAAGCAGGAGGACTGGGCTTCGTGGTAGAAATTTGTTGGGCTGTCACCCCCAGCTTGCCTTACAACATGAGAGACCTGCGTGCCATCCTCCCTGTCTGCCTCTCCGTCCTGATTCCGTCACAGTTTTGGGAGTGCGCAGCTGAAGCAGTGCCTCTGCGTGCACCGGTCAGGGGAGGACCGGCATCATTTTGATTCTGACAGCAGGGTGGTTCCCATTTTATTCTTTCCAATCGAGGCTGCCAAAAGCCCTGGGTGTTACTGTGGAGCCACTCACCCTCAGTCACGTGACCTTGGACCAGGCAGCTCAAGTTGGAGTCTTAGTTTTCACAACTGCAAACTAAGGAGCAGGGGTGAGACAGGATCTTGCAAGTCTTTTTGGTCTGAAAGTTCCATGATTTTGGCAACTACAGTGGTGGGTGTGTTTGGTAGTCCCTAATTGCAGCCTCTTCTGTCTCTTTCTTGTTATCATTCCTGTACTTAAGCCATCTAAGCACTTAACCACCTTCCATCTGTCCACTTATCCATTCCTCTCCCCCATTCATCCGTCTCTCCTCCTACCCACCCACACTAAGCAGCCCTTCAGGACCAGGCATTATACTAAGTTCTGAAGACACAGAGGAGATTAAACCAGGGTCCCTGGCCTTAAGAGCTCACGGTTTGTGAGTGGAACATGGATATTGGACGAAAAGTGGAAAAAGAAATGTAGCCAGTGCCAGGGTGCAGAACCCGGGAGCTGGCTGCTGCTCCTGCAGATCCCTTTGAAGAGGACTATGGCCTGCCTTCCGCAACAACGTCAGAACAGGCTTGTCCTGTTTGCAGGGGAGCAGTGCCCAGGATCTCAGAGGCCCCCTTTGATGCTGGAATCTGTGCTGGGAAGTCCTCAATTGCTCGCTTTGCTGGAGAGCAGAGAGAGAAAGGAAGGAGGAGGAGAGAGAGGGCTGGTCAGCTCTCCTGTACATGCTTGCTTGCCCTCCCAAACCTCTGTTTCCTGGGGCCGCAGGCCATGTGTGTGGGAGGTGCACGGCAGTGGCTTGGCTGGCGCAGTGCTCCTGCAGCCAGCCCTGGGGACGGCCGGTCTGTTGGCAGCTCCCTCTCTGTGCAGTGGTGGCAGCTGACTGGACAGACCTCCTCTCTGTCCGGTTAGTCAGCATCCTGCGGCAAAGGGCAGAGTGGAGCCTGTGCAGTGATTCTGAGGGTGACGCTGGCATTTACGCCTTCCCCCGCAAGGGAGATGGTGGACAAAGCAGCTCTTCTAATAAGCAGCCTCTGCTTGCCCTGTAGGAGATGAAAGACTGTGTGTAAAAGTGGGTAATTTGGGGTTTTCCTGATGAAAGCAGTTAACATTTGTTCGGACCTCATGCGCACGGTGGCGGGGCCTTTCATCTCTGCTATCAAAGACAGGCCCGCCTTTGGCCTGCGTTCGGGGCGGGCAGTGTCACCGGAACTGAACTCGGCCGGTGGTAAAATATCAAGGAAATGGTAGAACAACCCTGGAAGGTCTGGATGGAGGAGCAGAGGCAGCGGGCATGTTCTGACTTTGCTGGCGAAGCGGCTTCCCTTCGGTATCAGGTTTTCTGTTGCGGCACCCTCATGTCACGGAAAGAGGGTGCCCTTTGGGGTGAGGTAGTGCTGGCTTTTCCACGGACCGAGTGAACATGTTCTGATCGACATCCCCATTTGTCAGGGGGAATATTCCTACCAACTCTTGCGGCCTTCATAGCTTGTTTCATGTACTGTCTGGAGCCCAGTAGGCCCTCAGGAGTGTTCATTGTCTTCTCAACTAGTGGATGAACTTGACCCACTGCACTTTAGGCACTAGGGCACTGGGCCTGGGGGCTTGCATTACTTATCTATGCTCTCATAAAGAATCCACCACGGAACAGGTTCTCTGTAAATGACAGGCATGTGGCCTGAGGAAGAAAGGAGAGTTTGCTTGTGCCATCTGTACAGTTCATTTAACTTTGCAGTGTGAGTGTGTGTGTGTGTTTGTACAGAGTTAGGTTACGTAAGTTTAGTTCCTGAAACTAGGTCGTACAACCTTTCCCATGTACTTTAGTAACACAGCCAGCAAGTGCTTCAGACTGGATTCATTCACAGAATCCCCGCTGCAGTCCCGCCTAACACCCACAAGATAAGTTGAACCTCTGTTTATAGCGCCCTGACCATCTGTCTGTCTGGTCAGCCCTTGACTGCCTCTGCTGACAGGGTACTCACTGCTGCTGGAAGATGATGTTGGTGGTTCTGATGTTCTTCAGCTGCATCATGGGTGCTTTCTCCCAGCTCTGTGGGTTCTGACTCTCAGAGGGCCCTCAGAGGGGCCATGTCACAGATGACGACAGCTTTCAGGTTGATGAAGGCAGATGCCAAGTCCCTTCTGAGTCTCCTCCATTGGGTTAACCACTTCCCTTGCTGGGGTGTGTTGGTTTCCCTGGCTCCTGTTTAAGGATGCGTTTCAATGAAATAATGGATGTGCTGAGTGTACACCAGTGTCCCCTCCCTCCTGGCACAGCTGCATGTGGAGGACAGGAACGGGGCAGCCGAAGGTAGCGTTTGTGTGTGTGTGTGTTTTGTAAAGCCACCTGCCACCGCACCGCGGGCAGCACCTGGGCTGCTGTAGAGCATGCCCGTTCTAGCACGGCACCGTCTCAGCATATCAAGGAGCTGAATTGGTCCTCTTTGATGCCAATTATTTCAAGAAATCCGGAGGTGACGTCTGCTTCATGGAAGGGATTCAGGTGGCAAAGCCATTTCCTCTTCCTAGGAGGAGCTGGAAGGGTGTTTGTTTAGTGACACTGTGTCAGTTTGTCTGGGTTTCAGCCTTTGGAGGCCAGGTGCTTCTTCCCCGTTTTGTGAAATTGGAGGGTTTGGCCCCTCCCCTGAATGGTAACATTCCAGGCACTGTTGCAGACTGTGGCACAGGGTGGTAGAAAGGACACTAAACCGAGAGCCTGGAGGTCCAGACACTATTATCTCCACTCTGCCTGGAGAGAGTCTGTTCAGGGCCTTCACCCTTTCTGGGCCTCACCTCAGAGGCCCAGGTATGGGTCGGCCTTTCCAGACCTAGCAGTGTGGGTGTTCTGGGTCTCTAGGGAGGTCAGAAAGTAGAAGGAAAGCCCCCAAGGCTTCCCCTGTGAGCCCACCATCCTTTTCTCGGGTTTCTCTCCTTGTCCGTCGTGCTGACTGTCATGCATGCCAGCAGTTTGGGGATTCCTTCCAGCTCCTGCCATTGGTCAGGGGCAGGCGGCAGACCAGGCGCTGGACATAAGAGCATCTATGGACAGGGCTAAATCCAAACCCCTTGACCTGACACCTCTGCTTGCACCTCTGAGCCCAGCCTTGTCGCTTGCCCTCCCCCATCAGCAGGTCACGGTCCAGCCACACAGAGTTAAGGTCCTCCGTATCTGCGTTCCTGCAGACAGATTGCACAGGGCAGCAAAAGCCATCATAAAATGAAAATACGTGCTAATAAACCCATTGCTGACATCCAGCCCACCCACATCCGAGGACAATCAGTCATGTACTAATTGCCAGACGATGTAAACATCTGTCCGTCTAGGGCAGGAGCTGCAGTTACTCTTCGCCGACCTCCGTTTGGCTCCCCCGCTGGACAAACTGATGATGCCCATTCTTTCTGTGCAGCACACCGAGCAGGTCCCCAGGCTCCCTCGGATTCAAAGCTTCGTTCTGCCCCCGACCAGCTAGCTGTGTGACCTTGGACATGTTAAATAACCTCTCTGTGCCTGTACGCTGTAGTTGTAAACTCCGACTAATACTAATGCCTACCTTCCTGGGTGATTAGGATCATTATATGAGTTAATACACGTAAAGGCTCAGAAAAGTGTTTCCTGGCACATTGTAAACACCCATTAAATGTTAACTATTGATATCGGTGTGCCCAGAAGGCTTTTAGGAAATGTTCATTGGATTGGTAATTAAATATTACATAAACTGATGAAAATTGAGTATAAAAAGAGGGCTGTTGAGTGAAAACTATGGTTAGTACTTTGGAAAAAGCAGATAACATTGATTTGCTAAAAAGTTGTCACCAAATCACTTAGGGGCAAAACAGTTGTAAAAAAAAATAGAGGAAAAACATTGTAAAAGTCCAAGGAGCCTGCTGACATTGACCCTTGAACGACGTGGGTTTGAAGTGCGCAGGTCCGTGTGCGCATGGATTTTTAGAAGTAGATGCCTGTCCTGTAACTGAGCTGTATTTGGAATCTGCAGATGCGGAGGGTTGACTTTATAGGCATTGATCTGTGCCCATGGACACAGGGGATGTGAGCATCCACAGATTTCAGTATTTGTGGGGGTTTCGGGAACCAATGCCCCATGGATACCAGGGACAACTCAGTTTTGGGGGAGTGAAGAGTTATATGTGGATTTTTTTTTTTGTATGTGGATTTTTGGCTGGAGTGATTGGCACCTCTAACTCCCAGGTTGTTCAAGGGTCAGCTGTACTTTAATGAAGTGGAAATTACAAATTGTAGATATTGAATTGAGAGCATTTATTTGGCAGCAAAGACAAGTTGCATCTCCAGCCAATGGGCCAAAGAGAGACCTGCCCTTTGATTGGCTAATAAATGTGCAACTCTGATAGAATATTTAAGTGTCTCCCATTTGTGTTTACCCACCTTTTCAGTGGCGTGACCGTGGGGGAGCTGGCTAACAGGCTGTTCTCTGCATGCAGGTCAAATGCCAGAATTTGTGCACCTTGCCTCGACTGTGGGGTTTCCTGACCCAGTGAAGGTGCTTTGACTGAATCCCCTGCGCTTACCAGCACCTTCTGTGTGCCAGGCACTGAGGGAGCACCCAACACACAGGGGGTGATACAGGGAGTGGCGAGCAAAGTGGAGCAAGCCCCTGCCCTCATGGGACCTCACGTCTCCGTCCCCATGGGAGGAAAGCAGTGGTAGACGGAACAAGAGGGTGAGCACAGGTCCTTACTGCCCCTGTGCTCCAGGGGAGAGAGAAGCAGGAAGGGACCCTGAGTACAGGGACCCTGGACCCTGTGGGGAGACGGGGGTGGAATTGGGCGGGATCAGACCAGTGATAGTAGAAAAGGGGAAGAAAAGACGAGGACCTTCTCAGCAAATCAAAAGAAAATGATAAAAAAAAATCAAGAGGAGCCTTGGGAAAATTAGTGATGCTCTGAAAGGTCTTTTGTAAAATGACCCTTTTAATGATGAAGAGCGAAGGACGTTTTTCTTTTCTGTGTGTGTGTGTGTGAGAAAACATGGGCAAAGAAAAGCCTGGGCATTAGATTCATTCTTGGTGTGCCACCTAACACCTAGGGCCTCATTTGAAATGACAGCCACAGATTTAAGTAGGAGACAGACAAACCTTATTTTATATTTATAATGTATATATTATGCATTTGGGATATGTGACTGATAAATTATTAATTTATGCATATAAAATGTTTTATATTTATACATTTTTTTTCAACATAAAGTCCCCCAAGGAGGATTAGGACGAGTGACATGAGTGGCACCCGGTCACAGCCCAATGGGGGATAGAGCTGGGAATCAGAAGCAGGAGGGGGGCATCATGTGTGTTTTCAAGATAAAGCCTCCCCTCCCCATGGCACACACATGCCCTGCATACTCTAAAGATCTGGACCTTATTGTAAGTGGCTCTGTGTGTTTTTTTCCTGGGTCCTCTTTTCCACACGGTTCCATGTCCTGGTCTTTGCTCCTGCTGGTCCCCCTTCTCCACCTTATCTGCACCTCTCTGAGCTCCTCCCTCCTCTCTGCCTCTGAAGTCATCAGAGATTCCTTCGTGGGTTCAGCTCACCTTGCAGGGAGAGCCTCTGAGAAAGGAGACTTTGCCTGTTTAGCTGTGTGTCTCTGGCTCTGGGCTGCCCACAGTGGGAAGAAAGGATGGGGCCGGCAGGTTCGGACAGGGTCCTGTCCTTCTCTAGGGCCTTCCCTCTGCCTTTGCTTGTGGACCCCTTGGGTGGAATGGAATGGGTGGGAATTCTGAGCATGCATGGGGAAGGGGGGAGGGTGGAGAATGTGGCCAAGCTGTTCCCAGGGCAGCAGAACATAGGATCCCTGAGCCTCAGCCAGTCTCAGAGGTGTCCCAGCCATCAAAGGAGTCATGGGGGATCAGCGGAAGCATTAGCGGCCACCCCTGCCCACCCTCCCCAGAGTTTACCAGCAGCACTGATAGGCCCAGTTGAGTGTTTCTGGCAGTGTTCTGTCATTTAACAACAAATCTTTCCTCTTTATTTTCATGTGCTGATAAGGCCACGGAAGAGGGCTGAGACAAGTGACCGGAATTGCTCATGGTCACAGCTGAGTCACAGGGGAGCTAGGAATTGGAAGCAGGTGACATGGTGCTAGATGCCTACAAGGGCCATCTCATTCACTCACAAGTGGCTTTGTGAAGCAGGTGGGCCTTTTCATCACCTTCTGCATGGGGGAAACCGAGTCAGAGCAGGTTGAAGCCGCATGTCCAATGTTCGGGTTGGGGCCCGGCACTGATAAACAGCACAAGCATGAGGAGGAGGATTGGGCATTCCTCGTCCACCATGCATCCCTCCCTGCCCCAGTTTAGGGGCTTCCCTTTCTGTGTGCTGGGGACTCGGAAGGAAGACCTCTCCCCACAGCACCCCACTGTCTCAGGAACCCTCTCACAATGCTAACAGCAAGGAGACCGGAGGCTGTTGGTGAAGAGGGCTCTTTTGTCTTCTTCGGTGGGTGTGGGAACGAGGAAGATGAGGAGGAAGTAGCTGGGCTGCCAACAAAAGGGAGAAGGTGAGGCCAGAGCCCTGGGAACTGTCAGGCGCCTTGGCGAGGCGCTTCCCTGTGTTGTATAATCAGCTGTCACTTCAGCATCTCCCTACATCAGGCCTCACAAGTGCAGATCGAACTTTAAACAAACAGTGACTGCTTTATAAATATTTAACTCCCACTGTTTAGGGATCGCTCGGGGCAGGAGACAAAATAAGAGTTTCTGGCTGTCCGCCGCGTGGCCCCTCTGTTGTGGTGGCGGATGGCGAGGCATTTGGGGAGGTTGCAGGCCAGCGGCTGTTTGGGTTTTAGTGGCCTCTTCTCTGTTTTGGGGGGTTGTGTTTGGGGACAGAGGTCTGTGTGTTCACGGAATTGTTCAGACGGAGCACACTGTATTTATTCTCAAAGCTACCAGCCGTAGCTGGGGTCCATTGTGAGCTGTGCTACTATCCTTCCTTTGCGCGACAGCAAACCTCTTTCTTTTCACTAGCAGCTTTATTGAGATAGAATGCACATACCCTAGGACACCCATCTACAGGGTATGGTTTTATCTCTATAATCTGTTTTAGGATGGAATTTTATCACCCCCCAAAAGAAACCCTGCACCCATTAGCTGTCACCCCTGCCCCGCCCCCCAACTCTCCAGCCTCAGGAAACCACCAATTGACTGCTGTCTGTCTCTGTGGCTCTGTCTTCTTCTGGACAATTCACATAAGTGGACGCATAGTGTACACGGTCTTTCGTGCCTGGCTTACTTCACTTAGCGTAAGGTTTCCAAGTTTTACCCATGCAACTTGTACTTGTATTGATACCTCGCTTCTTTTTAAGGCTGAGTAATAATATTCTGTTGTGTGGCTAGACCTTGTTTTGTGCGCCTGTTCATCTGCTGATGCACATGTGGGGACAACGAAACTCTTCAGTTGACAGATCAAAATGTGGCAAGATCCAGTATCCTGTGATGAAGGCAAAACCCACTCTCAAATGAGTCTCCACCATTCTGGGAAAGGTCTAGAAGGGTAACTTTAAGTATGTGCTAGAGGTGAAAATGTGTACAGCTGACAAGTCACTCAGCTTTTATTTAGCACTAACTGTATGCCAAGCACTGTAGTTGGCCCATCTGGTAATTCATGGAAAACATCGGATTATGTATAATCTCTTGAACAGATCTGTACCTTTATCATAGGCCATTCTGCTAGGTTTTAGGGAGTGGGAGAATGGGAGATTGAGTTTGCATTGGCTCTCTTTAGCAGAGAGGGGCAGAGAAGAGAGATGACTCTCCAAGGCGTCCTTCTTGTCTCACTTCCCACCAGACATGAGCCTCTGTCTGGCTCTCTTGTCCCCAGGGTAGTGTTTTTCCCGGCTGTGTCCCTCACAGTCCCAGATATTGCTGGCACTCATTTGAGAGGCTGACTTGAGGCCCAGCCCCGTCTCTGGCTTAGGCAGTCCGACTCTGCAGGAAATGTTAAAAAAAATGGGGCTGTTATCATTCGGGGTCACCCCCTAGTTATGAGTAATCATAGTGGACGCTGCCCCTGTTCTGCCTGAGGTCCCCATTACCAGAACAGCACACTCACCACCAGCTGCTAACCTTTATGGTGGCCCCTCTCTGGGGGTTTGCTGCCTCATCCAGGAAGTTGCTCACCCCTTCCCCAGGCCCTGCTGACTCAGGGGTCCAGCAGCTGAAGCCGGTGTCCAGCTGAGTCCACGTCCTTGCTGAATACCCCCCCGCCACCACCACCACTGCCTGTCCTGTGCCCCTCACTTCCTTTCTCCTCAAAAGTTCCCTATACTCATGCAAAGAAGAATTCCCATCTCAGGATCTGTCTAAAGAGCACAGCCTAAAACACTCTCTGGTAACAAAGCCCCTTTCCTGGGTCCCCTCTGGTGACGTGTAGCCTTGGAGAGTCTCTGCTCCAGCTTCCGGGCTTGGCCCACTGGGTGTTTCGTTTTGTTGTTTTTGGTTTCAAAGCCTTTTCAGGCTGATCGGTCACTCAAGAAGGTCTGCGCTGAATCACAGTCCTGGCACCGCTCCCCTCCTTCCTCCCTCCCGCCCCCTCTGTTTCCTTTCTTCCCTCCCTCCACTCTCCAGTAGCACCCTTTCCTGTGTCTACAATGCCCTCAGCAGAAGGAAAAGACACTTGGAAAGACACATGGGTGGCTCACTAGCCTTGGTACCAGATGGCCCTGGGGTACCAAGCCCTGCCACCTAGTCGCCAGGAAGCCAGTGGTGGTGACTTACCTGAAGACGGCACTGGTCACCTGTTTCTTGATATTATTTTGAGGATCAGGATCACTCGGGTGGCCGATGTAGTACAGTGACTGTCATCTAGTCGATGCTCAGTGCATAGAGGCCGTGGATGGTCCCGAGGGACCCCTGGACTCCCTCGCCCACTCAGGGCTTCAGCTGTGACAGCTAGTTATGATCATCCATCCAGGCCTTTGGGGACCTCCTGGCTTCACATTGTACTTTCTTCCTGGGTTGCTCTTCCTTTTCTCTCTGAGCCCCATCGATGGCAATATTCAAAGATCACCTCCTCCTGGAAACCCTCTCAGGTGCCTGGCAGGAAGGATCAGTACGTCCCAGCAGCCGCCTGCTGGTCGAATAGCATGGGATCTGCCCTTTACTGCATCATTGACCTCATGAACATGGGGTGTGTGTGTGTGCAGGGTCTGATGAAATAGGAGAGTGTGTCTGCGGTCAGACCGGTGGGCATTGGAATTCTGGCTCTGTCTGCCACTAACTAGGTGACGTTGGGGTGGGAAGCTGAGCCAACCGCCCACCCATAGGGGCCCATGGGTATTGTAGGTGCTCTGTCAGCAGGGTTTTCGTGGTACTTGGCATCTGTGAATCGGCCGGCAATTGGAAGAGCAAGAAAATACAGAATAAGCATATGAACTTATGTAAATGCAGAGCTGTGCAAGTGAACACCAAGCTAAGGGTTACACACTTTCAAAAGGTTTTGGGGGTAGTTGGTGGGTGAGGTGGGCTTTGCCCCTCTGGTGACCTCATAAAGAGGGTACAGGGGCCATCTCCTGCCACCTGTCCGCCATCTGCTTCTCCAGAGGGTGGACCCAGAGAGCTAAGTTAACAGGGAGACATAAAGAACCATCATGTCCCTGACAATTGGGACCTAGACTTGATTCTGAGATGTGAGGAGTTCACCCTGTTAGCCACCAGCACCTCCCGCTGACCCCATCCCCCCCCCCCACCACCATGGGTGCAGTAGACAAGGGGGAGGCGGATGGGTCCTGTCCAGTCTCCCATCTCCCTCTGGCCCTGCCTGTAGTCCGGACACTCCCTCTCTTCCTTTTGTAGGGACACAGTGCTGCTCACAGCCAGGCCAGCTGCGGTGGCTGCAGACAGGGGCTGAGAATAAGCTTGTGTCCGCGGCAGCCCTCCAAATACAGCAGGGCTCGGCTGACCTTTAAATAGACGGGCTCTGGGCCACTCTGTTCCTGGAAGTTTGAAGAAAGTCAGCCTTTCAAGTGATGTGACTTCCAACCTCAGGAAAGTTCCCTGTGTTTGCAAAAGCCATAATTGCTGCTTTTGCACTCCATTATATGTGGCCGTGCAGCCGGTGGGAGCCAGCATGCCAGGGTTAGGAGGGGAAAATCCTCAAGTATTTTAATATCCCCCTTCTTAGAAGCAAGATAAACATATGTATTGTACTTTGTGACAGGCGAGGAGGCGGGAGAGCAGGGAGGGAGAGGCCTGGCACTGCATGAAAGGTCTTTTTAAGCTGAACTCTGAGGTTTTTCTATTTTAAAAATGTTTTTTTATTTGTAAGCAAAGCTGGCACGAGTGAACAATGCCAGCGTCTCTCTACTCAGCTGTGCAGGCACCGTAGTCTTGCGCAGACGGCGGATGGCCTTGGTCCCTCCCTCCGTCATAAACTAAGACTCCATGGGCCCCCCTCCCTGATGAGAAATGATTACGTGAAGCTTGTCGTCACCCCTGACTTGGATGTTTGACTTTTGCCTCAAAACCTTCCTGCCAACTCTTGCTTTGCAATGAACCCTGCCCCCCGCCTCACCCCGCAAAACCCAGGTTAATGAAGACGCGTGTCGTGAGTGTAATCGTGAGAAAATATGAGACAAACCCAAATGGCGTGCTTCAAACTAATGGCCCTGTAGTAGAAGGGTCAAGGTCGTGAGAGTTAAGGAATGACTGAGGAATGGCCGCGGATGGAAGGAGAGTGAAGGGTGGTGACAGCCAGCTTGATTACGGACAACTGGAGAAACTTGAATGGGGTGTAAGAAGTAGATGTTAGTTCCACGTCAGTTCCAACTTCCAGATTTGCTGGTAGAATGTGCTGGCATTACCAAGTATTCTGGGGTGACGGGGCATCAATCAGCTCTTTTCTCCCACACAGTGTAGGGGAAAAGGATTTGCACTATACTTTCAACTTTTCCCTAACTTTGTGATTGTATTTAAAATAATAATTTGTGTTCCAGATTTTAAGAAACTGTAGCTATGTATGCTGATGGATGTTAACTAGACTTATTGTGGTGATAATTTTGCAATATATACATATATCAAATCATTATGTTGTATACCTGAAACTAATATAATGTTATGTCAATTACATCTCAATAAAAAAGGAACTCTAAACAAAATAATAATAATAATAATAATAATAGTAACATTCAACTAACCAACCAATGAAGGGGGAAAATCCCTTTAGTGGAGAGTAAAACAGACTCAGGTTTGAATTCTGACCCTTTAAATGTATTTTAGCTGGGAACTTGACCCCTGTGTCTCCGTTTCCTTACTTTCCATCGTAAAGGGTGTGTGTGTGCACATGTGCACTGGACAGGGTCTTCCTTAAGTGGCTGTGGCGAGTAGGAAGTGACACAGTGACTGCAGGGCCCCTAGCAGGTACGGGGGGTTTGGGTCTCACAGGTCTCTCCCTCCCCCGGGGATGTGGCCACACACGCAGAGCAGAGGATCATCCACAGACTCCACGGAGAGCCAACTCCCTTTGGCATCTTCTCTCTGCCCTGATCACAGGCCAGGACTGTGTCAGTCGAATTGGAATAAATTTTAAGATTTTGTTAAACTCTGCTAGTGTCTTCTTATATCTCCAGTAAAAACTTTGCATTCCTTCTTTTCCATGTCTCCCTCTTCTGCTGGCTTCTTCGAGGGAGGTCCTTGTCCATTTTTGTTTCTAAGGTGCCTGGGGGAAGTGACTACTCTGCTCCTCCTTTCTGCAGGCACCGGACCCTGTCTAGACCCTGTGCCACAGGCCCACAGGACCCTTTATTTCACTTGTTATTTTGTGAGCCGCCTTGAAAGGGGGGAGCAGCATGGTGTTTATCCCCAGCACCCTGCCTGGAACGCCACTGAAAGTTTGTTTTGTACGAAGCACTGTTCTGAGCACCATGTGTGTCTGATGCCCATCTTTCTCAGCCAGCCCAGGATTCAGGTGCAGGTATTTCCCTGTTTTGCAGATAAGGCAGCGGAAGCAGAGTGTGATTGAACAACTTGCCCAGGCCACATAGCTGGTAAGCAGTGGGGGTGGCAGCAGGCAGCCGGGCTCCTGAGCCTGGGCTTAACCACTGAGCCACATGGCCACTCATTAGACGGGAGCTGATGAGAACTGGTGAGAGCTTCGGAGACTGTGTCAACTTCATTCTTAGCATGGAGCCAACTGCGACTCTGGTCCAGACCTCTCTCCACCACCCAAATAAAGCCAGTGTTTACACAGGGGAGAGTGCTTGTCAGATGTTTATGCCGATCCCCAAATACGGCCATGACCAGAGGGTGAGGGGGGGGTGCCTGTTATGTAAGGCCCTCGGCTGGTCCCCAGACAATGCCACTTCCTCGCTTGGCGATATGTAACTGCCTAACAACGGGTTACTCATTTCCTCTGGAAAACTTGGCAGGGCCAGTCGGCCCATTTCCTCCTCTCTCCACATCCCTGCGCTTCCTCTGGTGAATGTTCTCCGCATTCCTGGGAACTTCACTATGGGAGGCTGTTGAAGGGAAGAGGCGTTGGGAGCAGGGCCTGCATCTTTGCTTGGAGTGAGGTACACTCATAGCCCACCTGCCATGATTGCAGCACTTGCTGCAAGTAGGGGGATCCAGCCCCAGGTGTGAGGAGACCCCAGGGTGCGGGTGGGGTCCAGGCGGGCAGCTTTCACCCCTGCCCTGTTCCTAACAGGCATGCACAGCACCACATATCCAATTTAGGTGCCTCCTTCCTATCGGCCCTCTCCCGGCAGCGGGATGAATGAAGGTGTGGGGGGATCAGGAAGGCTGTTTGACATGGCTCATGTCAAGGGGTTGGGGACTGTGTAGGACATGCAGAAGCTTCTATTGCACACATTTTCTCTGTGTCCTGTCTGTAAGACTTCCAAGGTGAGCTCTGGAAGAGGTCATCCCTGCTTCCTCCTGTCCAGCCCCAGCTCATCAATCTCCCCACCGAAGTGGCTGAGCCACAGCTCGCATGGGCACGTCACTGCCCATCATATGGACTCCAGTGTGGTATGTGCAGATGAGTGGACTGTGGGCCGCTTACCTGGTGAATATCAAGCTACAGCTTCGCGAGCTGCATCCGAGTCCCTTCTCCCATTGTCGATTAGAAAACAACCACATACAACATTTCTATCTCAGTTAGTGCATGCATGCACTCATGCATACTTGCACAGACACACCACACATGCATAGACACGCACACATATGGGTACATATATATATACCCCAGTGCCCCCAGAGTATTGTCTAAGTTATTCACACATTAATTTTCCCTGTTTGTCAACCATAAAGGTCGTTGGGAATCAGCAATATATTTATAACACCATGGACCTTAGTGAACAGTTGTTTTCATGAGTTATTTTTCAAGTATCCTGGAGGTTGATATTGTTATTCCCATTTTATAGATGGGACTTGACCAATTGTGTAATTCGAGGTCACTAGTGTTTAAGTGCCTGTTGTGTGCTGGGTGCTACTGAGTCCTGGGTTTAGAAGGAAGACAGCCCTGCTCCCTGCTTTCCCACAGAGAGCCCATGTGAGTATGGGGTGGGTTGGAGACAGGGAGACCAGTGAGGGGCTGGTGCTGTCATGCCAGGTGGGACAGGGGGAAGTCTTCCTGGGTGTGGTGAGGACAGATCCTGGAGACCTTTGCCTGGTGTGTGATCACCCCAAGAGGGAGGGGTTCTGTTTCAATTTGCTTGCTGCTCTCTCTGGGCCTGGGCCTGGCCGTACTTCCAGCTCAACCTACAGTTCTGGACTTGGAGGACAGGCAGAGCAGAGTGTGAATCCTGCCTCCATCACTTTCTAGATGAGTGACCTTAGCCTGTTTGCTTAGCTTCTCAAAGTCCTGGGCTGGTCGTCCATGAAATGTGAATGATTATCTGTGTCTCATGAGATTGGAGGATCAACTGAGAGGGGTGTGTGAAGCCCTCAGCAAGGGGCCAGGCCAAAGCAAGCTCTCCATCTGGCGTTGGTGTTCCCCAGCCTCCTGTTGCCCACAAGTCACCATTTTAGTCACCAGACTAAGATCAGGCTGCCAGGAACAGCACTGAGCCTGCTCCACTGCATTTTGGTGGGTCACCTCTGCTCCAGTCTTGGCCTCTGCTGAGCGTGGCTGCAAAGGGGCAGGGAAGCTTCATCTCTCGTTGGGCATGTCACTGAGTGGCAGAACTGCACAAGGCAGTTTTTGGGGGGCAGGAGTCTACTCAGGCACTCATTTAACAAAAATTTATTCAACACCTACCATGCCCCAGGTACCTGCCTCAGCAGAGGGGTGTAAACAAGACAGCCCCTTCGTCCTCTTTATTAATCCACTAATCTGATGGGGTGTAGGGTGGCACCCACTAAGATACTGGGCCACTTGAACCCTTCACCCCATGCTTCCTCCTCTCCAGAAATGTCTGGACTCTGGATGATTCCAGACGGCCTCTGTCATCCAGCACAGCCCCTCCTTATTTCTGACTATTGTTTGTAAGTTCCCTTTATAGCTTTTGAACAAGACTGTGACTTTATTTCTTGGGATTCAGATCTACCTTGAGGTGGTGGGGAGCATCTGAAGCTGCAGGGAGTTATTGGGGACCCTGAAGTTGGGGTGGGATTGATAAATAATTGATGACTGCTTATACCTTCTCTGCTTTGTCACCCCTGGGGCCAGGGGCAATTGGGTAAGAGCAACATTTGACAGTTTTTTGTTGCTCTCCTTGCCATACCTGGAGGCTCTAGTGTCCAACCAGGTTCTCCTGGGTTCTCTCCTCTTTTAGGCCCCTCTTCCCTGGGGAACAGAGAAAACAGCATAATCGGTGTGCTGGTTGGCTCCCCACAGCAGTGGGTGTCTTAAGGTGTGTCTCTCTGCTCTTTGTTTCTGATGGTCCACTTGTTGCCTTCTTAGAGAAGCCAGGCCAGTCAGTCTGTCCATCCGTCTGTGTGTTTGTCTCACCTCCCCCCCACACTGATTGAAAAGTTACCATTTTTAGTATCTACTCAGTGCTGCACCCTGGAGTGGGCGCTTTCATTCATCAGCTCCGAGCTGCAGTATGGAGCAGGTATGATGCTGGTTCTCGGTTGTAGAGGAGGAAGTAAAGCCTCAGAGGGGTGGAGCATCTTGTCCCAGGTCACACAGTTGGTAAATGTCAGAGTCACATTGAAACCCAGGGGTCTGGCATACAGGGCATGGGAAGGCAAGGTGTGCTTGGCTCAGTGGCACAGAGCACAGGTTTCTGATGGAGGTTGCTTCGACGTGCCAAACCTCAGTTTTCTCGCCTGTAAATGGGATGATAATAGCATTCACCCCTGAGAGTCACTGTGAACAGGACAGCATCAGGTCGTCTGTGGAGGGTTTAGGACCATGTGCAGTGTGCCCCAACGATCCTGGGTATTATGCTCATCCTGGTGGATTTGACCAAAGCCAGGGTGACGAATTGGAGGCTAAGCGATTCTGAGGTGTCAGTGGGCACAGCTGACCCAGGAGCAAGCATCTTGTCAGGGTGGCCCAATGGCTGAGTGAGTGGTGGCGGTCCGAGGGAGCAGTAGTCTCATATGAGCGTTGGGCAGACGGTGCCTTTTCTGAGCACGACTGAAGTGCTGCTGTGCCCAGCTGGACCTCTGCTCTGTGAGGGGGAGCTCCCCACCCTGGCAACCGCCTTGGCTTTGCTTTGATGGTCTTTCTCAGAAATGAGGAAGGCCATGCTGGGTGCGGCCCCTGACTTCCTATGGTGCCTCAACACTGTGGTGCTCTGACCTGGGCTTGCTGGCAGGTCTGCATCTCTTTCCTGTCCTTGGCACGGGCCAGACCCCCAATGCCCTGGCCCCAGAGTGTCCATCCTCAGAGGCCACAGGAGGCAGTGAGTATGGCTGATCACCTTCAGTGTGCAGGGCAAGGCTGCTTCCTCCCTTCCTTCCTCGTGAAGGGGAGGCTCCTGTCACCTTTGAGTAGAGCCTCACCCTGAGCAAAGCCTGGGCAGGTCTTCTCTCCTCAGCCCTGCCTGGTGACACAGCCTTCTTTGTGACCTACCTCAGCTCCTGCCTCTGTAGGCTACTGCCCACAGAGCAGCCTGTGCCTTCTGGAACCCTGCTTGCCATTGGCTGGATTTTCTAGGTGAGAGGGACCAGCTAAAGTATAACTTCCTTTACATTCATACACACGCACTGGGAGAGTTTTGCACAGAAAAGAACTTGCAGATCAGGAAGACCACCGCTGTTATCTGACTCCTGTCCCCAGTCTAAGTCCAGATCGAGTCACCGGCCCACGTGGGCTGGCAGTCTGCATCATTTGCTTGGAGATAATCTGTAGTCATCCCATTCAGTCACTTTGTTATGGGCACCCAGTTGCCTCTACAAGTAAATTGGATGCACTGTGACAACAGGGACCAGGGAAGTGACAGGTCTTGAATGCAAACCTTGAGGCTCTCTGCTGCATGATCCATTGTAATCTTTCTAAGCATCTCACAAGTTCATTGTTATTTTTGGTTCTAACCTGATGCTGAGAGAGATAGACATTTTTAGTGTCACTGAGAAAGCCACAGAGCTGGTGTTTGAACTCAGGAAGTTCTGTCACTCCAAATTATGACCCTTTTTTACATGCTCTGTCCACCTCAAAGCCCATTTGGATCAATGCTGTGATACCAGTCTCTCAGTTCTTCCTCTCCTGGCTCATACTCTGGTCTTTCAATCTCAGCCTCTGTCACACCAGCTGGAAGCCCCTGGTATCCCTGGCTTTGTAACCTCCTCAAGTGGCCTCCCTGGGGTGTTACAAGGAGCAGCCCTATTTGGAGAATGATTGTATCTTTGCATCGGAGTGGGTGGGTGTGGGGTCCAGGTTCAATTTGGCCCCCCACCATCATCTAGAAGCTGGGGCTGAGAGGAGATGACAGTGACTAAATCTGAGTGGTTCCTGAGAAAGTCTCATCCTGGGATGGAGGAGCCTGAGTCACATCATGGCTCTTCGTGGCCAAAGATGAGGCTTATTTGTTTCAAACAGCTGCATCCACCGTGTGCTCCTTGAGGGCCGTTGTACAAGATGAACGACAGATGCCCCAGAGTTTGAAGGGGCTTGTGATGGGAGCTGAAAGCTTTACCCTGTGGTTATGTTTCCCAGCAGCACAAAATTACACCAAGAGGTTGAATATAAGATTCCTTTGGGGTTCTAATTATCTTTTTTCTGAAAGTGTTTTTAAAAGATGATACCTTTCAGAAGCAAGGCCACCTGTTCCCCAAACTGCATAACTGGGAAAAGTTTAAGCTTCCCTGGAAAGGAATGAAAATCTCAGGCTGCTTTTACTACTGTGCAATATCTTGAGTTCACTGCACTTTGTTATTTCATCCTGGGGTCCCCATGTGGCAGGTGTCGGGTGGTGCTGTCATCATGCGACACACCTCCTAGATCATAGAGGGCGTTCCCATTGTGCATCTCCCTTGAGCAGCCCCTCCCCGTGGTGAGTAGACAGGGCCGGCATCATGCCCATTTGATAGATGTGGAAACTGAGGCCAGGTGGGATTCAGTGGCTTGGGGCTGTGTGATTGGGTAGAAGCTCTTTCTCTTTTCCTGTCTTTTATTTCTCTATCAGTGAGGTTAGATCGACTGTAGGGGTTGTCTTAGGGGGTCTCCTGCTTTATGTTTGTCTCTTCCAAGGCTTCATGGTTACCTAGGAGGAAAGGCTGGGTCTGTTTCAGCTCCTCGCTGATTCTTCCCTCACCTTCCTTCCCATTTAACCAACGAGTGTTCAGAGTTCCCCGCTAGAGGGTTTGTGCAGTGCCCTCCCCATCTGCACTATGACTCTGCACTCTGATCTGGGAAGGGAAGGTGCACCAGCAAATGCTTCATGGATGGGGGAGACCATAGAAAACCCAGAGGTGGACAGAGGGTGACCCAGTGGGTGAGCCTGTGGGAGAAAGACCACATTTAGAGGCATCAGGCTGAGCCATGTGGGGGTCTCCTGAAGCCCCCTAGACCCTGGGAATACTGCAGTCCCCAAAGCACTCATAGCCATAGCTGAGCCTTCTCGGGAGATGCCCAGGTGTTCTTGGCTCCTTGGCCCACACCAGTTGTCATGATCGGTCTTAGTAAGTGGATTCACGGGTTGTCTGCTCTAAGCTGCATGGCAGGTGGCCCTCTTGGTGTTCACATTTTACCTGGAAGGACCCTAACATTTTGAGGCATTACACAGCTTGCCCAAGGCCACATGCTAGTAACAAATGGTAGAGACAGACCCAAGGCCAAATCAAAGCATCTGTACATTTCCCACACATGTCCCCGATCTCAGAGGCCCTAGGCAGGAGAGTTTTTCCTGTTATTTAAGGAAGTCCAAGGACACCTGCCTGCTGGAACCACTGTTTTCCCCTCTCTCCATCTCCCTGAGGGTGATATTCAAAATATTTAGGCTGGAGTAGTTGGAATGTGTGGCGCCAGGGCCTGGGAGCCTCTTGGCTGGGCCCTGCCTGACCCTGCATTCAGGGGAGGTCTGGGATGGGTGGTAGGGGGATGTGGCCCCAGGGGCAGGCCCAGATAGTGGGATAAGAGCTGTCTTCTTGGGGAAGCAGCCCCTTATCAACTGTTGTGAAAACATTTCAGTCTCTCTGGGCGCATACTTTTGCTGCCATCATCCAGGGCCAGGCAAGACCGAACTGTCCCTTTAGTTTTCCTGAGACAAATTGTAATTGTATTATTTTATTCTTTGTATTTACTTCAAGTATTTGAAATAACTGTATTTAAAATAACCAAACTCCAGGTAGAGTAAGTCCAAGTTCAGCCTCTACATTCCCCTCTGTGAACTTGATTTAGAACCATTGTGCTGTGAGACTGTAGAACAGAGTGGTAGTGGGCGGGGGTGGAGGGGGTAGGGGGCATAGGGCAGAGGTGCCTGAAGCCCTCCTACTGCCCTCAGGTCCCAGCTTGGCCCCTTGCTGTCTGTGTGGCCTCGGGACACCTTGGTTCATCTCATCTACCCTCCAGCTGTGGCTACGAAAGCTTTTTACTCAGTGAATTAGTTTTCCATGGCTGCCATACAAGTTGACACAGACACAGCATTTACACAACACACATTTATTATCAGGCAGCTTTTTAGGGCAGCGGTTGACACAGGTTCCGCTGGGCTGAGATCCAGGTGTCTGCAGGCCGCGTGCCTTTCTGGAGACTTGAGGGGAGAGTCTGTGTCCTTGCTCACGCCAGTTGTTGGTGGGATTCAGTTCCTTGTGGGTGCAGGACTGAGGTCCCTGTTTTCTTGCTGGCCATCTGCGGAGAGCTGTATCCAGTTTCAAGAAGCTGCCCACATTCCTCGTTTGGCAGCTGTCTCCTTACATGGTGAAACCCGGCAATGGCAGGTCTAGTCCCTTTCTTGCTTCCGAACTCTTCTTCTTTCTTATCTCTCTGATCTCAGCCCTGAAAGGCGGTTTGGTGCTAGTGGGATTAGATTATTAGGCCTACCTTGATAATCTAGAATAATCCCCTCCTTGAGGTCCTTAACTGAATCACATGGCAGTGTTCCCTTTGTCATGGACAATAACATAGTAACAAGTTCTGGGAATGAGGATGTGGGTATCTCTTTTTGGAAGGAAGGGTAATTCTGCCCACCACACCTTAAAGGTTGCTATGCAGATTAAGTCAGCTGGCCCATGTGAGGTGCTCAAATTATTCAGCTGAGCCCTGTGAAATTGCCAGCATTCGCCTGTCCACCCGTCGAAGGTCAATCTCAATCTAATCGTAACTAGCGGGTAGTAAATCCCCAGTGAATGTTCACTGTCGTATTTCCAGTGGTGGAAATAGCATGTTCTCTTTAGCTGGTCCACTACTGTTCTCGTTTCCTGTTGTTGAGTATTAGTCTTCCAAAGTCACTCTTATTATTGTTTTGGTATTACAATGTTTATGTGAGCATCCTGATACACCTCTTAGTCATCATGATTTGGGGGAACGTGTGTTTTCTCTTTACTCTCTGCTGTCATTCTCTGCCCCAGAGTCTGGCTGGCCCAGAAGTGCCCCCTTCCTTTGCCAGACCCCTGGTCCAGTGCCAGCCCAGCTCTGGAACCTGGCCTTAGGGTTGGACTTTTCCCCTCTAGAAAGTGGCAGTCCCTCCCATTTTTCCAGGGACTGATTTCCTTGATTTTCTTGGGCCTCTTGCTTTTGGAGCCAGGTGTGGAGGGAGCCACCCTTTTGGGCCCATGTTCGGGGGTCGGTGACACCATGTCTCCCTTCCCAAGGGCAGCCGAAGTCCCAGGCCTCCACACCACACCCAGACTTTTGTCTGCCCTTAGAGTGTGGCTCTGTGTCCCCAACTCTGTAACTCCCACAGTTCTTAACAGACTCATACAGTGCACTTGGGCTGGACACTTTCCCCACCAGCTCTGCATTTGTGAGGTCTGGTCTGTGTTTATGGATGTGGGTGGGGTCTCTGAGAGTCTGTGTGACCTGCTTAAAGTGACAGGGATGGCAGTTCTTCCCCAGTTTGTCTGCTTGTAACCTAAGGTTCTGTTTTAACCCATAACCACTTCTCATGAATACTTCTTCTCCTGTATGTGACTACTCAGAAAGTGGAGAGAAAGTGCCTCATTTATATCTTTGTGCCTCAAAGCTGATGGCACTCACCTTCTTCCCCAAGACTCAATAACAGCCGCCTTGGTGGATGTGGCTACCCATTCTATAGGCAGTAAAACTGAGGCACACAGGTAGCATACAGGACTTTCTTCAGGTCCCCAGAATTAGTGACAGTGACCCAGTGATGAGTTTGGAGCAGAGCTAGGTTCAAATCCTGACTTGTCTTCCCAGGTGGCACTTCTGATGCAGATTGCTTCAGGTATCAGAGCCTCTAGCTTTTTTGTCCTTTGCTGGAGGAGTGCTGCTGGAATTAAATCCTGCTCTGGATCTGGGCATCGGTTTTCCTCTGGGTGCTGTGTAGGCTCTGGGCTGCCCCTTGACGAGATAGATCAGAACAAAGCTGCCGAGCCCAACAGTGAGATTCTATAAGCCGACATCTCGCCTGCGGTCATTATTGTTGGGAACCAAGCGTGACTTGGGGCCTTCTCTGCCAGCCCTGTGATCTGTCTCCCCGCTCTTATTTTATCCTGCCTGGAGACCCTCTCCTGAGGTTCTGAAGGAAGTGAAAGTGCTATTGTGGGGCTTTGGCCTTGAGGAACTAGACATGTCCCTGGAATAACAGGCTGATGGCCTTCCCACCCCATCCAGGGGCTCCGTGATGTGACCCATGTTTCCCTGGGGAGAAAGCACTTGAGTCTTGTGTTTCACAGAGTTTTCCTTCTTTTGGGCACCACCTCTAGGTCCAGCATGGGTTGTGACACAGGAGCAAATTTCTCCAGCGATCTTAGCCCTATTATTTCACACATTAACTCTCAGCCCAGGTCTCCTTTCTGGCCAACTCTTTGAGAGGCTTTCGTGGGTACATTAGCCTCAAGAGTGATCTGTGTTAAGTTTTTATGC
The DNA here is from genome assembly GCF_022682495.2 of Desmodus rotundus. Classification (NCBI taxonomy): domain Eukaryota; kingdom Metazoa; phylum Chordata; class Mammalia; order Chiroptera; family Phyllostomidae; genus Desmodus; species Desmodus rotundus. The sequence goes on along the minus strand of NC_071394.1, from coordinate 8,490,788 downwards.
TGATCAGTAAGTATCATTTTATTGTATTGAGCAATCAAGAAGTCTTTTGTATGAAATGAAGATCATGAAGAAGCTGAAGAGACACATGAAGGTTCTAGAGCAGGTTCCTGAGCCTCGGTACTTCACTCTGTGGGCTGTCCTGTGCGTTGTACAGTGTTTAGCAGCCTCCTTGACCTAGTCCCTATTTGTGACGATCCAAAATGTGTCCACACATCGCTAACTGTTCCCTTGGTGGGGAGGCAGAATCACCCTTTGCTGAGGACCACTGGTCTAGAGATAGATCAAGTTGACGTAGTCTCTTCTGCTGAGTCTGAACACAGAAAGGTTTGGGGAAAGGGATACTGGATTAAGTGTTTAAAGAGAATTTTATGCCAAATGCATAGGATGAGCATTTTTCCTTTCCCTCGCTGTGTGACCTTGAGTCTGTTACTCAACATTTTGGAGCCACTTTCTTGTCATCCGTAAAAGAAATAGAAGAATTCCATGCCCTTCAGGACTTTCATGGGATGAAAGATAAGATGGTCAAGTGCCTCATGTTCCATCGGCTCTCCGTCAAAAGTAGGTGCCATATTTAGGCTTGGTAACAAAAAGCATCTTAAGGAAAGCATATTTGGCTCTTGTACAACATTCCTTGCACTGTTTTTATGTTTAATTATAGAGAAGGGAATGGAAATCATCGAGATCTTGGGGATAAAGCCGTTGTGCCTTCGAGGCTAAGGATGGACTGGGGTTTGAAGAAGACCCGGGTTCGATTTTTGCTTCAATAACCTCAGTTTCATTGTCTGTGAAATGGGGACAATAAGAGGACAGACCTCACAGGGTGTCATGAAACTTCAGTGAAAACATGGATAGAAACTGCTTGCTATTATTCTTGTTTGGGGGTGACCATCTAGTCTCTGTTGTCCAGCTCTCTATTGGACTTCCACCATCCCTAGCCCCAAGGTGGCTTATTGGGGTAACTTTTCTGGGAATTGGGTACAGTTGAGTGGGAGAATTTCTTCTTCCCCCTTTGGCTGTCCAGGTCCCCTGACCTGCTGGAGCTGCACCTGTGACATGGTTCTCACCTGTTCCTGTCATTCCGGGCTCTCTCTGCCACAACTGTCCCATGTTTGCTATGGTGACTTGAGATCCATTCTAGGGGATCGGGCATGAGGGAGAGGGAGAGACCCCAAATGGAGACAAAGGCAGTTCACTTGCCCCCACCGCCGATGCTGAGAAGGAGATGTTGCAGCAGGGATCATGGCCAGATGGCCGGCAGGATGCCTCCCTGGTAACAGTCGGCCCAGCCCCTTTGAGGCAGTTTTAAGACCAATTTGGTAACTTGATTTGGAAAGTGGTATCGATGACTCTGAGGGCGCAGGGTGCTCATTAGCCGCCTTCTGGGCACAGCAAATTGGGTTAAATGGGATGAAATCAGCTTCTCCCCTCCCTGGGCTCGTGGCTGAGGTCCAGGCCCCATTGTAACGGGAGCCTCTCCTGGGCAAAGGACACTGAGGAGCCTTCTGGGGAGTCTGGCACTCTATTTTCATCCATGAATCCCATTTCCCCCTGGAGGACAGAGCAATAGGCTGACAAAACAAGAAAATGAACTGGAGTGGACGAGTGAGTGCCTGGCGGCGAGGTCAGGTCAGGAGAGAATCAACAATGAACAGTCTTGGAGCATTTCTCAAGGCCAGGCATCCTTCCTCCCCTGTTGATAAATGCTGAGCTCGATCCCTTTTTTTTCTCTTCCCTCCCTCCCTCTTTCCTGTTCTTTTTCCCATTTTACAGACAGTGCTGCTAGGACATCCTCATGCCCTGTGGGCACACATATGTGCCCCCCTAGAGTTTATACCCCGAAGGCATATCGCTGCCCGCGAGGCAGATGGACAGCCCTGTCAGTTCACACTCTCACTTGCTGTACATAAGAGCCCCGATCCCTCACCTTCTCACCCCCTTCAGTACATCCGGTTCTCACCTTTTTGTCCTTCTGATGGGCAAGATGCAGTTTCTGGTGGTTTCCCTGATGGCTGGGAGGCTGCGCCCCCTGTCCTTGGGCACACACCTATGTGTGAGGAGAGACCCCAAAGGCAGTCCAAATCCTCACATCCCTCCTGCCTGGCGCCACCCCCCGGGCTCACCTGTTTTGATCTGAAATGATTCTCCTTTCCAGGTCAGTTTTGTTGCCAAGGAGTATAAGTTTTGGACCTACCACAAAGCAGTTTTCTCTGCCATTTAGCCAAAGAGAATTCTGAATTCTTTGAGAAACAATCACACCGTTAGTTCCATTTATTCAGTTTTTCCCCCTTTAACTAACCAACAGCCATTGAGCATTTTATCTGGTGCTGTATGTAAAAGCCAGAGGCCTGGGTTCCAGCTGGGCTTCCAGGGCTCCTGCTGCCCTTTGTCAGCTCTGTGGCCCAGGGAGACACCAATGAGGTCCTTGGCCTCATTTGTCTCTTTGCACTTGAGGCCTGAAGCTTCCAAACCTCATAGTTGCCTGGAAAGGAGAAAGAGTTTGCAACACACATGAGTGTATGCTGAGTTGAGCAAAGCGTTCTGCAGAGGCAATGCCGGCTGGGATGCTGGTGCAGACCCCACCGCCGACCCCTTTAGGCCAAATGGCTGCTGGTCTGCCTGGGCACAGGCCCGCCATTTCTCGGATTTGGAGGCTAAATGTGCATGGAGAGAAGAACATGGTGACTGGCCTTTCTGCTCACAGGCATTCACCGAGACTTGTCAAGCAATTATTATGCACCAGTGCTTCCATCAATTTCATGGAGTCCCTAATGTAAGTTAACACTGTGCTAAGTGCCAGGGATATAATGGCAAGCAAACAGATAAGCTTGCTGTCCTTGTGGGCCCTGTAGTCTAGTGGGAAGATTCAGCAAAGGGTTAAGGGCTTGTGGGAAGTTGAATTCAACGCTGTGGGAGCATCTTGAAGTCTCCCGGATGTTTATGGGTAACCTTGTCACTCACAAGAGAAGGGAAGCGTGGTCACCTTCATTGCTTTGCGAGGTGCCATGTATCTCTGAGAAGGTGCTGATTCCTAAGAAGAGGAAAGAAAAGAGACTGGTAGGATGGTGGTAATAATATTACGTATGAATTAAAAAGAAAAAACAACCCAGCACACATGTACTGAGCACTCACTGTGTGCTTGACAGTCTTGTTAAGTGCTTTGTGCGAACAAGGCAGGGAATGGTATTACCTCCCTGTTTGAGACAGGAAAACTCAATGCAGATTGGCAGTCTGTCCACAGAGCCAGCGCACAGGGGTCAGAGTTTGGCCACGGTGCCTTTCTTTTATCTGAAAGTGTCTGCAGTTGGTGCCACGTTGCTGGAATTTCGAGAATCCCAGCAAAGCAAGTCCCAGCTACCTCCTAATAGTACTGGTCAGCCTGCATTTGACCCAAGGTCATGATTCTCTCCCTCTGACATTGTCACCTTATTCTTGAATTCTTTTTTCCTCAGTTTTCTCCAAGCAGCAAGCTCTGGTAATGATCCTCTTCATTTATATGATATATATTTATTAAGATGGTTTCAGAGTGGCCTTGCCAAGTGAAACCCGTGATTGCGTTTTCATGACGTGTCTCTTGTTTATGACAAGTGGTGCTCTGTCCTTGAAGGCCTGTCACATGGGAGGTACCCAGGCCTTTTCACCTTACAACAGCTCAGTGGGTCTTTTCCTCAATTTGCATGTGAGGAGACTTAGCTCACGTAACGTCACGTGGCTGGGTTGAACGAGTTCAAAGTCACTAATGTCTGGGTTTTCATGTCTGCCCCCTTTCTCCCTTATTGTCAAGGAATTGGGAAAGTGATGGCACATGAGGTTAGGCATAGCAAAGAAATGGTTACAGTTTTCCAAAAGCTGGTATTGAAATAATCTGGGCAAAAATACAGTAGTGAACAAGCCCTTTCACAGTTCTTTTGTCCTGGAATCCTACAGTCTGTACTTTCTAAAGTGCTCCTTCTGCTGTGTTTTCTCAGCAAGGCGGGGGCCAGCCGAGCATTTGGACCCTAGGACTTGGTGTCTGGAGCTCACACTCACGATTCCTGTATAGTCCCTGCTCCGGCTCAAATGAGACAATGTATATAAATGCCTGTGCCGATCGGGCCTGTTGAAGGTAGACCCCCTGTGACCAGAACTTACATTTCTGCACTGAGTTTGGGCCGTTTGGACTGCTGGCAGGAGCTGTGTGCGTGTGTCTGTCTGACTGTCTGTCTCTCTTCTCTCTCTCCTTTTTTGGGTCCTAGCCCCTCCTTTACTGCTGCCCCCGTCAGCCTCCTCTCACTATTTATTCTCCCCCCTCATCGCTGGTTTTAATAGATTTTGGCTCCTGTCCCAGAACTCAGCCTGGCACCCAGAACTGCCTCAGATGGTTAAGCAAATAGACGGTGGCTTTTATTAAATGACATGCACCTGTGAACCTGTCCTTTCCTACCCAGCTCTGTCCTTCTCACCGTTCGGAGTTGCTAGGGCCCTGGAGTGCCTGCTTTTTCATGAAACATCTCTCATCGCTGACCAGTGAGTGTCAGGCTGCGGGGTTGGCGCAGCCAGCGCTGGCTCTGGAGTGACCCAGGCCTTACGGTAAAAATGCATCACCCTGAATGCGGGCCAGCTCAGGCCTCAGCCCAACCCCACCCTGCCGGAGCAGCCAAATCCTGCCGGGTGCTGGTGGCCTTAGTCACTGGCCAGGGAGATGCGCCTTGTTCAGGGTGAGGCCAGGCCCCTCCTCTGACAGCCCGGGTTCCTGGAAAAGCTTCCTGCGTGGACTTTTCCTCCCACTGAAATCAGTAGAGCTCTCATTTATTGAGCGCTTAGTATGTGTCAGATACCTTACTAAGCACTTCGAATGCATCTTTTCAATTAATCCTCCTAATAAATATCTGGGGCAGGTGTCCCCAAATTTCCCTGTTGTGACAAAGATGCCAGCTCAGCCAGGTAAATACTAACGACACAAAGTAGCTCACCTTGACCAGGTGCTGCTGCGTGCCAGGCGCCTGGGTAACTCCTAGAAACCCCGCAGCACATGCGGTTGGTACTGTACCCGTTTTCCAGATGGGGAGTTGGAGCACCGGGCATTTCTGGGTCCCTTGGCTCATGTGTGTAGCCTGCTGTTGAGCCCTTGGCCACAGAGCCATGTGGAACCCCAGGGACCGTGAGCCAGCCCGATGGCCCCAGGGCTCCACGCCACCTCTGCATATGCTTCACGTACAGCCATGGGATGCAGGATGCAACCTTGGGACCAGGCCCTGCCAGGGGCTGTCTCGTGACCAGTCCCTCCTCTCTACCTGTCTTTCACGGTGACCAAGAGGAGCACCCTCCCTCAGCGATGGTGGGGGAGCATGGATGGTTATCACTTGCTCAGCACTTTCACAGTTTTTGAAATATTTCACAGACGTGATCTCATTCAGTTGAGTAATCACATGGGAATATAAGCCCCCATTCCACTGAAGGGGGAACTGAGGCTTCTGCAGAGAGGGGAAGTATTTGCCTGGGAGCTGGCCCTTGCCCTTCCTACCTGACCACGCTGTAGCTGTCTGAGCTCAGGGATCCCAAAGCAAGGGGCTCCCTGCATAGAAACATCTGGGATTGAGTCAGGCTTGCCCCTGGGCCCCTGCAGTGGCCCTGGGAGCAGGGCTGCAGGTAGGAAGCCCAGGCAAGGTCAGTGGGTAGACTTTAAGCTGGTCTTAGAATAATCAAAAGGAAGATGGTATCCCAGGGTGGGGCTGACATGTCAGGGACAGCAGGACAGCAGGGACTGCTAGCAGGAGAGGGGAAAAAGGTGTGAAAGAAGGAGTACAGTAATAACAGTAGCAGCAGCCCTCCTGGGCAGTCAGAAGCCCAGGCTGGACCTCTGCTCAGCCCTCCAGGGGAGAGCGCTTGCACCCTTTCACAGACTGGCAGCCACATGCAGGATCCTGACCCCAGCCCCCTGCTTCTGTCCCTCTCAGCCTCTTAGAAAAACAAATACAGAATGTTTTTAAGGTTGGTCTAGGAAATTTATTTTTTAAAAATTAATTTCCTTTTGAGATGTCGGGCTCATGACAGATTGTAGATCAAGAAGCAGATCTTGTGTCTTTGCCGCCCAGGCAGGCTCAGAAAGTCTCCCCCTCCCCCACCCCGCCTCTGTGTGTCAGGGGAGGCTGGGGGAGCCCACGGTTTCACTGTCTCAGCAGAGATGCAGGAACCTGTTAACCTGCCTTAGAAGCTAATAAAAAAAAATCCCAGTGAGATCACGTCTGTTAAAGCCCTTTGAGCTCCCTGAGCTCCCAGGCCGTATTAATGCATGCTGTCGTTCTAGCTTACACAGCAAAAATGTCCCCAGGCTGCAAAGCCCATCCCCTCCTTCCAGCCCCCTTGTTTCCTTACACTTTCTATTTGATGCTTCCTCTGCATCATGAAGACCTGCCAATTTTCTGTTATCTGCCCTCCTAAAAGGAACTGGCATATTTGGGGGTGCCGATTGGTGCTAAACCTTTTTTGTCCATGGGCTCATTTAAACTTTACAGCCATCCCATGAAGCAAGATGCATGTACGTCCCCATTTTCAGGTGAGGTGACTGAGGCTCAGGTTGGGGAGGTCAGCAACGTCACATGGCACAGAGTGGTGGGCAGGGTCTGCTCCCAAGTTGTGTTTTTATCGGGTCATGCATCATGGCTGCGTTTTCTAGATCATTCTCTCCCGTGAACAGAAGCTTGCCTTTGGAGGTCAAGGTGACCGTCTGTCACTGTTAACCTGCCTGTGAGCCTCAGAACATTCTTTGAGAATCATTCTCAGAGATGCCTGAGGCACAATAATGCCTGCGTTATAACTAGTGGGGACATTTTTCAGTGAGCTAGTACCACTGGTGCTTGTGCATCCGCGGTGCCCGAGACTCAGTGCACCTGCTTGTATGTGTGCTGTGTCCTCTGGACCCACAAAGCCCCTCCCAGCGGGAAGTCACATGGTGGCCCGGGCCAGTGCTTTATGTGTGGTAGCGCATTCTGTCCTCAGCATGACCCCATGGAGACAGTTCCCCAGGTCCTCCATCCCTTAGTCAAAACATTGTGCAATGAGTTTCTGAACTCGGGATGTTTTGAAATTTTTAGAAAGGCAACACAGTGCACCTATCATACTGTGTGTTGTGGCTGAACTGTACCCTCCCACCCCATGTGTATGTTGAAGCCCTAAATGCTAGCACCTCAGAATGTGACTGTATTGGGAGGGAGGGCCTTTAAAGAGCTGATTAAGTTCAAAGGAGGCCATTAGGGTGGCCCTAGTCCACTCTGATTGGCATCCTTAGGAGGAAACCTGGACGTACAGAGAGCCACCAGGGATGCGTGCACGAGAGGAAAGACCCTGAGAGGACACGGGGGGAAAGCAGCCATCTGCAAGCCAGGGAGAGAGGCCGCGGGGGAAACCAAATCTCCTGACACCTTGATCTTCCCACCTCCAGAAGTGTAAGAAAGTAAATTTCTATTGTTAAAGTCACTCGGTCTGTGGCATTTTGTTAGGGCAGCCTGAGCAGACTCATACACCGTGTATTTGGACCCGTGCCATCAACCAAGCCCTAAGAGTTTTACAGGGAAATATATTAATTTCGTACCACGTGGGATACATAAAATCAATAAATACCCTCATGCTAGTGTAGGTCAAGATTCAAAATGACCCCAAAATGCTGATCTCTAGAGCTTCTTAGATTTTGGAATTGCGCACAAGATATTATCATAATCTCTATGTTGCAGATGAAAATCCAATCTCAGAGAGGCTTAGTAACTTGCCCAGGGTACCCAGTTAGCTGCGTGAGGGCCAGATGTGAACCTGGGTAGGTGGGCTCCAGAGCTGTGAATTGACCCACTGCACCGTACCACCGCTTCGCAGAGATTGTGATTACGTATGTTAAAATGGAACATGAGAAGGATGTCTGGATCTCATGTTCAAGTGGGGGGACTCTGGCTTTGGCCCCAGCACCCAGCTGCTCCAGGGTGAGCCCTAGTGCTGTTCCCCAGGAAGGACAGTGCTGGGCCCGGCTGGCGGGCTGGAGCGGTGGCTGTGGCCGGGAGTGGGCTGCCCCCGCCCCATCCAGTGCCATCAAAGGCCGTCTGTAGGCTGGCAGGGTGGGAGCAGCAGGCCACTGTGTTTACTCTGGACACAGCCTGGTCTGTCTTTCCAGACTGTAGGGACAGGCAGGGAGTTGTGGTAGAGGAAGGGACCGCTGCCTTTTCCATCTTTCCTGGCAAAGGGAAGGCACAACCCTTCAGTTTCATTTTTTCATTAAGTTCCACATTTCTTTGCAAAAGATGAATACAGGGTCTGCTTTGAACCTGAGCTGAACCCACCTTTTTGGAGACACTTGTTCTTGTTTATTCAGTTGTTTTTTTAAAGGAATGGTCATTTCATAGGCCTTATCCTCATGGTGGGCACTATTATTATCATCACCATTATTACTTTTTATTACTCTGTATAGAAATTAGCCAATATTACTGGTCTACCTTGCATGGTGTTTTAATGTTTTTCAAAGAGCTTTTCAACCACTGTTTACCTTACCTTAATTGTTCCTATCACCCGTATTTTGCAAATGTGGAAGCCTAAGTTCAGAGATATCAAGTAACTTGCCCAAAGTTGCACAGTTTTGGGGTGGCAGAATCCATGCTCTGCTCCCAAGTGCTGGAAAAGCATAGAGTGACAGTCTGTGATATGGACCCCTCCTTGGATTCAGGTGTCAGGGGTGGTTTGAAATATCTCCTCTGCAGGCCAGGAGGGCCCCATCTCCATTTTTCTGGGGAAGGGACTCAGACTCAGGAGCAGTGACTTGCTGAGGGTCACAGAGCCCATTCCTTCAAGGCACCCCTCCCCCTAGTACAGGAGAGAGTGCCTTGAACTTACATGGCCCCAAACCCCCATATTCTGTGTACTGCAGGCAGGCTGTTCAGCCTCTCTGAGCCTCGTCTATGAAACAGGGGTAAGAATATGCTGTCATGCTTTTACAATGGGGTAATGTTGGGCGTGGTGCCTGTGGCAGGTGCCTTGTGGTCCTACCTCCTCTCCCAGCCTCCTTTCCTTCCCTCTGCTCTTCTGGTGCTGCAGCCACCTCTCTCCAGAGATGCCGCAGCTCCCTTTCCAGAGCCTGGCACCTGGGGGAGGAGAATGTCCAGGGAACACCAAGCCTCGACGCTTTTTCTCTGACCCCCTTGCCACCTCTCCCACAGATACCTTCTCAGGTCTCTCGTCCTCGTCTAAGTGTGAGGATAGCTCACCCGTACAGCAACACAGCTGCTGCCGGCACCATCCAGAAATGAACTTGTTTTCACAAAAACCCTCAGAGGCAGGTGCTAGCTATCTCATATCCCCCTTTATAGCTAAGTGAATGGGGGCCCAGAGAGGTTGACACATTTGTCCAAGGACACACAGCTTTCACATGCCAGTCTGGCTTTGTTGCCCACGCTCTGCTATGTAGTTAAGTCAGTTTTTATCTTGTTCCAAGAGTGGCAGCTCGTGTTGTGCAGCTGATGCCATTGTGATCCCTAAAGTCGTACACAGGCAGGCAGTGTCCCAGGCAGGGAGGGGACAGCAGTGTCTGGGATGTAGTTCCCAGGTTACCTGCTGCTCCTTGTTCCAGAGGGCAAGGCCCCAGGGCGGGGGCAGCTCTGCCACCCATGGGTGCACACGCTCTCAGACCTTGCCACTTTTTCTAATTCCCTAGCACCAGAGGACCAGCTGGGTGATCAAAGCTGAGTGCACCTAATGGGGCAGGGGGTGCCTGGAGGTGAGGTGAGGGGGCACAGACGAGGATCAGGAACATACTGAGTGGCTGGTTGGCTGATTCAGGGGTGGGGGAGCTTGTAATTCATTCATTTAAATTAATATAATTATTTAGCACCTACAGTCCCCGCCTTAGCAAGCTTTGTGCTTTTTGTCTTATTTAATACTATCCTCTGGGGGGTACAGAGCAGGTTTTTACAGATCTCTTTTCCAGAGGAGGAACCGGAGGCCCCAAGAGGGAAAATCACGTGCCCAAGGCACCATGGGTGAGAGCCAGGATTTGACCAAGGATTTAGGATTCCAAACCTGGAGTTCAAGTATATCTTGACCTCTATGATCTAGAATCAAGGATGAGCAACTTCCATTGCTCACTGACTCCAGAACTGTGACTATGCACCATCTCACTGAGTAACAGTATCATGTACCTGTAGGCCCAGTTCTGAAACATCATGTGCATTAACTCACGGCATCCACATGACTCCCTATGAGGGAGGTACCATCGCAACAGGGACTTCGAGGGCTCAGTAGGTGGTGCATGCTCACCCAGTTGGTAGTCCCAGTCTAGCACTAGGACTGGGGCCAGCAGGGGTCTGGTCCTGTGCTTTCTCTTAATTCTGAGTATCCTGTGGAGTGGGGTGGGTGGGCACCTCTGAGACTCTAAGCGAGGAAGAGCAGGTGGGAAGTGGGGATGTCTCCTGAGTGATCGGCCATTTGAGGAAGGTTACATCAGCCTTCAGATGCCTTCCTGCCTGTTTTCATCTTATTCATGCCTTTCCTGAGTGTGTATTCAGTTGCTGCTGTCTTCCAAGTGTGCATAGATTCTGAAGATACAGAAGTTAAAAGACCCATGCCTGCACCCAAAGGACTCTGCTCATTGCACACTCCTTAAGGAAGAGAGGGAGGATGTGCACACCTGTTCTGTGCCAGGCACTGCTTTAGGACGTCACAGACGTTCTCTGCTAAAGCCACCCAGCCTATGAAGTTCAAGGAGGCTGAGAACAAGCCAGATGGGGAATGGCTGGAGGGGGAATGGCTCGAGGTCAACCGGCTCAGCCTCTTCCCTGCCGCCCCCAGACCAACATACAGAAGAGGCCCCTGCGGATTCTTATAGGCTGGACTCAGTTCCCAGGAGTGGCGGATTGATGTTCACTCACCCATCCCTAATGCTTGCCTTCTTGGGTGATGTCTGCCCCATTCTGGTTTTCCCCATATGCAGTAAGCCATTCTCAGAAGTGCTGAGGAATTGGTGATTCTGAACTTAGTGATTTTGTCATCTGCAGCGAACCCAAGATAACAGAATTCCTGGAAACATCCCTGATTTCGTTCTGCTTGACAATTCCCCTCTTTTGTAGAAGAGCTAACATAGGCTGTAGTGATACCAGTTTGGCTTGTCCAACCCAGTCCTTGAAATAATAAGTTATTTATTATTATTATTATTATTATTATTATTATTATTATTATTATTATTTTCAAGCTTGAGGGCTCTTGAGCCCACCCCCTTCCTTGTACAGAGGGGTAAGCAGGAAACTGAGCCCCTGAGAGATGGGGGGTGTGAGAGGTTGGCAGTCCCGCAGCAGGAACTGGGATCCGGCCTTGGGGGTGCTCCCTTCCATGTGCCTCCTGGAGGTCTGTAGATAGGAGACACCCTTCCTGGAAAGACAACAGCTTGGGGACCTTGCAGATAAGATGGGGTGGGTGTGCCTGGCAGGCCCACAATAAAAGGATTACCAAGAGAAGTTAGGGGTCGGACCTTCCTTGAGGTGGGTGCTACCAGTAAGGATGCTTTCAAGTTCAGTTGGTGGGCGATAGGATCTTTGTGGCAGGGCCTATCACATAGGAGCCTGCTGGATGGATGTGCCCTGATAGGGAAGCCAGTAAGCTGCAGCTAGAGAAGAAGAGAGCGGTTATCACTGGAGGGCTCAGGCACTTCCTTCCTGTCCACCCTCATCCTGGAGTCTGTCTCCACTTTGCAGATGCAGAAACTGAGGTGTAGATCATCATTTCCGTTTTTGGGTTTTTTTTTTTTTAAATCCTGATGGGCCTGTCATTGTTTCAACTTTCTAGGATACTTCAAAATGTAGACTGCTCCTCCTCCTGTTACAGTTTAATCAAGCCTGTACCACAGCCCAGGCCCTGCACTGCACTGTGGGGGCCCAGAAGAAGGCGGGACACTCTTTTCTCTTAGGGAACTTCTGATCTCCTAGGAGGAGAGATTTAGGTGAGAATCAGGTAATCATGGTAGAGGGTCCACGTGCTATGTTGAGGGCACAAGTTACCCTAAGCACACAGAGGGTCCTGCAGTGTGGGCTTGGCGTGGTTAGGGAAGGAAGGAGTTAGCCCAGAGAAGAAACAGGCAGCAGTGTTCTCAGGCAGTGATGGGAGGGATGGGGCACAGGTATAGCCAGGTTAACCACCTGCCTGCTGCTGTCCCTGACAGGTATATGGTCCATGCAGGCAGCCGCAGGCATTGCCTTCTCTGGGTCCCTGTGCCTGTCTCAGTGCCTGGGCCTACCGAGACCCGGTAAAGGTTTGGTGGGTGGATGAATGCTGTTCTTTGCAGGATGGTTGTTATTGGAAAGTTTTCAGTCCCTGCTCCTCGCACCCCTTCCTGCCTCCTCAGAGGAAAAGTGTGGCAGAGAAGTTCCCTGAAGTACAAACCCAGAGGGAATTGTTGCCCTTGGATAAATTTTTATTTTTCTACTCAGAAGGCAGCCCTCTTTGGAGCGGTTTAGACAATATTATGGGCGACTTTGACTATGCTTGCTCGGAGTTCTGGGTTCATTTCACAAATGTTCATTCAACAAATATAGACCATGCACCTACTGTGTGCCTGACACAATTTTAGGCAGATCACACACATCAGGGAGTGATCTGGTGGGGGAGGGAGCTGATGTAGCCAGAGTTCATGGTGGGCCGGATGTGGGCCGGGCACAGAGCCCAGGGACTGTGAGGTCGTGGGCCTGGGTGCCCTGGGGCCCAATCCTGGCAGTTCATTCCGCTTCTCTGACCCTCATTTTGGAGTGAGCAGCTGAATTAAAAATATCTTTGGAGTCTCTCTCTTTCCAGTCCTGGGATTATTTATTCTTCTGGCCATTCTGGTGGAGGGTGGGGTGACTGGCTTATAGCCAGCAGAGGGAAACCCAGCCAGAGCGCTTGGAGGAACAGGTGTGAGGAGCTGGATGAGCCATGGGACAGGCAGATGGGGCGAGGAAGGGTGGACTAAGAAGGGTGCACCCACACCAGATCCTAGGGGAGCAGCATCTTCTAGGAGCCTCTTTCTCCCAGTTACCCTTCTCACACTTCTGTGCCTTTTCCAACATGGTGAGCCTGCTCCTTGATGTCAGATCATGAGGCTGGCAGTTTATTTGTTTAGAAATATTTTTTGGTTATGCCTTTTATGCGCCAGTCTGGTTCTCAGCTTGCAGGGTACAGCAGCTGACAACCCAGTGTACCACTGGGACCAGAACCACATGACTGAGGTTCTTGGGAAGCACTTGGCCCCACAGGGCTTCGGACCTCCCTCTTGAATTCTCATCTGGCTTCTTCTCCACACTGGAGGCAAAGGTCCTATATTAGTTTTGTGTGGCTGCTGGAGCAATTACTATAGCCTAGGTGGCTTAAAACCCCAGAAATGTATCCCATCACACTTCCGGAGGCCAGAATGTGGAACCGAGATGTTGGCAAGGTTGTGCTTCCTCTGAAGGCTCTAGAGGAGAATCCTTCTTTGTTTCTTTTAGCTTCTGGTGGCCACGGGCACTCCTTGGCTTGTGGCTGCGTCCCTCAGATCTCTGCCTCTGTCTTCACGTGGCTTTCTCTGTGTCTGTCCCTCTTCTCTTACTAGGACTCCTGCCATTAGATTTAGAGCCCATCCTAATCCAGGATGATCCCATTTCAAGATCCTCAACTATTTCTGCAAAGACCCTTTGTCCAAATGAGGTCATATTCAGAGGTTTCAGGGGATATATCTTTTTGGGGGATGCTCCCATTGAAACCTCTAAAGGCACCAGCACTGCTGTAGAAAGTTGGGGGCAACAAGCACATTTGTCACCATGGAAGGTGGCATCTTTCTGGCAAAGTCAGGGGGATGCTGCTGAAGATGAGGTTCTGCTCACCCCCTGGGGAGGTCTCCTGGGTTCCAGGGGCCCATCCTTTTCCTCTTCACTGCCCTCTGATGCCTCAGGTACAACAGGCATGCAGTTAGGGTCTCTTACAGAAGGTGGTTCCCCCGGCTGCCATTGTCCCCTTTTGAGCTGAGTGTCCATGTCTCTGCTGGCAATTGCCTTTCCATTGTGTCTACCTAATGAGCTTCACATCACTGGAGAGCTCCAACAAGAAGTCTCCGCTGTGCCAGGCCCTGGACTAGGTGAGGGGCCTTGAGGAGCCCACTGGTGAGACAGACAGTGCCATCAGGAGCTTTCACTGAGAGGTCACTGAGGAGGGTGGGGTCAGGGCCCCACAGATGTAAAGTGGGAGCACTTCCCCAAATGTGTGATGCCTGTTCTGGGTTTTGAGCCCAAATGGGAAGGTGATGCTCAGGTGGATAAAGCAGGGAGGGGCCGTGCATGGGAACAGGAAGGGTCAGCTGCATCTGGTGCCAGGAATAGAGCAAGGCATGAGCAGGCTACTCAGGGTCACTTCGGGTATCTGTGCTTGAGGTTCTGAAGAGCTTCCATTGTGTCTGCTTGGCAATGTCTCCTTAGGGGAGTAGGGAGGAAGCGAAGTTACTGGATTTGCATTTTGGAGAGATCACCCTGATGTTACTGCAGAGTCAGGGCTGGAAACCCAACCAGAGACAGTGTCACAATAAATAGACTAATTGCAATTCCAGTTCCAGGGGTTTTGCAGGCATGCCGAGAGGGTAGCTTGCTTGGTTTGTATTAAATTAAATTTCATTACTAAGAGGCCCATTAAATTCTGGTGGTTCGGTGTAGCTGGTGTTTTCATAATGAGAAAAGCAGGATAATAATAGCATCTTGGAGAATGCAAACTTTAACAGTAGGTTTTTTTTTTTTTTAATATCACCACTTTATGGTGTTGGGTTATTTAGGTTTTGAGTCACTCAATAGTCCTAAAAGGTGCTGAAAGATGCTGAGCAAGTGGAGGTATTCACAGGTGACATGAGTTGCTCGAGGTCACACACCCAGTAAGTGGCAGAGCTGCATCTGGGCCTCAGGTCTTAGGTCTCTAACCTGCTGTGCATGTCTTTATTTCTGAGCAATGAGCCCTCTCTTCTGGGGAGGTATTGCCCACCACACCTCTGGGAAGCTGGGCGTACACTGGGGCATAGAAGGAGTGGGGCAGATCTTGTCGCCCTTCTGGACAGCCCAAGAAAGCCCCTGGTGCACGAGTAGAGCTTCCTTTGGGGGTGTAGTGTCTGTGTCCTAACCCTGCCCAGGACGACGCATTCGCCCCTGGCCACAGGTGGCTATTGAGCACTTGCAATGGGGTGATAGTTTTAATGTGAATTCATTTTCATTTTTTAAAATTTAAATAGCCACATGTGGCCACCCCACTGGACAGCTCGGGTCTGAAGTTCTGGGGGCCCCCTGGCTGTTTTGGCTTCTCAGTTTGTGCCTCTCATGGGTTGTCTGGTCCTGAGCTTGATGCCATTGGTTCAGGACAGGCAGGCTGGCAGTGCTGAGTGCTTCCAGGTGGGGCTCAGGACCGTACCAGCTCATTGCCCCTTCCCAGGCTCTGGACATAGTTCAGGTGGGACATGAGAGTCAAGGCCAGGCCATAGTGGGGTGTTGGAGGGACGTCTATGGAGACCATATGTCTCTTTTAGGCTCATAGCAGGGAGAGCCTGCTGGTGAAGACATGAGAGTCTTCTCCCTTTCTCTCCCTGGGACTCGCTCAGATCCTCTCGCTCCAGTACAGGTCCCAGGGCTACAGCAGGTGTGCTGGCCAGCTGAGTGGGCCCTGAGCTCCTGCCCCTCATCTCCAGAAGTAAATCCCCGCAGTGGGCCGGTGATGCCAGCTCTGGAGGACTAACTGGAGGGTGGGGCACCTGACAGCTCCCCAGGTAAGGAGTGTTTCTGGTGGCTCCTGGGACATCGCTGCAGGCGCATTGTCATCTGCATGCTTTTTACAGGAATGGGTGTGGGCCACTGGGACAAAGGGAGAGGTCAGGAGGACCGCAGGGCCTTTCTCTGAAGAGAAAACAGACCTGGGGCCTCTAGTCAAAGATCAGGAATGAACTGGAAGAAGGGGGTCCACTCCCTGGTGCGGGTAGGGGTCTTGGGGAAGGTAGAGGGAGGAAAGGATACTGGGATCAGTGCCGTGAATGTTGGGCCTTTATCTGCTCCCCTCTGACCCCATATCCAGCCCTCAGTTCGGTGTGCAAAGTAGGCTCGCAATACACTATTGGTGGGAAGGAAGGTAAATGACAGAGGCTAGGGCAGGAGGTGTCTTGAGAAGGTGGGATATTGTTCATCAGGTGTCTTTTCTGGACAGAACCACGGGGTCGTATGTGCCTGTCCAGTCCCTAACACAAGGCTTGATCCAGCTGGGTCCAGAGCGTGCTCCATGGCCCTGCTGAGAGCAAAGCCACTTCAGGGAGGACTCATGCCACATTTTTCCAGCCTCCTTTGACACATCCCCTAAGGAAGGGACAGCTTACCTGGTCAGTCCTTCTCTTACCTTAAAGACAGAAAGGAAAAGTATGCTGAATTCTTGAAGGCTCCTTTTAATCGCAGGTTTATGGATCTAGATAAGGAAATGGCCTCACTAACAGGGATTCTGTAACTTGCCCAGGGTCACACAGCAGGCCATTGAAAAATATCTGAGCACAGAGATAGGCCTCATTTATGGACTGGAAAGGTCGGTCTGGTCAGTTTACTACAATGCCCATTTATCGATGCTTGGGTGCTTCCTTGTGAGGGCTCTTTGGGGTCAAAGGCCTTGGAATCCTATGACCTTGCAAGGCCTGGCCATTCTCTGTACCCTCCTTCTTTGTTCATGTTCGTGCCCAGCCAGCAACTGTACCCTGCACAGGGGAGCTGGAGGAATGTGGGTGGACGGGCTGACGGGCTGCTGGGACACACAGATTGCACAGAGTTTTCCAAGTGGCAGCTGGGGACACTTCTAGGTCTGTCAGAACCACGTGGAAGGTCCTGCAGACACCCAGGGTATGTTCAAGTCCTAACCCCCATACCTGTGAGTGTGACCTCATTCTGAAATAGGGTCTTTGCAGAAATCATCAGGTTAAAGCTGGAGCAGGGCAGGCTCTACGTCCAATGAGTGGTGTTTTTATAAGAGAAAGGAGAGATACACTCAGACGCACACACAAGCATGCACACACACATGTACAGAAGCTCTGTGAACACTAAGTACTGCCAGCAAACCAGAAGCTAGCAGAGAGGCGAGCTAGGATTCTTCCCTACAGCCTCCCGAGAGAGTGTGGCCCTGCTCACACCTTGATTTGGGACTTCCAGCCTCCACAACTGTGAGCAAATAGACTTCTGTTGTTTTAAGCTGCCTAGTCCATGGTACTTTGTAATGGCAGCCCTAGGAGAGTAATGTAGAGGGGAATTCCATCCTGTCCCAAGGTACACGCTTTTCCCAGACTCTGTTTAGAGCCTAGAATTATCAGTTTATAAATTCAGCAAGGCCTGGAAGCTCATGTGCTGGGAAGAAGAGGGGTCCCCCTTGTCTCCCTACGGTGGAACTTCATACCAAGCCCAGCGCCTGCCACATTGGATGAGAGCCTTTTGGGGGGGGACCAGGCACTAGGAACATGGCATCTCAGTCCCAGCAGCCCTTCAGGGGAGGTTGTACCCACTTCTCAGAGGAGGGTCTGCAAGTGCTGAGGCTCACAGGTGTGATTCTGCACATTTCATAGGTGGGAGGGAGGTCAGGGCTGGGCAGGGATGGCCCCAGGGACTTGTGTTCACCTATGGCACGTCAGTGTTACTGCCTGTGTTGGTCAAGGTGCTTCCTGGTGGCCTCTGTGGGGCAGGTCACTCCATCTGGCCTGCTTTACTTCTTTGCAGGAAGTCACTGGGCTGAGCAGGAGGGAAGACAGAGGGGAAACCCCTCACCATTTGCCAGTCACTGAGAGAGTGCTTGACTTCCAAGAGGGGCTCTTGAACTATGGCCTAAATCAATTAAGGCTGCCTCACACTCTCTCGAACTTGGGGATCTGGCGGAGAAATGACTGGTTGCTCTGGCTTGGGTCAGAGGTACCCCAGGCAGTGGCACAGTGGAATCAGCTTTAAGAAACAGCAGTGCCAGGGCTCCCCGCACAATCCCCCAGAGAGTTAGGCACAACTGCTGGGAGCGACCCAGCACCTGTGCTTTTTGAAACAACCAAGTGATCCTGAAGTGACCCAGGGTTGAGCCACTTTAGGTCATTTGCACATGTGCCCTATCCTCACTGACTGCACCAGTGGTACATAAAAACCCAGGGGACAAATGGATCAGACGGAGACTAGGAATGAGAGTCATGGAGGGAGCCACCAGTTTGTGAGCACCCACAGCTGCCAAGTGCTGTGCTGAGTGTACACATTCCTCTTCATCCTCACCACACCCCCACGAGGAACGGTCTGTAATGTCCCCATTTCATGGATGCAAAAACTGAGGCCACAGGGGTGAACTATCATGTCCAAAGCTATAGAGCTGGTAGCGATGGAGTTGGGACAGGTCACGTGGGAATCCACAGTGTTGACCCCTGATTTGACTGGCCCTCCCCAGGCTGCCCATGGGGACGGCTGTGTGTTAGGATTTCTGTCCACACTGGAAATCCCATCTGGGTCCCCCCACTGTAGGAAACGAAAGTTCCATGTGGCCCCAAGCACCACATGTAGAAACTGACTGAGTTGCCTTTTTGAAGAAGACTTTGTTTAGGAAAGTCAGTATTTAAATTTTCTCTAGGCCTCTCAGCAGAGTTTTGTGTTTTCGGAGGGTAGGCACTTAAATACGCACAAATTGGGTTTTTCTGTTCCTGTTTGAGTGCTGTGGGTGTGTTAGGGAGGAGGAAGGCCAAGTCTCACAGCTGAGATGATCAGATACTGCCGGATGCTCCGTGGGGCCTCGAAGGCTGACTGATGTTGCTAATACATGACCCAAGGGTGACTACATTTTCCATCCTCTGATTAGAGATCACAGTCCTTGGTCTTGATCTTCAAATGCCTCTAGAGTTTTTGATCATTTCTTATATTGAGTTCTGTTTCTACTGCCCTAGAGTTCTGCCCGTTTTTTCTAGATACTATTGAAGTTTTTCCAATAAAAAATCATCATCATCATCATCATCATCATCATCGTCATCAAGATTGCTGTCAATTAATTATTGGATACACAGAACAGAAATGGATGAGAAAATGAACTCAATAACCCTCCCCCACCCCAGCCAACCAATCAGATTGTTTTCAGATATCTGACATGCCTGCCCATACATTAACTTGTCATTCTATTTAGACATAGGTGTAGGGGACGTTATGTAATCTTTTATCTGATATTAAATTCTAAGCATTTTTCCATTTTGTTAAAACACCTTATTAATGTTCATTTTTAAAGAGCATGTAATGGTTCATCAGGTCAATAAATCACATGCTGAGCCAGTTCTCTGTCACCGTAAATTGTTTCCTAGTAATTTGCTGTAATACTTACGGGTACTGGGAACATCTCTGAGCATATTCCGCCTCTCTTCTTGGGAAACCCTTTGGACACATTCTCAGCAGACAAAGGATTGAGTCAAAAGGCATAGTTTTATGACTCTTGACCCATATTAACAAATTATTGTCAAAGAAGGTTGTTTGTGCTGCCCACCGTCCACCCTTGGGTATGCCAGTTTCACCACAGCCTCATCGACACCATGTATAATTAGCTTAAAAATTATAATTCAATAGATGCAAATGGTCTCTTATTAAATTTATACTTTTTTATCCTTAATGAGGCCAAATTTTATTTTTCATCTGCTTGTTTACTAACTCTCTTTGGGAATGCTGGTTTTGGCGCCAGCCAGGTTCATTACCTTCGGCGCAGACCCCTTCAAGTTGAGCCAGTTGCAACTGGGCCTTGACTTAAAATGAGTGAGCTGCAAAATCGGGCCTTTGTGTGAAATGCTCCAGGGCACACTGGCTCAGAGTCTTCAGGCTGGGATGGAACAGCCAGCTCCTGGCACGTGGAGTCTGAGCTGGCTGCTAGAGTCTTCATGACTTCAGCCTCAACACTTGTCCCTCTAGATTTGTCTTGTGAACAAGTCAGGATTTTTCTTCAGAAAGCTTTGAGATGTAACTCTTTCAACTATTTTTGGGTTTCCTAGCTATACAACAAAAAAGAAAAGGAGAAAAGTCCCTGTAGGTTCCTGTTAAATCTCTTTACTGGCGGTGCTGTTTGTGTTTCTAGATAGCTTTCTCTGATTTTCTCTTGCTGCTTGAACTCACCACATCCTGTGGGGTCGGAGCCTCCTCTTGCCCTGTTTAACTTGGCCTGTCTGTCATTGGGTGCCTTGGTGTCCTCTCCTGCCCCCCCGTCCCCCAGCTGGAGCTTTCCTCCCCAGGAAGGCTGAGGCTAATGGGGAGAAGCCAGGATGGATATAAAGAGCTTTGTTGTCCCAAAGGAAGACTGAGGATTATATCTTAGGATTTCTAGAAATGCCTTTAATTCAACTCAGGGGGAATAATTGGAATTTCAATTTAGACTTACAGAATCTTATGGAAACCTCAGAGGTCATGATTTCCCATCCTTGTCTGGAACAGGACTCCCCTGTATGGACTTTCTAATGGTGGCATTGGTGTTGCTTGCATCCCTCCCATGCTGGGCAATCTGTGTCTTCCTGATTGAATAAAATTGACCTTAACCACACTAATGCCCTTAGAAACAGAAGGGTGTGCATCTGGGGAAGCAGGAGGGACTTGGAGAAAGGCCTTTGTGATGCAGGTCTTGCTATTCACACAGGACACTGCACACAGCATGCATTCAAATCTGGCTGTGTCTTGGGGACTCTCTCAGCCTCATTTTACCCATCTGTCACTTGGGGACAGTATAGCTGTCTTTCAGGGTTAGTGAGCACACAGAAAGCCCACCAGTGCCTGGCACTGAGTTGGCTGGAGATGATTGGCTGTCACCAGCGATCTCTGTAGGATTGATCGGTGCTGCGATGCTATGCTTTCCTTCCTCTGCCTGTGCTGATTCTTGGCTTGACAGTTGCCTGTGGTCACTTCAGAGCATTTTCAGTTGTGAAAAGTCTTGTCTTTTTTCTGTCCTCCCTGCCTGTGCAGAGTCACGTAACTGCTTGGATGGGTCCACACTGTGGGCAAATAGAGACCGAAGCATAAATTTGGACAAGACCCACAAGGGTATCTGGGAACTGTGACTTCATGACAAGGAAGGGACTAGTTTCTCCTCCTTAGTTACTCCTCTTGTGTTCCTGATGTTTGTGGACTGATTCCCCTTCGTGCCTCAAGGGCCCCTTGTTCAGCCCCAGCCCAACTCTGGGAAGTCATCCAGGGAAGACTGTCCTTTGTTAAGGAAGTAGAGGGGATCACGCCCCCTCTGCCTGGATTGCATTCCCCACATGACCTTCCTTTTTGCTCTTTGAACCAGGCTTTGGAGGCAAGGACTTGTGGACTTCTTTTGGGGTGCCAAGGATCTGGGGTCACCACCTACTTGCCCACAGTGTAGAAGTCTCCTCTCCTCGAGCATTAGACCTCAGCGTAAGTGCCCAGCAACTCCAGCCCTTGAATTGATGATCCGTTTGTGAGTTGGGGTCTCGGCTGCATCTCCCGTGCCACTGACCTGCTGTGTGGTTTCTGGAGGCTTCATATTTTTCCTTTATTAAACTACAAGGATGAACGTTTGACGCTATCATACTTTCTCAAAGCCCTCAAACCCTTGGGCATAACTGAAATCTATGTGCAGGCCTTAGACAGATAACAGTTCAAGGAGAGCCGTTTGAGTTAAAATGGGCTTATGATCCCCCTGCTGTTCCCACCCCAATGCCACTGAGTGCCCAGGAGGGACCTCATAGGAGGGACTCTTGAGCAGTTGGAAAGGGGAGCCCTGGATGTTTTTTAGACCTGGCACCTGTGATTAAATAGCACCAGCATCTGCTCTGCATAGGTGACTCTTCATCAGTTCCTCCAGGCGCGCTGGTAGGCTGAGGCTCAGGGAGGTGGCTCTCCTAGCCCAGGTTGTGCAGGAAGGAAGTGGTGGAGCCTCCAATCCAGCCCAGGTTGCTCGCAGTAGCGGAGACTGTCTGCTCAAACTCTGAGCAGTACTGCCTCCCTGTGACTTGTGCCTTCAGCCTGAGCCCCGGCCATTCTGACTGGCCCTGGAGGTCGGTTCTTTGAGTTGTCACCCCTGCCTACCACCTCTGATGGCCCCAGCATTTAGCCTTTTAGAAGCTCCCAGTTCAGGGACGAGTAGTAATAGGCCAAAGGTGTCTGTGTTTGTTTAGAATACACTGTACTGCTTAACAGTGACATCATTTGTTGCATAATTTTTCCCAGTAAACTTTATCCCTTTCCCATCATCCTCATCACTTACTCTTGTTTGCACAAACTCCAGGCTCCTATTTCTTTCTCTTTCTCTCAGCACTCCCATGTCCCTGGACATCAGCAGTGAGGACACTTAGTGGGTGGGGTGGGTGCCTGAGTGAGGATGACCTCCAGAGTACATACATTTCTTAGGGGGACTGAGGCCATGGTCTGGGGGTTTCCAGTGTTGATTCTGCCGCTGAGGCTGCCTTCTCAGAATGAAGGCTCTGGGCACATCCCCAAGTTATCCCCTGCTTCAGGAGCATGGTGTTCGAAGCAACTGCCAACAACTTAAAGGATGGATGATTTAGGAAATCTTCCATCAGTTCTGAAGCTCAGGTGACCAGCTGTCACTTAGCACCTCTGTTCCAGGCCCCCGATGACTTCCATCTCTATAGGTTGTAGTCCCCAAACTGCAGTACTACACGTAGGACCTCCTGTTGACTGCTGCCTCTGCTGGTAATGGGAACGTCACAGCCCACGTTCACGGTGACGGATGTTACGGTTCCGGATGGCTTCTCCCTTTCCATAGCGGGGCTGTCTGTGACAAGGGTGTTATTTACTCCGTATCGGGTGAGCGGAGTTTGCTAATGCTGATGTCTCATTCCTCTTGTTTCCTGTGCTGATCACAGGTCACCTTCTGTCATCTTCATCGCTTTACGTAAGTCACATGATTTAACCTATACCCCCTCATCATTACCTTTCATTTATTGTCTGGCTGCTTTGGGTGTGACTTCTTCATGTGTTTGTCCATCGATCCATTCATCATCTGGTCATTCAATAGATGTTTTCTTAAGGTCATTTCCTATATAGGTGCTAAGGGAACAAAAATGAGGAAAATGACCCAGGACTGTTCCACACATAAAAACAACTACGGGTGTTTGCTGCTTCCCAGCTCTCATTCATTGATCATACATAGCCTTGAACTCAGGCTTCAGCCTCATTGTCAGTAGGGCGCTTATTGGAAGCAGTTCTCATCTATAAAGGGTCTGTTTCCCTTCCAGATCCTAGAGCCTTCAGCCTGGTAGCTCAGAGCCTGAGCGTCAATCATAAGACCCTTCCTGATGCAGGGTGGGCTCCCTGGCAAGCAGATGCTGAGATATAGATTAGTTAGTAGGCGGGATGTTTATTAAGCGATGTACTTGGGATCAATGGCTGTGAAACTGAGGGGGAAGAAGTCAGGACTGGCCTGAGGGAGAAGTTGAGCTGTGACATTGTCCTCACAAAGGCCTTCGCTGACCCCACGGGAGCCCTGGAGCTGGGATGGCCCTTCAGAATTGTCCAGGATTGAAATGAGGATGGGCCCATCATTATGTGTGGGCCCTCCAGAAGGATATGTGATCTTGAGCAAGGTAGTTGTCTTGAAGGTCATCACTCGCCAGCACTTTCAGCCGCTGCTCTGAACGATGGCCAGATGGATATGTCTGCTTTGATCACTGTTTTATCCCCAGTACCGGCACACGATAGGCACCCCTGTATTTTGGGGGATGGGTTACCTAAGCTTTACAGAAGCAGCATGATTAAGTCATTCAACAAACATTGCCTATTTTAGCAATGATTTTTTTTTTATCTTTTATAATCTAGGGGGTTTGGGATGGTTGGTGGTTTAACATTGGCTTCCTGGAAGAGGTGCTTCTTTCTGGGGGTGTGACTTCCTGGACAGTTGGCGCTGAGCCAGTTCTGGACACAGTTTCCTTCGCTCCTTAGAAGATGGCTTAATGAGATGGAGAGTGAATTGGTAAGGGATATTTTTCTTGGGCAGGGGAATCTCCATCCAGCCCACCTGTTGGTGCACCTGTCTGCTATGGGAAATTCCCTGCTTAGCTTGTGTTCACTGACGTTTGAACTCCCAGTAGCCTGGAACTTCCCCAGGGGTCCCATTGGCCCAGTGACTTTACATCATTTGAGTAATTGGAGAATGGAGGCACTACTCCTTTGAGCTGTGGGAAAACTATACATTTTCTCCTTTCTGAGTCACCCAAAACTACAGCCCAGAGTCTGAGCAATCTATGCAAACACATGGCCTTCCCCTCCCCACCCCATATAAAGGAGCTGTCATTGCAGTTCAGGAAGTAAAGTCTCTGCACAGAAAGGAGATGGAATCAGTGATTTCTAGATCTGAAAGAGACCTAGTGATTGCTGGATCCAATCCCCTTCCTTTGCGTGAGGCCCCAAGTGGAGAAGGGACTTGTTAGGTCATCCAGGGACCTGGACTTGGAGAGAAGGGCAGGCGTTTGACTCTACAGAGTGTTTGCCCATATAGTTCACTATTTCACCCAGCTGGCTGGGTCACCAAGAAGGTGCTGTGCAGATTGGCATGTGGCAGGTTGTTTTTAGATCTGAGAGGTTTTTACCGAAAGCAATGGCTTTGATGTTCTAGGTGACAAGACCTGTACTGGCAGGAAGGGAGGTGTTTGGGGTTGATTTAATAATGTAACAGCCCTGGGGTAGGAGGGGAGGTGGGAGGATGTTTGTGAGGGAAAGTTGAACTGAACGTAAGAGTCAGTACAAAAAGGAAAGTTTGAGGTGGAGGTGAAATGCTTCCACCCTTCAGGGAAAGCCGCCTGGTGAGGTGGACTCTCCAGAAGCCACCTTCTTCCCACAGCTGCCACCGCACCCTCTGTTTTGATGGGAGGATTTTCACCGCACTTCACAGCTTACAGAGCATTTTCATATGTGTTAACTCCTTCCGTCCACACACGGGCGGTGCTGCTGAATGCTAACCCTCGCGTGCCATGTTTAAATGGAGATGGCCAGGAGCCTGGGAGTCTCTAACTCCAAGTCCTTTCTTCATGGGACAGTGGTGGGTCCTCATTGTCCCTCCTGGGGGAAGTGTAGAATTCTGGAGCCTGGTTCTTGGAGCTAGACTTCTGCCGTCTTTGGAGAGTGTGGGCATTTCCCTAACCATCTCATGCCTTTGCTTCCCGAGCTCTACGATGGGGATGATAAACGTCCCCACCCTCCTCCTGGGTTGTTGCAGGGCTGAGAGCATGCACAGTCCCTGCACACACTGGGGCCAGAGAACTGGGTTAGGATCACAGGAACAGCTCGGAGACCCTCCTGGTGCAGTTCTGGACCGCTGCGGCAAAGCCAGTATGCCAATAAAGTGGGTCACACGAATTTAGTTGTTCACTCGCTACTGTAGTCTATTAAATGTGCGATAGCATAATGTCTTAAAAAACAATGTGCATATCTTAATTAAAAAATGCTTTATTGCTAAAAAAATGTTCCCCATCATCTGAGCCTTTAGTAACTGATTATCTTTTTGCTGGTGGGGGGTCTCATCTTTAGTTTGAAGAAGCACAGTGCATGTGAAGCACAAATGAGGCATGCCTGCACTTCGGGCAGCTTTCCCATGTTCCTGCGAGAGTCGCTCTGGCATCTCAGGGACCTATGGGCTGGTCCCGTGGTGACCATGTCTGACACCCTCCAGGAGGATGGGGGATGCTGCTTCTGGGTCTTTCATCATTCTGGTCTCCCAACTTGGAAAGCGGGAGGATGTGGAGAGACAGACGAGAACCTTAGCGCTGCTCAGCATGGATGGCTTGCTGCTTCACAGTCAGAGCGGGCTCACACAGTCACTGGGTCCGTTTGTTTTTCCTCCTTGGTATTAAAAAACAAGACAAAACTTTTTGAATAGGCAAGACATTCATAAGAAAAACTGAGAAGGGATGAAAGAGTTTTCACTGAAAACTCCTACCCCTTCCTGTCCCCAAAACCCTGTCTCTTCTCCCCAGTGACACTGGCATCCTCTGTTTGTTGGGTCTCCCAAATATCCCCGATGCATTCATTGTTGAACTCCTTCGAAAAGACAATGTATGTCCATGAGTGCATCTATAAACGAGTGCTAAGTGGCCTCTCTGTACAGTGCTGGGAACACAGGACAGGGAGTGGGGGAGGTCTCAGCACCCTGCAGCTTCCCACTGCATTGAGACCTCAGCATAATGGGCTTGGGGGCCTCAGCATCAGGGGACAGTCTGGTCTTAGTGCTGGCTGCTCTGTGGGCCCCAAGTGCCTGCTTCCCTTTTGCCTATGGAAATCTCAGGGCTCAAATTCCAGATCATCCACCTTCTGGATGAAAAGCCAGGCAACAGCCTCCCTCTAGCCTCTGTTTCCTGCAACATGAAATGGGAATAGCAGTAGCATTTGCCTCCGGGGTTCTTGGGAGGATCGAAATGGCTGGAGATGCAGGCAGCTCTCCCAGTACTGCCTGGCACATTCTGAAAACCAGCCTTGGCTGCCTTTATCCACACTGCCTCTGCCCTCCTCCATGGTGCCTCCCCTGGCACCCAGCTTCATGGCTGGCAAAGGTGTGGGCCCTCCAAGCCCGGTTCTGGGGCACAGGAATACAAGGAGCCATCCATTTGTCTGTCTTTTTCTTGGCGGGAGGGGTGGTGGTTCAAATTAAATTTCAGTTTTATCCTTTGTAGTTTTCTATACAATAAATCATCACGTTTCTACATAAGGTGACATGCTTTTGTGAGAAAGGCTTGTGTTTTGGCTCGCGTGGATGGTGGATACTCAGCCCCTTAGGTCTGTTATTCTTGTCCTCCTTAGCTCTGGGTCACCTTGGATCTGGATAGGATTTCAAACTGGCAGAAACAACTGCAAGGATGATGCAAAGAACTGTGCACCCAGATTCACCAATTGTTAACTCACTCTCCGCCTGGCCTCCTTCACCCACATGCACATGTCCATGTATGCCTACACAAATCCACACATGCACACACCATTTTCCCTGAGCCGTTTCACTGTAAGTTGCAGACATGCCCTTTTATCCCTAAATATCTTCAAACTCAGGATATTGAGCATTGCTACAATTGTATTATCTAATCCACAGGCCGCACGCCATTTCACCAGTTGTCCAATAATGTCCTTGGGGATTTTCCTGCTTCCAGATCACCACTGCACTTAGTGGCCATGGCTCCTTATCCTGGAACAGCTCCTCAGCTGTTCTTGACCTTGACGTTTTTGAAGAGTTCAGGCCAGTTGCTTTGTAGAATGTCCCTCAGTTGGGGTAGGGTTCTTCATCTTGAAAGCTCACGCTGTACCACTTGTTTTACTATGTGTCTGTAACCCTCGGTGCTCCAGTGTGGCTGGTGGCCACACCCACATTTTGCACCTGAGCACACTAAGGCATAAGGAAGTCAAGCAATGGGTCTCTCTGTGGTCACATTCCCAGGAAATGGCAGAGCTGGGATTCAAATCCAGTATTATCTAATTTGCCTGCCCCTCAATAGGAATAATGACAGCAAGTAGACCCCGGGAATAACAAAGTATAAATCGAGCACTCACTGTGAGCCAGGCATTGTGCTAATAAGTAAGCATCCTCACCCCATTCCTGGAAGGTAGCTGCTCGGACCAGCCCTGATTCACAGGTGATGATCAGAGAGGTTAAGTGGACTGCCCAGGGTGCACAGCCGCTAACTGATGGGGACTGCTGAGTCTGCACATGTTACCTGTGCACTTGGGTTTGCTGGATCCCCTAGTTGGGCAAGCATGTGAGCCAGGCTTTGCTGACCCTCCAGTGTGTTTGTCCTTTCTCAGGGCCTTCTCAGGGGGAGTGAACACATCCCAAGGCTGGTGCTACTCTGGGGGTCTTCCTGGTGGGATGGCCTGGTCTGCCCTCTGCCCCTGGGCGTGCTTCCATCTACCTCTGTGGTCTGTTTGCAGCCAGTAGTTGGCGTTTTGATGATTTCTAGGTCAGGAATCCCCTGTGGCTGATCATTTGATGGTGGGCTCGCTCTCTTCTGCCCAGCAGCCCAAGGTCCCTGCCTGTGGATGGCTGGTCCTGGCTGCCGGCCGTGCCCATTGGCCCCACTGCCTGTGCAGCATTTAGGTGGCGTTCAAGGCCACTGCCCTGGAGATGAGGCAGCCTTGCTCACTGCAGAGCTGGTGATTGATTATTCAATTGTCTGTCACATTCTGTGCCTGCCTTTCGGTTTGTGGAGAGGAGTAGATGCTCTAAGATGTGACACACTGGGAATTCTCTGGCAGAGCAAGGAAGATCCTGAGCGTGGTGGCCAAGGGGCCCGCGTCTGGGCCCCCATCTGCCCCTCACCTCCTGGGACCTTGGGGGTCCGAGGTCTACCTGTCACAGGCACTCTGGCTCCTCATTCATCAGAACACAGTGCTGGGAAGTATTGTCAGCATCCTGAGAAAGCCTGTGGTCCCCTGGTTCAGGTGCAAATGTGAGGTATGTCTGTCAACCACAGAGCTGTGACTGTCCTGTCCTTGGGACAGTGTGTCAGGCAGGAGGGCCTAGGAGCAGCAGCCACCTCACCTTCAGGCTCAGGCATGGACACAAGTTGTGTGGCTGCCCCCACCAGGCTCCCTCTTCTGCTGGGCTGGCTAGACCCTGAGGACGAGCTAGTCCTGTCACTCTGTGCTGGGCCAGACTCCTTTCCCCCTGGCTTGACTCTGTAGGTGGGAAGTGAACCTACTGCCTGCCAGGCTCAGTGCGTTGAAGTAAGGCTGTGACTGCTGCACTCTGACCATCCTGGCTGGCTCAGAACTGCCCCCCCAGGCTCCCCGCCCCACCACCAAACCCCCTGCACTCTGGCAGCGAGCCTCTGGCTGGGCCCACTGCTGGGAGGAACTTAGAAATTTTACTTCCCTAATTTCCATGCAACATTGCTCCATGGTTTAAAACATTAATTAAAAACATTAATCAGTTTGGCTGCCTCAGAAAGAGGTTCTTTTTTGGCAACAGCTGACTTTACAAGGAGGAGGGGTGAGCTCGCAAACCAGTGATTCAGCCGCATATTTGTTTGGTGTCAGGCAGCCTCCTCAGCCTCTCTGAGCTTTAGTTTCTGTGTTTGTAACATGGGGTTGAAGCTCCTACTCTGGCCTGCCCTACCGGGGTCACAGTGGGTGCTCAGCGAGGTCCCCGCAGGTATTTCTCAGCAAAGTGTCCTGCGTACAGGACCATGGTGCTGTTGTTAGGATGCGTTACATTTCTCTGGTACCTTCCAGTGTATAGAGCACAGCTTGCATGCACGATCTCGAGTGATATGCCTGGGAGATGGTAAGGGGGTCACGTCAGGCCTGGAGCTGAGGTCCTTGGACTTGAACCCCAGGCTTTTCTCTCCATTCTCATCGGCTTCACTTGCTCCCTGCGCCCGTGTACTGAACCCCTCCGCTGACTGAGTCATTGTGGGGAGATAGGTAGAAGGGAGACCTTCCCCCCCTTATTGGGAGGAGACTAAGAAGTTAAGGCCCACCCTTGTTTAAGAGGTCTGTCTGCATAATCGCCAACCTTTCTCTAAGTGTTCATGTGCCAGGCCACGTGCTCAGCTCTGCAAAGGTTCTTGCTTTAAGAACAAAGCTTGAAAATGAGAAACTGAGGCTCAGAGAGTAGCTTGCTCAGGCTCCAAAAAATACATTTGCAGTAGAACTGGGATGCCAACCCAGGCAGCCTGACAAAGAGTCCCCAGTCAACCGGGAGGCTGGGTGGCTGCCCTTTGGTGTAATGAAGCCAATGCATTTTGACAATAAGGAATGAGCACCTTTCCTTTCCAGGCAGAATGCCTGAGAAGCATGGGAGGCTGGGTGTGCTGAGGAGGGCATCTTTCTGAGCACACTGTCAGCCAAGGGGACTTCTCCGAGTGAGGGGGAGTCCACCCTCTCTCCTTCTGGGAACTGGGACTCCTGGAGGAGCACTGGATGGATCCAACCAGAGCTCGGAGGGAGGAACTGTGGTCGTACCCTGTGACACTGACACATCCAAGGGAGGCATAGGACAACCAGAGGGCCTCAGAGAAGCAAAGCATGGCCAACTTTTCCTGGAGGAGAGAGGGATTGATGTGGGGAATTCAAGCCACCTGGCCTCTGTCCTTGGGGCAAGGGCAAGGATTTTTCTCGAGCTGTTTCCAGAATTGAGGGCAAATTCCCCTTCCGAACTGGTCGATCTTCTTTCTTCTGAGTTCCGTCTTCATAATGATCCACCTTCCAAGATCCGGTGGAGTTTGTCCGGGGAGGGGCGAGGTCTGGAAGGATCACTCCCTTGTGAGGTGATAGTGTGATATTCTGGGGGTGCCACTGCATCCCTTGAAGGAGAAGCAGTTAGTGTCTTAGCTCACCCCGCTGAGCATTGGTCCTGCTCTGGGGTATTTTAGGTGGTCCTCCCAGAACTTGTAAGACCAGGGGTGGCCCTCTCGCCCCCTTCCCCATACTGCCTTACCCCTTTTGGCCACCTCATGTAGCTGTCTTGATGATCAGTTAGGATAAGAATCCCTGGTGACTTTTTGAGGGGGGGGTCCCCTGAGTAATTCATGATTTTCACTGCTTACATGTTAAGGAATGACAGTGTGGGACGCAGATCAAGATTGCAGAGAAGTTAATGTGATACAGTTCCCATGGTTTACACAATCCCCACGCCTTAGGCACCAGGGACAGGCCATTCTCAGGATGAAGTGATTATGTAGGTGTCTCATTGCCCTCTAGCCAGAATTCCTGTAATCAGATGCATGCAAGCTCTAGTGGGGAAGGGGAATGGGATAGATGGGTGAGGGCTTGGGAGTCAGGAAGTTCCGACCCTCATGTCTGGCTTAGCCTCTTATTTGATTTCTGAAATATGGAGAGCTATCACTACCAATCTCATAGGATTAAATGGCCTAATGTATTTAAATATCTATCACAGTCCTTGACACATCATAGTTGCTCAGTAAATGCCTGCTCTTTGCTGTTTCTCATTTTGCACATAGTAAATAGGTACTTATTATTTAAATGAATGAAATATCCCCTGTGGGCATTGATACTAATTCTCTGTCCTGTTCTTATTTATTTCCAGAATTCTGTTACCTGGAATATAGGTGCCTTTAATCTAAAAAAACAAAACAAAACAAAAACAACAGCAACGTATCCATTCAACACTCCAGAGGGATGTGAGAATTGGCCTTCCCTGAGCTAAACTTGTAATACCTTGAGATCTGGAAAATTCAGGTAAGGGAATTTTTCCTCTTAAGCTTTTGGAATTGTCGATCTCTTGCAACACCATGGGGGTTGCGGTTCTTGATGTCTCAGCCCAGCTTCCTTTGCTGGTCCACAGTCCTCGGGACTTCGGCTTTCTGTCACCTCATCCTGACACACAGGGCCTGGTTGGGCTCTTTGATCCCCCGTATCTTGTACCTTGGGAGCTCTCTCTCCTTCTGTCCAGCCGAGGGAGTCCCCCACTCCTGGCCAGGTAGGGTGTTCCAGCTGTCCTGTTAAGGCATGTAGAGACTGTACCAGGGAGACATGGAAGAATGCTCTGGGGGTTAGTGATTAGGTCAAAATGCCTTTGAGGGCATCTAGAAGGTGATCAATTCCTCCCTCCCCATGTCCCGGAACTGCTGGCTCCAGGCCCACAGGTCTGAGGCTGCCTGAGGCGGAGGGTGAGACAGGAGGGCGGAAGGCTCCAGGCAGACCCAGCTTCTTCTGGTTTGGCTACTTGCCTCCCCTTAGGCCAGTCACTCAGCTTCTCCAAGCCTTGATGTCCTCATTTGGGAAATAGGGATCTTATTAGTGCCTGTCTCAGGAGGATGTTGTGGGTATTGAAAGAGACAGTGAAGATAAGGACTTAGCATGCTGCTTGGCAGTGAGGAGGAAATGCACCAAAATGAGAGGTTCCTTTTCTTTCTTTCTTTTTTTTTTTTAATTCATTAATTATACCTGTTAGAGGTCCTTCCGTGCAGCAGGGTATTTTGAAGTCCTCAGTCTGCTCTTCTCTCTGCCTTTCACCTGCTTCCACGTCTGCTTTGCTAAAGCCTGTGAATCACCTTGCACGTGGTGTGCGGACCCTCACCCTGAGCAGGGTCACTTTCTTCCTCCTGTCCCTCCTCCTGACTACAGTCAGGGATTTCGGGCCTGCCTCCTTTACTCCAGGTGGTTTCTTTCCCCTCCCCTGCCTGTGCCCCCATAGCTGGTGAGCTTGTTCCAGCGAGGACTCTCTCACAGGTCCCCACACCCCAGGGTTGGGTCTCCCATTGTGCACATTGAAAGAACAAATGAATGAGTCACTGGAAAGGAAGGAATAGACAGGGAAAGAGAGAGCTCAGAGAGAAATGAAAGAAGGGTGTTTTTAAAGACTTAGAGCAGTGAATTAGGTCAGTTGCAATTCTTTTTAAGGAGATGTTGAGAAGACTAAATAACGTGAAAAAAGCAGAATAATTCCTACCACAAATTTGAAAAGTATGCAAGGATGGAAACGTGGGAGAGAAAGGTGGACTGGTGAGAAGAAAGACAGGGAAGGCAGAACTGGGAGGGTAGCAGAGAATTGGGCTAATGTGGTATTTGTGTCATCTCAGGACACGGAGGGATGGAGAGCATGAGACCTCACCCTTCAGGCAAGGTCGGGGGCCTGATGCACACACAATGCACTCCAAACTCAGTGGATGTGTGGGAGGCCCATGTGCAGCCTCTTCAGACCCTTGCAAGATGCATGCAAATAAAACCTGCTAGGAGCTGAGCAGTTTTGCAGTTATGAAGCCTTTCTAGCCTACTCTACACCTCTGTGCACGCGTTCCCCATTCCTGTGCATTTCAGTATCTAATTTCCCACTTCTGGTGCCAGAACTCTTCTGCAGTGAGGACAGCTGACAGGACTTCCTGTGCAAAGGCTGCGCGCCCTTTTTGGCCTTTATATGCTCAGCTGGTCCTAGAGCCCAAGCTCCTGATCTGGGCAGTGGGCTTTGGGAGCAGGAGTGGACGCAGACCTGCAACAGCCCAGGATCACCACTCCCTGTAGCACCTGGAAGGCTGGAATAGCTATTCCCATTGGGAAGAAAGGGCAGGCAGGACCACAGTCACTGCAGTAGAGGATCTGAAAGCTGGAAGAGCTGTCTCTGGGTGCTGTGGCTGTAGAAGTGGGTAGGGTGACCTGCATTCTGTGAATGGAGAAGAGGCTTGGCAGGTCTGTCTGAGGGTGACAGGAGAGGAATGTCCCTAGAATTCAGCTGTGGGAGCAGGCAGAGCAGGAGCAGGTGCTGAGATTCAGAGCTGCACAGTCCAGAATACGTTCGGGGCAGGGCCAGTCTGTGACGGGGGCTATGACACTGAGCCAAGCATTTGTCCTTGTGCCTGCAGCTCTTCTTGTCCTAAGGGCATGGTCTCCTACTGGGAGCCTGTCCCCCTGCATCCCTGCCTAGAAATCAGCTCGCCTGGGCTGCACGCCAATAGCAGGACACCTGCACCTTTCCCTTGCATGAGCCTGGGCCGTTTTGATTCCTCCCACTATGGAACAGAGGTACAGGTAACCTGGATTCCACCCCAGCGCCACTTCCCACTCCCCTGTGACCTTGGGCAAGTCCTTTACTGTTTTCCAAGCTCTTTTTTCTCAGCCACAGAAAGGACCAGTCTCCCCACTTCCACATGCTTACCTGTCTGGATCCTGACCTCAGTGTTACTCTATCATCCAAGGCCCTCCTTGGACAGGCACAGGAGGTTGGCTTCTTCCCTTTGACCCCCACCTTGCTCTTTTTACCCCTCTCTTGACCCTGCCTCCCCTGGGAGAACTTCTTGGCTCTGGTGTAGCTGCCCCCTCTGGCCCTTGGTCAGAGGGTTTCTGACGGCTGCTGCCTGCTGGGGCCAAGGGCCAGCCCTGGTCTTTAGCCACAGGTACATGTGTAAAGGTTGCTTCCTATATTCGGTGTCCTTCACACGAACAATACTATGGCCCACTCAGAGCTCTACATTTGAAACGGAAATGTCTTTTTAATACACCTCTAGTATTGGCTTATTTTGTTATTACTCCTTCTTGTGGTTTCATATTGAGGTTTTTGGCTCATTGCATTTGACTGGGAGTTTATTTTTAGTAGCGTAGGCAGCATAATTAATGTCTAAACATGAGAGCAAATGCAGAGGAGAAATACATAAGTCTAGGGGAAAATGTGCCTAATTTCATTTCTTCTGATAAAATCGGTCACACCAGAAGACACTGAGCTTCCTCAGTGGTGCCTATCATGAGCTCATGCAGAGGGGGCAGTGGTGGCCGAGTGACCACCGAGTACAAAACCGTTGCTGGGTATCTTCCTGGCCCACTTGTCCAGCAGCAGGCCGCACAATGAGTGAGTGCCGCGGTTGTTAGGAGTGACAATTATTATGCTGATATTAAAGGCTAGACTTCGGAACCTTCATCTCCCGTTATCTCTCCCTGGTGGGTCTCATTCTCTCTTCAGAAGCAGCATCTGGCTTCTCCCTGGACTGGAAATATCTTCAGGGAAGGCTCTGGGTCTTGTTCTCGCTCTCGCCCCAGCGTTTGGCATGGTGACAGACGCCCAGGACATGCTTGGGCCAGGCTTTCTTGGACTGACTGAACTGTAGGGCCCTGAGTTCAGGTTAGCAAGGCAGAAACGATTCAGAAAGAACTTCAAGCCTCAGTCTGCTTTGGGAGAAACATAAGCCTGCTGCCTGCTGAGCACTTGAAGTTTATGAAGTTCTTTCTCCTTTCTTGTATGCCGTGGCTGTATTCCAGCTGCCGTGTACCACGGTGTGCAGCAGCTGGGATACAGCAAAGTCCCCCTTATCGCGCTGAAGAAAATGCTGAGACAAACTGGCTTTATGGGTCCCTGTTTCTATGCGCCACATGTGTGTGTCTCCTGCAAATCCATATGCTGAAACCCGGTCCCCAAAGTGATGGTATTAGGAGGTGAGGCCTTTGGGAGGTGACTAGGTCCAGGTCATGAGGGTGGAGCCTCCATGATGGGATTAGTGACTTTATAAGAAGAGACACCAGAGAGTAGCTTCTCTCTGATCTCCACAATCAGAGGCCACAAGAGATGGCTTTCTGCAAACCAGAAACTGACTCCACTGGCACCTTGACCTGGTACTTCCAGCCTCCAGAACAGTGGGAAACAAACTGTTGTTGTTTAAGCTATCCAGTCTCTGATATCTTCTTATAGCAGCCTGAGCTAAGACACCGTACTTAAAAGATGAATGGATTGGAGACTCGGAGCGATGGCATTGATGCGACCTCCCTGCTAGCTGGTGATCCAGACACCCAAACTTGCACCCACCTCACCCTTATCATAGACATATCTGGACTCTCTCTCCTTGCTGCTCCTCACTGCTCCATCCATCTCTCCCTCTCCTCTCTCCTTTTTTCTCTGCTATCTCCCTTTCCCCCTCTCCCAGCTCTGTTTGTTTTTTCTGAGAATGAGGATCTGTCTGTCTCCAGTGCCTCCTGGGGGAACAGATCTGCTGATAACGGGCTGTGCTGAGCTCCTGCCTGGCTTGGGGGTCTGTCTCACCCTATCCACCTCCCCAACACCTGTGGGTTGACTGGCAGATGACTGGCATGCTGTAGCAGTTTCCTCCCTGTCCTCTGCCACTTTCCCACTCTGAGCCAGATGCTGTGCCAGCTGTGGAGAGACAGCAGAGCAGATACGGGGGAGACGGTGTATTCAAACAACTGTATTTGCACAGTGTTACAGACTAAATGTTTGTGCCCCCATCTCCCATCCCAGATTCATATGCTGAGGCCCTAACACAAGGGTAGGGCCCTGATCTGATCTCACTAGTGATCATCCTTATAAGAAGAGACACCACAGAGCGTGCTCTCTCTCTCTGCTGTGTGAGGACACAGCAAGAAAGTGGCTGTCTGCAAACCAAGAAGAGAGCTCTTACTAGAAACCGCATCAGCTGGAACTTGATCTAGCCTCCAGAACTGTGGGAAAATAGATGTCTGCTGGGTAAGCTGTGCCGCCTCTGATGTTTTGCTCTGTAGCCTGAGCCCACAAACACAGAGGATGTGCAGCACAGGCCACATGGGGCAGTTTGATGGCCTTGGCCCCAAAGCCACTCTTTGAGTGTGAGTGTCAGCTGATACTTGTAACCTTCGTAGCCCCATCTTTAAAACAAGGAGCTTGAATTGAATAACTGTAAGAGCTACTGTTGGCCTGTTTTGTCTGGATCCCGACTTTCAGGGGTCTCTTATGCTGGGCCCAATGGATGGTTTTCCCTCTTCCTCTCTTCCTTGTTCAGACAAAATTGGGTCCTTACGGAACACCCTGTGGTCACAGCATCGGGCTCCTGGAAAGAGACAGCTCAGGACTCCTGATTGCCTCCTTTGAAGATGCACTGCCCATGTTACAGGAATCTCTTCATCCCTTGTTCATTTTTCACTCATTTGTGTATTCTGTCAGTCAGTCTACCCATTTGCCTCCCAGCATAGCTAAGGTTGGAAATACTAGCAAGTACTATTAAGCACCACCAATAAATTATGGTCCTTATAGGAGCATGGGTGGTGGCGGGTGCTAGTATGATGATGAAGATACTACTACTAACACTACCAGTAGTGATAGTAGAAATCATAGTAGCTCAGATGTATTTTTCATGGTGTTCCCAGCATTTTCCATATATTATCTCATTTACTCTTTGGAGCATATCAGGGGCTAGAGATGGATTAACATGCCCAGGATAGCAGAGGAAGGAATCTTTGTCTGGAATATATATGAAGCACGTACTAGTGTAATGTGCTTCTACATCATTTGAAGTTCTTTTTCTTTTTCCTTTTTTTTTTTTTTAAACTTGAGGCCAACATTTAAGAGCTTTTACTAATGAGAGGGCCACTTGCTAAATTGAAGCAAGTGCTACATATCCCAGGACACTCCATCCTGGCATGTGTTTCTAAATGCCTCTTACCATCATCCCAAGACGCCTCCTAGTCCCTCCAGCAAGCTCCCAGCTTGGGCTCCAGGTTCTCTCCAGTGCAATGAAATATAGGACAGAGTACCACGTGGCGCACAGTGGGGCTCCTTCTGGGGTAAGGAGGCTTCAAGAAGCCCTGCACAGCCGAGGCACAGGTCCCGTCACTGCTGAGTGATGACCGGTCTGCTGGAATTCACCTTCTTCTGCTACAAGCCCCTTTTCTCTCCCCTTTTGTCATTCTTCCGGAGCTGGTTACAGTAGGTGCCTTTGTGATGAAAACACCCATTGGTGGGAGGCGAGGCATCCTGAGAATTTTTTTCCCTCCAAAGATGAAACCGTAGAATTAGAAAATTGACCTGTCCCGGCAAGGTATGATGTTTGGCCTCAAAGGCTCATATGGGCATTTTTCTGCTGTTGCAGAGCCTGGGTACCCTGGCTTCACACTTGTGAGAAATCAGATGGGGGGGGGGGGGGACTTTAAAAACGTTGGGTTAAGGAAATGTTTCATAAAAATAGAAATAAGAAAAGGAAAAATAGAGAGAAAACCCAATTTAAGTGCCATCCTCCCTGAGTATCAACCCCTCCCCCACTGGAATGGGAGGAAATTGGGAAAGTGACTGGCTGTAGAGTGGGGGAGGGGCACTGCACAGGACACTGGGAAGGAGCCGTGAGCCCAGGTCCCTGCTTTTGCCACTTGCCAGCCCCGCACTGGAAAAAGGCTCTTGGTGCTCTGAGCCTAGACCCCTCCTCTGCAGAGCAGGCTTTTCTGAAAACCCAATGAGATTATGGCCTGTGAATCCTCAAAGACACACACCTAAGATGCTTTGCCAGCGGGTGTTGAGCTGACACATTCATTAGCCATTTGCTTAGGGTCTTTGAACCTCGTTTTCCCCAGCTTTAATTGAAAGCAGGGGACTGGAGGGCTGCCACAGTCCCTCCCCGCTCACACATGTCACATGGGTGCCAATGTCATGTTTGGGCTGCTAAAATGAGTTCTCTGGGAATCATATAAGATAGTCACGATGAGGAGAAAATTGGAGAAAGTGTTCCAGATGTCACCATTGCCTACCTGTACCCCCTACGCTTCCACTCGGCTACACACACCCTCCACGCAGTTTTTAAACACACACTTTACTTTCAGAACAGTTTTAGATGTTACTGAAAAGTTGTGAAGGTAGTTTAGAATGACTCCATACACCCTCCCATGTCGTTTTCCCCACTACTGACATCTTAAATCAGTGTGGCATGTTTGTTATAATTAACGACCAATATCGATACGTTATTATTCACTACAGTTCATACTTTTTAAGATTTCCGTAGTTTTTACCTGACGCCTGTTTCTGTTCCAGGGTCCCACCCAGTACACTACATGACCTTGAGTCACTGGGTCTCCTGACGTTCTTCTCGGTTGTGACAGTTTCCCAGACACCCCTTGTTTTTGATGACCTTGACAGTGTTGAGGGGTTCTGATCTCATATTTTGTAGAGTGCCCCCTGTTTGCATTTGTCTGGTGCTGTTCTCATCATGCCGGGATGATGGGTTTGGGGAGAAGAGCACAGAGACAAGGTGCTGTTTCCCTCACATCGTACCAGCACCCTTTACTGTCAACGTGTCGGATCACTGCTGATGTTCACCCTGATTATCCGGCTGTGGTTCTGTTTGTCAGACTTCTCCTCTGTCACGATACCCTCCCTGCCCCGATCCCCCCGGCCATGTGTGTGGAAGGGTGTCACCATATATACCCCACACTTGGGTGGGGGTTGTGCTCCCCTTGACTGGAGAATCTACACACACTATTGAGAATTCTTACCCATGTGAGATTTCTCTCCTCTCCCCCATTTATTTACTTATGAACTCATGAATATGTATTATACACTTTGGATTACAATCCAATACAACTAGACTTGTTGCTCAGATTTTTCCAGTTTTGGTCATTGAGCACAATTTCAGTTAGCTCCTATGTCCTTTTGATATGCCCTCATCATGGTGTGTTTTTTCTTTTTTAGCATTTTTTAGCATTCTGGCAGTAAAAGATGCTCCAGGCTCATCTTGAGTATTACCTTCCCCGGACGTAAATTGGCTCATTTCTCCAGGGAGCTCTGGTTTGTTTTGTTGCCAAATGTTTTTAGAAGCCAAGATATTGGTGCTAGTTGTGCTCATTGCTCCTGGGGTATCATTTTTCTAGGCCTTCTCAACCGACAGAGCAATGAAGTATATGTATGTATACTAACCCGTGTGTATACACATATGTAAACATGTCTGCATAGGTATTCTTCTGTAGCTGTATCAAACTAACCATGAGTCCCTGCTGATGTCCAGCTCTAACCCCTTACCACATTCCACACACTCTTGAATGGACCTGTTTTTTCGCCCATATTGGTTGGCGAGAAGAGGTAATGAATGGCAAGGTGTGAAAGTCCACATGGGCTGAGCTCCGCAGGCTGAGAACACTGGACTTTCCCCTGTGGGCAGTGTTGTCTCGGGAGCAGCAGTGAGGATGAGTTGGATGCCGTTGGACAGACATTCAGCAACGTGTGCTGCCCAGAAGGGCTTGCCGATGGGAAGGCTCTCATGGTCCCACACCTGTGTGCCCTTCCTGGCTTCTTAGCCTGTCTCTCCCCCCTGGGGGGAGGCTTCTCTACTGCCCTATCTCCCATGTTGTCCCAATCTCCCCCACCCCCCACTCCTGGAGTCCCCTGGGCTTACCCCATCAGAAGTGCACCCATGTTTTAAAAAATCCTCTGCTTGCCTCTTGTTCCTGAATAGACATCACCTGGACAGTGCCTCGAATGACTCCCCCCTCCCCCCCAACTGAGGAAGTGGCTCATCCACTCCGTTTTGGAGTTTTGGGGGGGATTAATGGGGGGAACCTGATGTGCACTGAGTGCGGAGGGAGTCTACATACAACGCAGAATCCCCTACCTTGTTTCCCCTTCACCCAGGCGTCTCACTCAGTTGTCTACAGGGGCAATGCAGGCACTCTAAACAAGTGATGTGGGCCTGATGGGCAGACCGCAGGGCTTGGTGGGGATCTGGAAGGCATGCAAGGCTGGTGAGGAGCCTGGACACATGGCCAGTGTCCTGTGTGATGGCCCAGGGTCTGTGCCTGGCTGGTGTGTAAATTTGATGATTGCCCCTGTGCATGCCTAGCATAAAGAAAGGGTGCAGTGGCCAGTCTGTGGCCACTCACTGTGGTCCTGAAGGGCCGCTGGCCCAGTGAGGCCACATCTGTGCCTCCAAGGGAGACTGGGGGACTGGGGGAGAAGGGGGGCCTTGCTCCATCTGATCTGCCTCCTGTTCCCGACATTGTCACCGTGGCAGCACTTCTTCCCCTGGCAGCAGCCTTGGCCCCCAAAGCAGCAGTAGCTTCCAGTTTGCAGGGTTTTTGGACCCATCCTCTGGGAACCAGCTTCATTGGCTGCTCGCAGAGGTGACAACCCCAGCCGGGGCTCTGCAGGGTCCCCCAGGTTTCTTAGTTCTGATAATCTCACTACACACCCCATTCCCTAAAGGGATGTGCTCGCTCTGTGCAGACCACTGCTTCTCGGATCCCTCGGGACTCCCTTCTGCCTTTTCAGTAAATGGTTCATTCTTATCTGAAATTCTGCCTGTTTAAGCAGCCAGTGTGTCTCCTCTCCCCACGGTGAAGCCTGATTAACACACAAGGTGTATTTCTGTACTTCCTAGCCTTGTCTCCTTTGCTCAGTGGAGCTTGACGCAGGTTTTCCAAGCTTGTTACTTTAAGGCCACCAGTGCTGCTGCCCCCACCACCCACCTATAGCCCCTGCCAGGAAGCCCTGCGTCTCGCACTCCCTGCCTGCCCACAAGCATGGGTGTGCCCCAGGGGGATCATCTGCCACTCATGGAGGTAATGCTTTGGGTTTTCCACAATGCATACTGGTCCCCAAGGGGAGCTGGGCGCCTCAGTGTCAGCAGGGGTGTGTGCCCATGCAGGTGGAAACAACAACCGTGTCAAAATAAACTGGGGCCATGCTGACGGGGAAGTGAGGCTGGCCAGGGAGAAAGCGTGGGCCGCGTGCTTCTTGGGGAGTTTCCTCTGCGCCCGCACGCTGCAGAAGCTCTTCTTGGGCATGCTCCCTGTCACACTTCAGACTCACCACAGCTGCTGCTCGCTGCAGAGCGTGTCTGCGAAACAAAAACAGCTCTGCTGCCGCGATGTTCCCCCTTGTGCCTGACCACCATGTCCTCATCCGAACTCCCCTTCCCGACAATCTTGTTGTCACTCCAAGGCTGAAACTCGATGTTTCTCACAGTGTGATGTTATAAATCATGACATTCCTCGGGAATGCTCAGTGATCACGGTCAACACAGTGATCCCACTATATCAAAAACACGCCTCTGGCTGTGCCTTCCATTTCCCAGTCACCATTTTAATCTTTTCTCAGAGCATTCCACGGGCGCTGTGCCGATGTATTGGGGTTTCTATTAGTTTGCGAGGCTGCTGTAATGACGAGCCACAAACGACCTGGCTAAAAACAACAGAAATCACTTCTCCCACAGTTCTGGAGGCCGGAAGCCTGACATCAAGGTGTCATCAAGGCCGCATTCCTTCTGAAAATGCTAAGGCA
The DNA here is from genome assembly GCF_022682495.2 of Desmodus rotundus. Classification (NCBI taxonomy): domain Eukaryota; kingdom Metazoa; phylum Chordata; class Mammalia; order Chiroptera; family Phyllostomidae; genus Desmodus; species Desmodus rotundus. Next base: position 8,449,376 of record NC_071394.1, on the reverse strand, counting down.
GAATCCTTCCCTTCCTCTTTCCTCACTTCAGGTGGTGGCTGGCAGTCCTCGGCCTTCCCTAGCTTGTGCTCTATCACGCCAGTCTCTGCTCCCATCCTCACGTGACCTTCTTTTCTGTGTCTGTGTCCATTTTTCTCTTTTCGTATAAGGATGAGGTCCACCCTAATCCAATATGACTTTGTCTTTGCCTGATGACTTCTGCAAAGACCCTATTTCCCAATAAGGTCAGGTTCACAGGTATTGAGGTGAGCACTTCAATACGTCTTTTTCAGAGGCTACAGTTTAACCCACAACAGGGTGTAAGAAAATGTTCCAACTTCTATTTGTGTTTACTTTATTTCTTCATTCTAAAGTGTCTTAGATTTTGTATGTTTTATAATAATACAGGCCTTTGTGTGTGTTGTTAATGTTAATTTCCTGATAAAATTTGATAATTATATTGTGATTATATAAGATAGCAATATTGAGAGATTGCATGGCCATGGGAATCCAGTGTATTTCTAACTCCTTTTGTGAGTGTGAAATTATTTCAAAAAGAAAAGTAAGGCATTTTAAACACAAGATAAATTTGTGTGTGTGTATACATGTATATATATACACACACGCACATATACATGAAAGTCTGTCCAGAAAAAGTCCAGTCATTGTTAATGTAACAAAAATAGTGTGTGTGACATCAGTGTAACCTGGCAGCCAAGGAGAGTGGACTGGAGTGCACACGTGTGAACAATGATGACTGCACTCTACTAGTCAGTGGGGGTGGTAGATGCTATTGAGTGAGCACGTGTACTGTCTGACCATCGCGTTCAAAATGACTGAGCAAGTAGAGCAACAAATCTGCATCACATTTGAAGGGGACTGAGATGTCATTGTCCTATGTTCAGCATTTCTTTTATCTTGTGTCTTCTTCAATAAATGACTATTTTTCATATTACATGGCTAAATGCCTTCTGGACAGACCATAATCAGTTAATTGAGGAGGAAGAGCTGTAGTACACTTAGTATAGAACTGGTCCACTTTTGTCAAATTTAGGCAGGACAAATGCATATTTCTCTACACATGGGAGAAATTCTGTGAAAGGTATGTACTTCCTGTTAACAGACATTTCTGGGAAATATGGTTGGAAGATGTGAAAAAGTGGGAGATTTTACTCTGTAATTTTTTCAAAACAAAACGCGTGTTTTAATGTTATAGTGGGAAAGTAATAAGCATGTGGTTTGTGTGTGTAGCTGTGCTTCCTGCACGTGTGTTTAGTTTTGATGTCATCGGCTCACTTTCTGTTGTATCTTCCTGCCCAGGCAGTGCCAGGAAAATGTTCTCACCCATCGGAAACTCACCCATTTTTTTACTCCACTATCCACATCCCCGCATCTGATCCTTACAGTCTGTTAGTTGTAGACAGAAAGGTGGCCTGAGGTTCCTGGTTGACAATGACTTCCCGCTGACTCATCTTCCCTTTATCTAAGGAAGATGGCAACTGCTCACCTTTGAAAACATTAGGGAAGACTTTACTCCTGAGCGTGTGGTCTAGCCTTGTAGTCTCCCCAGAGGAGTGCAAATTAGAAATAAGCCAAGTGACAGTCACCATATTTGCTCCTCTAAGGAGCAATCCCTTGTTAAGTGGTGCTTGATAGTGCTGAACCCAATTAATTAGTGAACCGTCATCAGTTCCTCTCAGGAATTTTTAATGACGCCTAGACTTTTGTAGTTAATGTAAATTTTCATGTAGGTGGATTTATTTTTATGTATAGTTTTGTTTTCCCATTTCAGAGCAGATACTCCTCGATCTAAGAAGGGAAAAGTAAGGACAAACCTAACATCTCTGGAAGGATGTGCTGTGTGTCAGGAGCTTACAAACATTGACTACTTTCACTTCCTCACCACTAGGTAATGTTCTTCCCGCAGGCCCTAGTGTGTTCACTGAGTTAGCTCCTGAAAAGACTGTCCCCCTTCTGCTACATGCTCCTTAGTCCCCTTGGGGTTCATTCTTCCGAATGCGTCCTGCTTCCTCGTGCTCCCTGGGCTGCCCTATCACCTCTTGTAGCGCCTAAGTGCTGGATGCACTTTCTGCTTTCTAAGTTCTTTTCCTTACTCCAGTATGGCATCTCCAGGGGTGGCATCCCTGGTAATGATTATAATGGTGGTGATAATAGTAAACATAGAATATAGATATGTCTTTATCAAGTCCTTGTTGTATTGGGCAAAGTGCTGAGCACTCTCATGCATCGTGCCCTTCTTCCTTCCCATCATCTGGTGAGGTTTAGGGGCTCAGTATGGGCTGGGGGCCTGGCATCCACAGCAGGTTTATCTAGGAAACGGAAGCTAAGGTTGGTCCAAGCTCTTTTTTATAAATTTCAGTATTGACTTAGATAGTTAAGCTCTTGCACTAGATTTTTGGAGGCTAGTCACCAGTGCCAAATTATTTCTCCCACCGAATCATAGGCACTAGTCCCAGACATTATAAATATGTGGTTGAACTACTATTCATATACACCAGCATTTTATCAAATGACATAGTCAAGCTAATAATGAAGTATACCAATAATAAGTCACAGAGCTCAAAAGCATATAAAATATGAAATGTCTGCTGACTTCATTAACAGAAACACAGTTTTTCAACCAAATGATGGGAAAGAAGGGAAAAAATGCAATCTTTTGATAACAATAATAACCATCTTTCATTAAGTATGATAAAAGAAATGACAAGATTTTCAGAAATTCTGTAATTACTTACCTATCTACCCTCAATATTTATCTACCGTCATTGCCTTGGGCTTGGGCAATGCGTTTTGTTCATTCCTGTATTCCCTCCCTCCCTTCTGTCCTTCCTTTGACTCAATTCAGTTCAGGTAGCACATCCCAAGAATCTGTGTTAAATGGGTCACACAGATGTAAAGACCTTGACAGACATCCTCACAGCCTTCGGGAAAGACAGCTGCCTAAGCACACAACAGTATGGACCGACACGACAGCTGTGATAGCTGTTGGTCCTGGGAGAAATGGGAACCCCAAGGGTAGTGGGCCCCTGAAAATGTATGCACCCAAAATAAACATGTCTATGAGTCTCATTAAACCAAGTTTTTCAAGGTGACCCACAGTAGGTGTACAACGAATGCACAGAGAGTAGCTGGACAGACTGTCTTTTTGCATCTCTGAATGGAAGGACGCCTAGGGATTTGAAGCTCTCAGTCAATGCTCACAACCTAGGGTCTTGTGGTTGGTGCTGTCCCATTAGAGCTGCCCAAGAAGATCACTGTTTTGTGACGTCCTCAGATCTCATCATTGCTGGAAGCTGACTAATTACAAGCAGGGAAGTGAGGGCCTTGAAATGCCCCCAGCTGCACATTTGGCCTCACTGTCAAACGCAGGATTCATTTCTGGTAACTTCTTTGGCTTCTGTGAAGCAGCCTGGCCACGTCTGGCTGTGGGTGGTGCTCAGAATGAAAGGAAGAGAAAGCAGGTAGAGACCCAAGGGATGGGGAGGATTTATTTACTTACTTATTTTTACTCCTTTCAAAGTAATGAGAATGCTTTGAGAATGGTTAGTGGTATCCGCTACTATATTCGCTTTCTGTTTCCATGGGAAATCAAGTTCTGGACGCACTGAATCTGGCTGAGAAAAAGGACAGTGGACGGGATGGGAAGCTGATGGCAAGTGCAGTGTGGTTATTTCTAGAGTGCCTTGTACTTTTCAGAGTGTTTTCCCCCAAACCCTGTTCACCTGGACTCTCAGAGCACGTGAAGAGCTCTCAGCGTGGCAGTAGCTGGGCACTACGGAAAGACCGTAGACTTGACAAACTACTAGTGGGAAGCAGCACCTTCCTGGTGATGTAATTCCATTAAGTTTTATCTACCACTTGGCATCTCAGTTTCCTCCTCTAGCATCAACAATAAAACATTGGGACTGTTTTGTTCAAGTAGCTCTGGATGCTGGAACAAATAAAACATCAATATTTAGTAACTTAACACAAAAGATGTCTATTTCTTACTCACAAAATATCCCAAGGGAAATGGGTGCTAGTCAGTGGGCAGTGCTTTCTTATGCATTAGAAGACAGGTCTCTTCCATGTTGTTGGTCTGCCACCCTTCAAGGACCTTGAAATCCAGCCAGCTGGCAGAGAGGAAAGGGAGGGTAGAGAAGGCGAACTCACGTCTTAAGCACCTTGTCCTGTAAGTGGCATATAGTCTCTTCACTTGCATTCCATTTGGGAAAACTGGGCATATTTGTCCACTTGGGTGACACAATGCAGGTATCTTGGCTAGACAGTAGAGATTTCCAGAATCAGCTCCAGTGCTGTACGGGGGTCTGAAAGACCAAGAGTCCCAGGTAAGAGTAGGCACCTGCCTTTCTTGGGTTGGCAGCTCCCTTCTGTCTACTTGGGCTTCAGAAGCTCATAGAAAGGGGACTTCAGACATCATCTGGCTATCACCCCACCTGCTTATAGATGGAAAAACAGAGACTTGGATAGGTGAAAAGACTGATGAAGTCTGCACAAACTCAGCCAGCCTCAAATCCAAGGCCCCGGTCCTGAATGAAGGCCTCTTGACCCTAGATCAAGCTCCCAGACTGCTGTTTTTCCAAACTTTGTATATGGCCAGCTCCTGGACCACGCCAGAGGGACCGTGTCAGAGTGTTCCAGGGCAGTGGTGATGGTAAGAGAGGGGATGGGTAGGTGCATGAGACCCCAACTTTCCTGCTGTCTAGTTCATGATAGAGTAAGAATTATGTTAGCTGCCTGCTCCTTAGGTTCTGAGCCTCAGCAAATAGGCCTGGACATGCACTCCTTCCTTTATGGTGAAAGCCGTCCTCAGCCTGTCGCCTGTCAGACAGGAGCTCCGTCTCCGAAGTTCTCATTTCCCCATGTCAGGGATGACACCACATGTGACCGACCTGTGCCTCTTCTGGGAGTTTGTAACAACTGAAAACAGGGAGGCGTGTTTCAGAGTTACTTCTCAGAATCCTGTTGTGCTTACACACAAAGATGTTGGCTGTAGGGGTATTTATAACAGTGAAAAATCAGAAATGGCTTCAATGTCAGAGAATACGGGAGTGGTTGTAGGGAATGGATTATTCAGCCATTTAAACATCACAGTAGTGGTTAAAAAGGGCTACCTTATGAAACAGAAGGACAGGAGGCAAGCTGTTAATGTGGCCTGATGACACAATGCAGAAAGACAAAAACGCGATAAAAGTTCAGAGAATTTAAATGGCCCACAGATCAGCAGTCATGCCGTGACCAGCTGTTCTGTGCCAGGCATCCAGGCTGAGGGTCAGCGGAGGTTCTCTCGAAGAGGTGGGCAGCTGTCCATCTGGGCCTCTGTCTCTACCATTAGGCCCCTGGAAGCCCCTGGCAGCGCAGCTCTGAGCTGACATGCTGGAGAAACGCCAGAGGGAAGATACTGAGCTGTTCTCCAGGTGGAGACACAGTGAGAGCAGGGTAACTCAGGGAGTGTCTGCTCAGGGGAGGCTCAGCTGGTCTATGAACCGGCCTTTATCCAGCACACTGCACAGGAGCCCACCTTCTCAGACCTGTGCTGTGTGAGCTGTGATGAGTGACAGGGCATTACCAATGAGAAAGTTGCCCATCAGCCAGTGGGTGGTTGGTGTTGCTGTGTGTGGTGTAGGGGCCTCCTCCCCACTCCCCACCATCCCCTTAAAGTCCTCTGGATCTAACATCACAACGGCAAGGGCTGGCTCTCTCATTCCTTGACGATCCCTGTATGATTCATAATGATGGTAGCAGATGAGGCTTGAGGTCTGAGTCTCAGTCTGCAGCTGAGGAAACTCTTTTCCCAAAGGAGGCGTGCCCCGCCTCCTGGGAGGACCTTGGGAGAACCTCAGCCATCTGGCCAGACTGAGCTGCCTGATTCCCAGCAGTGTGGTCAGTGATCGGCAGCCTACTGTGGGGCAGAGGTTCCCATCCATGTAGGAATGTCAGAACACGCTGGACCTGGCCCAGCTGGGGGCAGGTGCGGTGCTCAGGATGCTGCAATTGCCTATAGGGCAGAGAGCCTTGGAAATGGGGACTACAGCAGGCTGGCCTTTGTTTTATGTTCAGTATTTTTTATATCTGGAAAATAATGAAAACTGTGCATCAATTTTAAAAATAAATTAAGGAAGGGAGCTGACTGACACCACTGTGAAACCCATCCCACCTCTTCCTGAGATAATACTCCTGGTTATCTGGAAATTCGTACGAACCCAGGGCTATACTGTTCAACCTCTCAGGACGGACTAAAAGCCCCGAATTGTAGGTTTGTTGATTTCTGTGGTGAAATCCCCACCATCGCCGATTTCAGGCTACCAAAGGTTTAAAAACCAATAGCTGAATTCTTGACTATTTAACAATTCGCTTTTAGAAACCAGTGCATGCTCACAATTGATTGCTTTATTTTTTCTTTTGGGAAATTGGCAACCTGCTACATGTATTAGTCAGCATGTCATTTTCATTTCCTGTGTCACAGGCCTCTTCCCAGGCCAGCACCTGCAGATTCACTCAGCTCCTTGCCGACACGTGACGGGGTTTCCGTGGAGGTCCACCATGCTGTTTCCGGAAGGTTCTTGGAAGGGCAGAATCACCCCTGCAGGAGAGGGGAGGGCGACAGCAGTTCTTAGTGTGCCAGGTTGCTGGTTGGCTGCTGCAACACCGTCCACATGTCAGACCTGGCGTGTTTCCTCAGGGTTTATTCTAGTTCCTGGCCTCTTCTAAATATGCTACTCTAATAATCTGTAGGCAAAGCAGCCCCTTCACTCCGGCTCATGTTCAGGTTCTGTTAGATCATCTCACTTTTCCTTCGGGAAACCCCTCCTGACATCTCCCTGTCCCCTGTGCTCCCTCCCCGAGGCTGGGCAAAGTGCCTCTACAAGATTCCTTAGATTGCAGGACTGTTGTCCACAATTGTGCTCACCACCCCTTATTATTTATTGTGCGATGTCTACCAGCTTCCTGGGGAGACGCCGAGAAGCTCTGGTAGACAGAATGCCTCCCCCCCAGTGTTCATCCCCCCGCCAATGTCCATACCTGAATCTCTGGGGTGATGCCTATGAAAAGGTGACTCCACATGGCAAAGGGACTTTGCAGGTATAATTAAGGTTTATGCAGAGAGTCAGAGAGATTCCAGGGATCAGGAGGAGTTGGGATGCTGGTACTGCCTCTCAAATGTAGGGGTCCACATGTAAGATTGGAGGGAGGACTCTATTACCTAAGGGGAGCCCCCAGCTGACTGCCAGCAAAGAAACAGGCCTGCATCCTACAATGCAGGGAACTCAGTTTGGCCAAGGGCATGAATGGATGAGCTGGTGGGTCTTGCCCACAGCCCCCTGGTTAGAGCCCATGCAGCTGGCATCTTGCGTCCAGCCTGTGCAGTCTGGGGCAGAGAGCCGGACAAGCCCCCTCTCGCTTCTGACCTATGAAACTGTGAGGCAATCAAAGTGTGTGCGCTGTTGAAACTTCTAAATCCTCCGTGATTGGTTACAGCAGCTGTAGAAAGCTGACAGAGCCACAGAGGTTGGGGACACAGGTTCCGGCGGAGAATGTAATAGAGCCCCTCATCCGCGGGGCACATGTCCCCAGACCTCCGTGATGCCTGAAACTGCAGATCCTACTGATCCCTCTGTATACTCTGTTTCTTCCTATACATACATATCTATGATAAAGTTTAATTTGTAAATTAGACACAGGAGGAAATTAGCAAGGGTAACTCCTAATACAATAGAATAATTGTAATAGTGCACTGTAATGAAAGTTCCGTGAGTGTGGTCTGTCTCCCTCTCTTACATCTACTGTATTATACTCACCCTTCTTGTGATGGTGTGAGGTGATACAATGCTTTATTAAGTTAAGAACTCTCACCTTTTGACTTAAAGGAGGCACTTACTGGCATCTCTTTGGCGTATCTGAATTGCCAGCATCACTACTCTTGTGCCTTGGGGCCATCATGAAGTAAAATAAGGGTCACTTAAACAAGTACTGCAACACTGTGACAGCCGATCTGATAACCGAGTGACTGAGCGACTAACAGGCAGGTAGAGTAGAGTGTGGAGATACAGGACAAAGGGATGATTCACATCCTGGGCAGGATGGAGAGGGACAGCAGGAGATGTCATCACTCTACTCAGAGTGACATGCAATTTAAAACTTATGAATTGTTTATTTCTGGGATCTTCCATTTAATATCTTTGGACCACAGTTGGCCTCAGGTAACTGACACCATGGAAAGTAGAACCATGGATAAGGGGTGGGGGGGGGCGGACAAAGTGTCTCTCTTTTGACACGTCCCTGCCCAGCTTTTCCAGGCTCTCCTGAATGAAGTGATTTCACCATCTTCCAAACAGTTCATCTCCTATGACATTTATAGTCATCACTCAGTGGATTTTACCACCACATTGTGGGGTATAGCTCCCGATGTCAGACCTCCTGGATGCTGTGGTTGCTTCCTAAGAGGTCTCCCCACCTCCAAGCCTGCCCTGTTCCCACCATCCTCCACCCTGCACCAAGACGCACCTTCCTGAAGCTCACTTTGCCTGTATCACTTGCTCCTCGGGTACAGGCACCTGTGGTTCTCCTGTTCCCGCTGAATCCAGTGCAAACCCTTCAGCCAAGAAATCTGAGTCCTCAGTTGGGACGGGAGCATGCCTCTGCAGCTGCGTTTCTCAGGACTCCCTCTGGGCTTTTGCCTTCTGCCCTTGCTCCCCTGCACAGCCAGCCCTCCCAGCCCCGTGTCTTACAGCTCTACCATTCCTTTAGGGCCATCTCATTCCTGCAGCCCCAGAGGGGACTCTGCCATTTATAGGTGTAATGCACAAGTCCCCATCAGACTGTAGTTGCTTTTAGGGCCTCCTCCCTTCCTCCCTTTCCTCCCCCAGTGCCTTGCCATAGTGACACCCCTTACCCGTGCTCACAACCTAGTCACGGGATGTCAGAATGAAGGAGAGAAGCAACAGAACATTGGGGACATGTTACCATATTAGGCATATTGCCTACAGTTGCTCATGAAAATACCTCTTAAATGATTATTCAGTGGGTTTATTTTGAATTACTTAAAAATGGATGCCTCTAAGATCTTCAGATACCTCAGAAGTATTTTTAGTACATTCCTTCTGCAACAGCATTTCTGTTAGTAGGAGCTGCATGTGTTCCGTTCAAAGATGGCCCAAACCGTGGTGAATAGTATTTTACTATTTATGATATAGTATTATATTACCACTTTTATAGTAACAGCTAACACATATTGATCCCCATGGATCAGATCATTTAATCCTTACAATGGTGCTCTGAAGTGGGGACTATTAGTGGCTACCATTTATGAATGAGGAAACTGGGGCACAGAGAGGTTGAGTGATTAACTCAAGGTTACACAGCTAGTCAGTAATAGAGCCCAACTTCCCACTCAGGCAGTTTGGCTCTAGAGCCTTTGGCATTGTGCCTGCTAAACCTCCCTGTATAGCTACTGTTTGTTCCACTCAGCAGAGGGAGAAGGACCCTCTGTCCCTGGGTGAAGATCATGAGCAGTTTGCTCTGGTTCCTTGCTTGTTACTACTTCTAACACTTCACACATGCACAGGACTTCACAGTTTCAAAGATGTTCTCCTTGCAGAGACTGGAGGCTGGTGACAAGGATGATTCCTATTTTGCAGATTCATCCCAAGTGAAATGACCATGTCCAAAGTCAATCTCACTGAAGCCCATTGGGTGCAGAGGACTCAGGGCCCCAGAACTCCTTGTTCCAGGCGGGTATTTCTTCTACCACAAGCAGGACCCCTGATCTGCCCCCCACTGTTGCCACACCAGAGGGATGATTGTCGAGTCTGCTTGAGCTACTTGCATAGGCCCGAATCGGCAATGGTGATATTTTCTTTAGAATTTCATTTTTGGTCTGTGGATTTTCCATTTGTGAGTTGTTATCATCTGTTCGGGTAGGGAGGCCCATTTTCTTTCTTTTTTTTCCCCTTCTATTTTTCTCCAAGCTGGGGAAACATGGGGTAGGGAGAGGAAAAAAATCTTTCCATATTCCATCCTAAGGAAGTTTGCCAAAGTGTCCGTCCTGCTGGCTGCTGGCTGCAGGCCCATCCCCATCCTCAGAAGCCACGTCCACAGCGAGATGCCTACAGAGCCAGTACCGCGCCCAGCCCAGGGGCCTCCGTGGTGGCCCTGGCATTGGTGGCTATAGGCAGGCCCACCCCACCCCAGAGTGTGCATCTCCTTGGCTCCAGAACGCCCCCTCTGCTGGGAAGCTGCATATTTCCTATTCCCAGTGCTACCCCCGCCCCTCTTCATGACTTTTAATAACTACACAGGAAGTTCCTTTCCCTCCAGTAAAGATGGTCATCACATTTTTGAGCCTGGGTGTTGACATTTTCTTCAAACCCCCAAGAGTCAAGACACAGGCGCATGAGTCACATTGTAGAAGAGGCGAGAGCTTGGGCTCTAGATTAGACAAGACTGAAGTTTAAATACAGGGCTGGGCCTTGGACTGGCTGTGTGGCTGTGGGTGAGTTGCTTAACCTCTCTGAGGCTCCGTCAGTTTTTTGTCTGCAAAAGGGGAGGGTGTAGCCCCAGCAGGGCTGTGCGAGGAGGTCAGGCTCCTCAGCTGGTGCACACAGTAGATCCAGGGGAAGCCACCTTCCTCATGGTTCCCCACCAACCTACCCCCACTCCCTCGCTGCCCCCAGATGGTGGTAGACAGAGAATGGTGGAAGCTGGCTTGAGAAAGTGAGCAGAAAAAATGAGGTAATATAACAAAGTCATTCCCCATTGAAAAGGCTTCTGCGAAAGTGTTAATGATCTCAGCAGTTTTGCTTAACCGAGACCACAAGGCAAGTTCAGCAAGTTTGCTCTCTTCTTTACAAGGCCATGCTGCGGGAGAGACTGAGCTTCTGGCAGCAGGCAGCCCCTCCAGGCAAGGCACCTGGGCTCCGGAGTCAGCATGTCCACTGTTGCATCTGGACCTCCCAGCTTACTAGCTCTGGAACTTTGGATATTTGACTTCTCTGGGCCTGATTTTTCTCCTCTGAAAAATGGCAATAAAAGTGTCCCCTGCCTCACAAAATTATTGGGAGGCTTAGATGCGATAACATGTGCACAGGCTTAAAATAAGGCTTGCCACGGGAAGTAGGAAGTGCCTGTTAGCCACTGTTGTTACAGGCCCTCGTCTCTGTCTGTGTACATGCATAAGTGTGCACATGGGCGCGTGTGTGCACATGGGCGCGTGTGTGCACACGTATTTATGTGGGCCTGTTTCCCCACCAGCGTGATCTCTGCAGGGCACGGAGTGATTTGACACCTGTGCCCCTTCATCCATCTTGGGGAGAAGGGTTCAAAATGTGATCTGAGGAGGCTTGTATTTGAGTCATCTGGGGCGTTTGTTAAAAATATTGGCTACTGGCCCCAGCCTGGAACCACTGAATCAGATGCCGGGTATCAGCATGGATCCCTACTCAGCCTTCTCTCCTCACCTTGGCCCAAGAGGGCCAGCAGAGCTGCAGCCCCTGTGCAGAGGTGTTTTATTGCATGCCCTCCTGTCCCAGTGAAACAAGGACTGCGGGTGGGGGTGCAAAGGGGGTAGATCAGTTGACTGGGAGCCTTTGCTTGACTTTCATCCAGGATTTGTGAAGCTTGGAAACACAGGGAGGATTGCATTCCTTTCTGTGGAACTGCTTAATTCATGCCCACTCTCCCAAATAGGGCTGCCGGTTGATTCCAACTAGTTAACTCATTGCTATTTGATCTCACTGGGTAAAGGAGAGTATTTGATGGCCAGAACCCATGTCAGTTCCCAGCCTGCAAGTCTTGGCCGAGGAGGGTGTTTCCCTGCATTCACAAAGGCCATCCAGACCCAAAATGTACCGAAATATTCCCTGGCAGGCCAAGTCTGGTATCAGGTTCACTTTGTTGGTGTCCCATGTGATCACTGCCTCTCCTCTGTGCCTGTGCCTGTGCCTTAGGCACAGGGCTTAGCACAGTCCGAACAGCCTGAGTTCAAATCCTGTCTGGGGCATTTGGCTCGGTAACTTTATGTAAGTAACAGAATTATACATACCCTCCCTTTTCCCTCCACAGTGTGGTGTGGTGAACTGATGGCATGGCCCCGCCTCTTCAGCCGCTCCCTGCTTCTCTGATGCTGGACTGGATTACACGGCTTGCTTTGTCCACCGGGGTATTAGCAGCCACATTGCAAGCAGAACTTTGAAAAAGCATTTCCATTTGCACTGTTGGACCTCTGCCATCACCAAGAGAAGGATGTTCTGAGCTAGCCTTCTGGCTCCCAGAGAAGATGAGAGACACGTAGAACATAACGTTGGTGCTCTAATCCTCCAAGTGAGACCAGCCTAGACCACCTGACCACCAGCCACTCCCAGACCCCTGAGTGAGCCCAGCCAAGATCATCTGAGCCACCTGGCTGGCCACTCAGGTGCACGGATACTTAGTGCTTGTGCCACTGAGTGTTTGTCGTCACACAGCATATTTTAGTGATAAATGCAATGGGAATATTAAGAATAACTATTTGATGACTTGAATTCTTCAAGGGCAGGGGTTACCTGGCACTCAATGCATTGCCTGGTATATCAGGTCCCTTCTGTTGAATGATTGGCCCAATAAGGACAGATCTGGTAGCCCCTCTGTGGAGGCTTTCAGCATCCTACTGTGCCTGCTTCTTCTACTCACGAACATTTCTCTGTTCAGCTGGGATTGCTGCTCATCCCCATTCACTTGGTTTTCTGTTACAGCAGAGGTGCCATTTGTTGGACAAGTATGGAGTGAGTGAGGCAGTGAATGGGAGAGAGAGAAAGAAGGTGTGAGTGTGTGTGCATGTGTGTTGGGGAGTGGAGTAGCTGAAGCCCTGGTTTTGAACAGAACAGTAGTTTCTGCTGATCTACTGAATACTTTGGGTCTTCACCCTCAAGGCAAGCCTGCTCTGTTCCTTTGGTGGGGGTGGGGGGGACGGTTTGACACAAATACTGGTTTCAGAACTGACTGTAAGTGAGCTAGCTACATTAAGGTCGGCCCCCATATTTTGGGCACACGCTCTCCATGTGGTACTTTTTGGCCATTCTCATTTGGTCCTCACTGCAAGGGAAAAATCACCCTTTCCGTCTGAACCATGAAAGCCCTTCCCTCAGAGGCATCCAGTGCATTACTGGGGGTGCAGCTGAGGAGGGAGGAACATGAGCTCTTAGGGGCAGGGCTTCCTGCCAGCGGGGCAGCTGCTTTTAAAACCCATCACGCCCTCCAGGGACCTCCGTGGACACCTAGGCAGATTTCCCCAGGAGAAGGGGTGTAGCTGGCCCAAGGTTGCACAGTATGACCAGCTTATGTGACATACCTTCCAAGGTCCTTGGTGAGTCTGGTTGGGATCGCACGGATCAGTGAGCATCACTGAGATGCCTTGTTGGTAAGTTTCCTGGTCTCTACATCAGCTCCTTAAAATAAGCAACCTAGAGTACTATACAACCCCAGAGCCCCTGGGATATGCTGCTTCCACCCCACCGAGGAGCTGTGGAGGGAAGCCCCCATTTGAGTACCGACATGCCTGTCCTCCCACCTGCCAGCTCAGAGCAGGGCCAGGCTAGGAAGATTACTGGGCCTTGGCTCAGGCTAGCACTGGCTGGGAAGGAGGCAGAGGGAGTGGCGGGCAGAAGCCCTGCTTGGCCAGCTGCCTCGGGCACCTGCCATCCTCCCATGTTTGCTCAGCGGGTCCGGAGAGGAAGCAGGATGCTTTCTCTGGGCCCTGGGTGTTCCCACCCTCAGGGGCCAGCTGCTGGCGCTGGCACCTTCACTGAGGAGCTGTCTTTTGCTCTCTCTGTACCGCCCTCTCTCATCTACCTGACAAGCAGGTAATAATCTCACCAGCACTTAAGGTAACCCTGGTGGGGAAGGCTGGCGGCCCAGCTAGTGTGCATGGAACAAACACTGGCAAGGGGCCCAGGAACTCCACGTCAAGCACCTTCAGCCCTGGGGGTAGAGATGCCCCCTCGGTGGCACCTCCAAACGCCCTGCCGCGCACCCTTCCCCACCTCTTTGCCACGTCAGGAAGTGTTTGCTGGAGTTGGGCCAGAACCTCCAGCGACACACCATCTGCCTTTGATGAGACATGAGGAATGATTGAAATCCACCCCGAGTTTCAATACAGCTCCTTCCTGTTAGAACCATGTGAGAGACTGGCTGTAGGGCTCTTCTTACAACCAGGGGATTTCTGCCTTTGTAAGACAGAGCTCGACAGTAACCTACGTGTGAGAGCTTCGTGATGTGCAAAGTGCTTTCACATACGCTAGCACACCTGTGTGGGCCTCACACACCCTGCAAATGAAGCAATACTAATAGCCCCATTTTACAGGTGAGTTAACTGAGGCCAAGAAAGGTGGAGTGACTCGCCCCATGCCTGCAGGTAGAAGAGGCATCTATCTGAGCAGAGACTGGAAGCCAGGTTTCCCCTCTAAAAATCCAGACTTCCTTCTCATTCATTCTTTGGTGCTTGTAGACATTAAGGAACATGTGGGTTTCTCTCTGGGATTTCTGCTCAAACAAGAGCAGAGTGGCCAGAAAGGAGCGAACAGTTCCATGAGCTGCCTTTGGCTTCAGCTCAGCCAAGCGTGGTGTTGATCTTTGAGGCAGGTCCCATTTTCCCCCATATTACACTGCAGAAGCTGGGGTCCGCAGAGGTGAAATGGCTCTTCCCAAGTTCCACAGGAAGCAGGGGGCCCTCTGGTGCCTTGGCCGTGTTCTCCTCAGGCCACATGGCCTCCTGCTGAGGCCAGGCGTGCCAGGATAGGTCGGCGGGGAGTGGAAGCTGGTGCACCTCCTGGGAGGGCTCTGGGTGCACCCAGAGCTGCCTGGTGCTCTGCTCCTCCTTCGGAGGGAAAAGCTCAGACGGCAGCCTTCTCTTTACAGCCTTCTCCTCCCAGCTGCCCTCCAGTCCAGAGTCTTGGGTGTGTAATGGGAAGGAGTGAGTTGGTGGACCCCTGGCTCCAGTGCCCTCACTTACCAACCGAGAAGTCGTTTGAGAGGATGTGTCCAGCCGCAACCCACAGAAGGGGTGGCAGAACTTGGAGTGGAGTCTGGGCCCCTGACCCCAGGCCTGTGCTCTGAGGCTCCCCTCCTGCTGCCTCTTGGCCCCCTCCCCCTGTTTTCCGGTCCTTCCTGATCCCTGGCCTCGAGCTCTTCTATGGGCCACCTGCTGTGGACCTTGCTCACAAGGTGCTGTGCAGCCCCCACTGCCTGTCCCAGGTCCCATATATGTGTGGCTGTCATCTCCAGGAAGAACACAAGACCCTCAGGAGGGAACAGGTATGACTGCCTTTGGAGCTGGGTGCAGGTTGGGTCTGCAAGTTGGAATCTGGGTTCCAACCCTACCTGTGTGGCCCAGGGCAAGCTGCGTGTTGTCCTCAAGTTACATGACTGTCACTTCCCCCCACCGCCCCCTTTGTGCTCTCCTGCAACAGTGACAACCCCAGCCACCCCACCCCAGTCCAGCGCTTAGAATGTGCCAGGCTCCCATCCCACGTGGCAGTGATTCCCCTGGGAGCTGGCCACGTGAAGTTAGAAGAACATTTTGCTGAGGACAGGATCCTACGTCATGGGCTTACCCCCCTGCCAATGTGCTGATGTGCTTGCTGGCCAGTGTCATTTACTGAACACGCTGGGCACTGAGGCTCAGGGATAGGTCAGATGCCCGTGGTCGTGGTCAATGACAGAGTCTCGAGGGGAGCGAGGGCATCTGTCTGTAGGCCCCTGTGCCACGGGATAAGTCTCTGCCCTGTCTTCATCTTGGGGAAGGCCTCTGTTGTTCTGGCTCATGGCTAGCCCCCCAGGCCCCCAGGTGTCTGACCCACAGTGGGTGCTAGTCCTCGGTGGCTGAGTGGAGAAATGAAGGGATGAATGTCCTGAAATGCATAGATGCCTAACTGACCCCTTTGGATTTCTGACAGACAAAAGAAGCTGCCATGTGCCAGCCAGTGCCACCTGCCAAACCACAGCCTTCCCCAGCCTCAGGTGCCTCCTTGTGCAGAGGGCCACACCTGCTGGCTGCCCAGGGTGCCCTCACCTTGCCCTGCTCCCCTCAGCCCTCCCTCTGCAGCCTCCCCTTCCCGCCCTCTGTCCCGCTGCAGTCTCCCGCCAACCAGCCCACAACGGCCTCCTTTTGTTCTCTCATCTCAGTGCAGGCAGACCAGTCCAGCCCTGGCCCCCCAGCTTGCTCTGCACACCCCTTTGAAGCTTTGACAGTTGGCCAACAGAGCTGGCCGAGTGCACGGAGGCTGGGGCTGGTGCCAGGGCCTGGCAGCCACTTCCCGCCTTGCCGGCTCCCTGGACCTGGCTGTTCTGGGGCCCATGCCCACGGGGACAGAGATGCCAGGATGTTTGCTTCGCCAGTATGGACATGCATCCAGGGCTGTTGGCTGGGCTGTTGCCCAGAGTCCTTTCTCACGCGTCCCCCATGGTGAAGCCCTCTGTGCGGCACACAGCTTTTGGTCCCATAGCGGAGAATTGTAGCAGGAAGGGCCTGGCTGGGTTCTGCGCTCTCTAAGGAGAGGCAAGATGGGACAGGGACAAGGACAGGAGCACAGGCCTTGGCTCTGGTGTGGAGCGCCTCACTCTGCCATCTCTAGCTGTGGGACTTCCCTGCTTCGTGCCTCCGTTTCCTCTTCTGTGAGCTGGGAGAACGGCAGACCTCGTTCACGGCCGTCCAGTGAGGAGTAAGCAAATGCTGTGGGTTAGCGCATTGTGAGTGTTTGATCACCACTTGCTGGAGCTCATGATTAGTGCGTGAGGTTGTCGCTGGAGTTGCTGAGAGCATCGGAGCGCTGGGAGGAGCAGGAGGCTGCAAATGAGCCCCACTCGGCCTGTGGAGCTTCCGCCTGAGGAGCTTCAGCCTGCGGAGCTCCGGCCTTGTCCCCCGCACCACTGGGCGGCAGCTGCTGTGACTCCTATCAAAAATCCATGTGCAAATGAGGGGTCTTCTGTTCTTATTTTGTAATCTTACAATACGTGGTCCGTGCACAATTTAGGAAGTTCAGATAAGCGAAAGGAAGAACGGGAAACCACTCGTAATCTACTGCTCAGATAGGTGTCGCCAGGTGCACACACACGCAGTGGTAGACTGAACGCCTGCCCCCTCTGGGTTCACAGGTGGGTTCACCGCCCTTATGCATGTGATGGTGGTATTTGGAAGTGGGGTCTTTGGGAGGTGATTGGGGTTAGAAGCTGTTATGAGGATGGGACCCTCATGATAAGATTAGTGACCTTATAAGGAGAAAGAGAGAGGCCAGAGCTCTGTCTCCACGAGAGCAAAGAGGAAAGGCCATGTGAAGATACAGGGAGTGGACGGCTGTCTACAAGCCAAAAAGCATGTCCTCAGAAACTGAACTGTCTGGCACCTTGACCTGGGACACCCTGGCCTCTAGGATGACAAGAAATAAACTCTGTTGTTTATGCCACTCAGTCCCAAGCAGGCTAGGACACATATATACTGGAAGGGCCAGTTTATAAACTACTATTTATATTAAACAATTCACACACACACACACACACACATTCTTGCATGTACATGTATTTGAAAAGGTAAAGTATCTGTTACCAGCCTTTGCCATTTAGCATAAGGTTAACTTCTCTCCTGTTAAGATGTTTGTCTGCATATAAAGGCCACATGGTATGTCATAATACAAATGTGCTGTACCCACTTCCCAGAGGAGGAAGTTGACTCACTGAGAAGCAAAGCAAGTCCCTCCAGATTGCCAGGCTGATGGGGGCACAGCTGACCCCCCACGCTTCTCCATGAAGGTCTTTGTGGTTCCCTGGGGCAGATTTCACAAGAATCTGAGTTTTATGAGAATAGGGACTGCGTCTTGCTCAGTCTCCGTTTTCTCCCTGGCACCTGCCACGAGGTGGGCACTCTTCACAGAGACTGAGTGAAAGGAGGAAGCTGTGTCCATTTCCCTTTTGACCAGTTTTCTTCTTGCTCAGACCTCATCCCTGCATTCGCCATGTCTCCCCATGGGGCCCCCTCACTGGCTTGTGTATTCCTCAGGCCAGGCCTGTGTCAGACTGGCTCAGAGCAGGCGCCCTGCCGGTGAAAGCTGAACTGTGGAGGCAGGGCCCTCCATCCTGGATTCGAGGCAGCGCCCTCCCCACAAGCTGTTCTGAACTCTGTCACCACAGGCAGGGGTTCAGGTCTCTGGTGCAAGCTTTCCACCTACCACCATTGGTCCAGGAACAACTTGGACATCAGCCCCTGCCTGTCACACCTGGTGTTGGCACACCTGGGCTCTTCCATAGCAGACCTCATGGCTGAGAGTTAGGTAATACCTGGAGCCGTTAGGAGGCCAGGCACCTCCTTTCTGTGAATCTCCCGGGCTGCGTGTCAGATGGCTGGTAGCTGGCAGGGGAGGGAGCCCGGGCACTGCTGCTCCTTTGTGTCTGCTGCCAGCGGGGCCTTTGATGCCCACAGGGGCTGCCTGCCCAGCCGAGGGAATTGTGGAAGACAAAAGGTGCAGAAAGCTGCACAAATAAAATGAAAACGACCCAGAAACTGCCTGGGAGCTTATCGCCCTGTTTCCTGGCTGTCGGTAAGGGTGGGGAAGGCGTCAGGGAGCATTCTGGGCCTCGTGATGGCCTGCACGTTTTGTCGCCCCTGGAGTAGTGGACCCAGCATCAACTTCAAAGCTTAGGAAGTCCCTTCGCCTCTCCAAGCCACAGCTTTCTCATATGTAAAATGGGTTTCATGAGACCAAACTCTTGGAGCCCTTGTGAGAATTAGATGAATTGAGATACTTAAAGTGCCTACTACATGGTACTCTAGTAATAGTAACAACAGTAGTCATGACAACGACAGCTGATGCACACTTAGCATTTATTATGTGCCAAACACCGTTCTAATTGCTTTGCATGTATTCACTCATTTAACCTTTAAGATGACACTATGAAGTAGGTCACACTTTCATCTCCAAGATGAGAAAACCAAAGCTCAGAGATGTTAAGTAACTTTCCCAAGGTCACACATCTCCTAAGAATCCAGTTTGGAATTCAGACCCAGCCCTCTGGTTGTGGACCACATGTGTATAACCACCTTGCTACCCACTTCTTCCGCCTGCTCTTGAGTATTGTGTTTCTCTCTGGGGGATGGTGATGCCGGTGATGATGGTGGTGGTGGTGATGGCGATGGAGGAAGGGGGGAGGGACATGTGCCTTCATTTTGTATAGGGACCTCTAGTTGCTGGACTTGCAAACTCACTTTCATGTCTGATCCTCAGCAAGTCTGGGAGGAGCGATTTTGAGATCTGAGGAAACTGAGCCATAGGAGGTGGCCGAAGACACCTGAGCCATGTGTCTGGAGGCGGGAGGAACAGATGGGGACAGGGGCTGTCCTGGCCCACATGGCCAGGCCCATGGTGGGGGGCACAGGGCTGCTGGAACCTCTGCTTCACCATACTGCGGGCCCAGCAAGGAGGGAGAGCTGGGGCTGTGGTGGATGGAAGGTGGAGATGTCACTCCACCTCTGTTGCCCCCTTGGATGTTGGCCTGCTCCCCCGGGGCAGTTGACCTAAGCTCTTGCAACCTCAGACCCTCCTGTGAGGATGACGATGGTGGGATCATCGCTCCCATCCATTGAGTGCAGGTACTTGTTTATCTCATTTGCTCTGTACAGTAACCCTGAGAGCTCCATACTGTTATTACTATCCACATACAGATTGTATCAAGGCTTTGTTGCCTCAGTAATGCCGAGTAATAGGCAACAACAGGGTCTCAGTGGCTTTCAATAATAAACATTTACTGTTCATGCATCTGGGATGGTTGGCCAGGTGGCTCTGCTGATCTTGGCTGCACTCCCCCCTGTCTGGGGCTTGGAGGCCTTTGGCTAGTCTAGTTTGTCTGGTGTGGCTGGGGTGTCTTGACTCTGTTCTATGTATCTTTCATCTCTTGGGACCAGCAGACTAGCTGGGGAATGCCCTTCTGATGGTGAGGGCAGAGGGCACAAGCAAGACCACACCCACCAAACAAGGCCTTTCAAGCTTTTGCTTGCCTCTCTTTTGCTAGCACCCCGCTGGTGAAAGCAAGGAAAGTGGCTCATCCCAGGGTCAGCGTGAGAGGGGACCTGGCAGAGGGGGAGGATGTAACTAGGGGGTGAAGAATTGGGACCGTGTTACAAGTGGTCATGGATGATGTTGTCTCAGGTGTCCCTCAGACTCCTCTGAGCTTTGCTGTCATCCTCACTTAAAAATAATGACAGCATGAGAAAGAGGAAGGAGGTTAATGGGCAGCAAGCATCAACTGGATGTAGGCACTTCACTTACGGGGGACAGGACTATGGTTTTTGAGGCCCCGTGGGTCCTGGGCACTTTCCCAAGGTTGCCCAGCCTGGAAGTGGCTTAGCTAGCCTTGGAATGTCATCTGCCCGTTTCCCATGTATGTGGTGGGGGGGCAGGGAAGCCCGAACCTGTGCCAGGTTTGGCTTAGGGGACACTTACAGCCAGTTCTCCCATGCAGGGCTTCTTGGGGGGCTGGGCTGGGAGAAAGAGGGTGACCTTCTCTTCCAAAGGGAGGGCAGGGCCATTGGTTTCCCACAGGCTTCCTCTGGGTGGTCATCCCGAGGCTTGAAGACAGCAGAGGACTCCTTTGTGACCCTGGGAGCCTCAGGCAAAGGGGCCTCTGCAGTGTCAGTGTCATGGACAAATGGGGCCTGTCAGCCATGAACAAGCCACAGTCCACAGGCTGGGGCCTCGTCTGCGAAGAGAACTGTGCAATCTCGGGGATAAACCCTGAGTCAGGGCTCTGATTTTGAAAGTGGCCTCAAAGTCAGGAATTCCTTGTTGTGTGGTTGGAGCTGTTTCTCTCCCTGCTCTGCCCCTCTTCACCCATGGCAGAGCCCCAAGGAGTAAAAATGCCAAGTTCAGTCTTTGACCTCTATCTCAAAGGCTGTTCCCTAAGGAACCCTGTCTCCACTCGCTCGCCCTGGGACCCTCTCTACGCATTTTGTGTGCTTTCCCAGGCCCAGAAGACACGTCTGAAGGTGACTGCTGGGTGGCCAGATTTGGAAGGCTGGGCAGCCAACTGCTTGGCCAACCCATTCCCCATCTCTGCTGAGCTGTGAACTTGAGGGTGATATCATCTGCACCTTTGGCCTGACAAAAGCCAAATGCAGAGCCTTGAGTAGGGGAGATAGAAATAAGAGAACCCTTTTCTTCTCTTCCCCCTCCTCCTCTTCCCCCTCTCCTTGTCACATTTATTCTGTGCCAAGCATCAACCCAGCTATTTACTTATTTAGCTAGTGAACTAAAGGTTTATAAAGATGGTGCCCTTCCCTCGGCAAGAGCCGGTGTTCTCTTCCTCCTGGAAAACTCCTATTCATCCTTCTGTACCTGGACACAGAGCCCTTGTCCTTGAGCCACTCCACACCACAGCTGGTGTTGCTGCCTCTCTGTGTAGGACCACCGCAGGTCCAGGGCTGTGTTCTGGCCCAGACAGTACTGACAAGTGCAGTTCTGGTTTATCTCCCTTTGAAGGCATCAGTGGTGGCTCCTTTGTTTATCTCGGTGACTCCGGTACCTACCACAGTGTGGAGCATGCGCAGAAGTTACCTTGTGTGTGCAGAGTGGATATGTGAATATGTGAATCGGCATGATCTCAGTTCAGCAGAGACCTTGGGCTTCAGATCTCTCAGCTCTGGCTTGGAAGAGCTGGGACGCCTGCCTGTTGCACCCAGCACCATCTACAGGCAAAGCCTGTGGCTCTGGACACACAATTTGACCTTCATGCTTGCAAATGTGTGTCCAAGTTGAAGAGTCCAGTCTTAGAGTCTGATGGACTCAGGTTTGAGTCCTTGCTTTGTCTTTTCCCGGCTGGTGACTTTGAGTAAGTTACTGCTGCCCCTACCTCAGTTTCCCCACCTGTAAAATAAACATAGCAATGTTTACTTTGCCCACTTTGTTGAAAAGAATAAAGAGGATGTTTGCAAAGCCCTGGCATGAGCAGTTGCTGTTATTGGGATAATCTTTTCTTGAAAAGGAACCATCCTTACTGTCTCTGGGGTGGGGGTGGGTAGGGGCAATGAAAGTGTCTGTGGCAGGGACACAGTTATTTGGAGGCGTCTCTGGTTTTGTTTACCCTCTTGCAGGAAAGTGCCTTCATCAGACACAGCAGTAAACCTGACAGCTGCCCCAACCCTGCCTGGTCCCAGGAAATCACAGTCCAGGAGCCACCTGCTGCTTGCTGGCCCGCTGCTCAGACAGCAGCGACTGTGAAAACACACGGGGCATTCCACACTGGGCACTTCCACCCTTGAGCCAATAAGAGGCTGACACCTTGTGATTTCTAAGTGTTCCCAGTAGATGCCTGTCTACTCATTGAGCCTTCTCTGCTCCCATACCTATTGGGGGGCTCAGGGATGATGTAAGACCTTTAGGATTGTGTTCCTACCTTGGACTTCTTCCCCGTTTGCTCTTCTTTTGCATTTACTGGGCACTTACTGTCCAGTGGGCACCGTGCTAGGGGCTGGAGCTACCGTGATGAGTGACACATAGTGCAGGACACAGACAAAATGACCTGTAGGTGTGGCTTGATATAGGTCCCCCACAACCTCATCCCTGGAACCCGTCAGTGTCAGCTTCCATGGCAAAAGAGACTTTGCAGATATGATTAAATTAAGGGTCTTGGGATGAGGAGACTCTCCTGGATTATCCAGGTGGACCCACTTTTATCACAAGGGTCTGTATAAGAGGGAGGTCGCGGAGGGAGCTTTGATGACACAAAAGGCAAAGAGACCCCAGAAGCAAGGATTGGAGCGATGCAGCCAGGAGCCAAGGAATGCCCGTGGCCTCTAGAAGCTGAAGGGACAAGGAACGTATTTTCCCTTGGAGCCTTCAGAAGGAACCAGCCCTGCTGACAGCTTCATTCTTACGACTTATTTTGAACTTCTGACCTACAGAACTATGAGAGAATAAGTTTGTGTTGTTTTTAGACATGAAGTTCATTATAATTTGTTGGGACAGCAGCCGGGAACTAATATACGGTGTGTTCGTCATATGATGTGATGAGCGTTAGCGACGTTCCTCTGTAGTGACAAGGAGCCCGCACGGGTTATGGCCCCACGCAGGAGCCCTGCAGTCCCGATGCGATGGAGCTTGCTGGCTTGGTGTGCAAAAATAGCCTTGACAGAGTCTGTATTTTCATTCCATTACCTCATTTCTCAGTTTTATCCTAAGGGGATAATTCAGAGGAAGAAAACATAACTATTTTGTAAAATGTCTATTAAACCATGTTTTTTAAAAATTTTGATTGTGGAAAACTCCTAACATCCGGGAAAATAGAGAACATAGTACACCCACATATTCCCATTACTAGTTTTAACGATTTTAAATATTTGCTGTATTTACCTAATCTTTTTTTCAAAATATTTTCTTTCTTTTTTTTTTTTTTTAAAGATTTTATTTACTTATTTTTAGAGAGAGGGGAAGGGAAGGAGAAAGAGAGGGAGGGAAACATCATTGTGTGGTTGCCTCTCATGCTTCCCCTTCTGGGGACCTGGCCCGCAACCCAGGCATGTGCCTTGACTGGGAATCGAACCGGCAACACTTTGGCTTGCAGGCCCTTTTCAAAATATTTTCAAGTAAATTATAGAGGTCATCATATTTCATTTCCAGCTATTTCAGGGTAACTTCCATTATGATAATAAAAGGTAAATGGGGAATGGTTAAATAAATGGGGTTATCCACCTGATACAGTGTTATGAGATCCTTAAAATGGTCACTTGGAAGTTCCCATCACTAGCTATGTTAGAACTCTACGCTTTTCCTTTATACGATTTAGCCAGGGTTACTAATAATTGAACTGCTTGATTATTTAGTGAATGTTTCTCTCCTACTTACTTGGTGGGGACCATGTCTGCTTTGCTCACTGTCTTGTCTTGACTGTCCCCACGGTTCCTGGCCCATAGCAGGTGCAAAATAAAACTGGTTGAATAAATCCCTTTTATCAGTTCTCCCTCCTTATGAGGGCTTTTCCACTGAACAAACTTCATTTACGTATTCATTTCTTCACTTTCTTACTTTAAAACACCTGCCAGTTGGGGTTTCTGAGCTGTGTCACCAGGTAGTGGACACCGTTCTGGTCACTATCAAGCAGGTTCTACAGGCCTCAACCTGCGGCCTCACTGAAGTGGGAAGTGCAGCTCCTGGCAGGCTTTTCAGCTGGTTGAAAAATAGGCTGAGGGCCCCCAGTGAGGAGTCCTGAGACCCAGCTGGACTCACTGGCATGTGCTTTCATTTGCTGTCTGAAATCAAGGCTTTGCATCCAGTGTCCTTGGAAGGCTCCTCGGTGTTCCAGATTTCTCTGGTGGTCTCCATCCGGTCTTCTCCTCAGTCAGCTCTGAGCAGCGTTATTATTCAACACGTACTCAGTGCTTGCCACATGCCTGACACTTCCCTGGGTGCGGCCACTGTACAAACGGGGACCACAGCCAAGTGGGGCACGCAGTGGACAGCAGGAGGCTAAGAAATAAACCACCAAATGTCCGGCAGTGTGAAGGGCTGAGAGAGGTGTGGCGCGTGCATGGGCTGGAGGGTGGTCCCTGTAAATGTCGGGTCACCCTCCAGCCAGCCCTGCCGTCCTGCTCAGCCTTTCTTGGCTGCCTTCAGGATCATTCCCTGGGTTCATTGGCAGGGTCCAATTCCCCTTAGGCAGGGGCAAATCCTTTATTGCTTGGAAGACAATGTAGCAGGCTGAGTCCTGCTGACTGAGTGGCATTTCTGAGAAGTGGCAAGGGCTGGCGTCACTAGGCACAGGGAGAGGAGCCCCTACAGGGACCTGGGACTTGGCCTAGTTGATGAAGCGAGTGCCCTGTGACTTAATGTTCTACAGGAGAAAAGAGGGCACTTCCTCTCTTCCTCCCCAAAAGTCTTGAGCCTCAGACACAGAAGGGGCCTCACAGTGAGTGTAGCCTTTGCGCTCAGGTCCCATCAAAGGGAGGAGAGGGACAGGGGGGGATGGGGAGCCGGAATCAGCTTCCCGTTGTCATGCACTCAACTCGGCATTGTGTGTCTGCCCCTCTTCTTGGCCACCGGAGGCTTTCTTCCTCCTGCCACGATCATACACCATGTCTTCTTTCTGTCTTTGTTCCCTGGATCCCACCAGCCATGGGTGTGTGAAATGGTTGCTGTTTGGTGGCAAGCTGCTAAAGGTGGCCATGCACCTGCATGGGTCTCCCCTCTCTTCCTTTCCTCCTTCCCTCCTCCCACTCTCCTTACCTGGCAGCCAAATAATTCTTTTTCCTTTTAAATCCAGTAGGAGAACATCCACACCAGCTGCCTTAGGGAGTTTTCAAAGATACACATCCCAGCCTGTGCCCGCCTCTCCTTTAGTTAATACCTGCCAGAGCCTCCCTCCCACATCCTTGCTCTCTTCATCCTCAGCTTGATGCCCTAATGTCTTCATCGTAATTGCTTGACTTATGAGCCCCCTGTGCGTGCTGGCTGGGCTTTAGGAAATTCCCCACCTGGGCAGTAGGAGATAGCCACACACCCGCTGCGGGGAAAGACAGTCTTAGCCACCAAGAGCAGGACAGACACAGGGATGAAATGGCTCTGAGGGTGTCATGGTGGGGACATTGGCTCTTTCCCTGAGATGGGGCTATTGCAGGCTTCTGGGAAGATCAGACTTGCCTTGTAACCAGATTGTTCTAGCTGCTGTGCTGGAAATGAACTGAAAGTGGCAAAGATGGAAACAAATAGACCAGGTAGGAGGCTGTTGCAGTAACCCAGGGGACTGCAGGAATCCAGGGAGGAGGTGATGGTGGCCTGGCCAGAGATTGTGAGAAGTGACCAGATATGAACACATCGTGAGGGTAGAATTTGCTGTGGGCTGGATATGGGGTATAGGAGAAAGGCCAATTCCAAGGCTTTACCTTGAAGAAGTAGAAACTGTAGTTTTCATTTATTCATATGGATAATCAGCAAGGGGAGCGGTTTTTTTTCTTCCTGTGGGTAGGGTTAGAATCATGATGTTTGAGATGTTTGTCAGAGATCCAAGTGAAGACATTCAGGAAGCAACTGGACATATCACTTTGGAAAGCAAAGGTTAATTTTATGTGTCAACTTGACTAGGCCACAGTATCCAGACATTTGGTCAAACACCAGGTTAGATATCGCTGTGAAAGGATACTTTTGGATGAAATTCACATTGGCGTCAGTAAACTTTGAGTGAATCAGACTGCCCTCCGTAATGTGGGTGGGCCTCATCCAATCCACTGAAGGCCTGAAGAGAAAAGACTGAGGTCCCAGGAGGAGGTGGGAACTCTGCAAGCAGACTGCCTTCAGACTTGAGTTGCAGCAGCAACTCTTCCCTGGGTCTTCAGCCAGCTGGGCCACCCTGGAGATTTTGAATTAAGGAATAAATGTTTGTAAGTCATGCTATTTAAGCCTTGACACTGGTGTGATCACCAGAAGGGCAAGTGTGGACAGAGAGGAGCAGGCCTTGGGCTCTTCAACACAAGTCAAGAGATTCCGAATCTGTGTGTGTGTGTGTGTGTGTGTGTGTGTGTGTGTGATATTTACTGAGCACTCACTATGTGTCAGGCATCCCTTTACTGGATGCTGCCTCTTCTTCAAACTGGAGCCGTCTATCTCCTTATTTGTTCTTGAAGTTTGGGAAATGATCCCAATGGAGCCACGTATCTGTTTGACTGATGTTTTGCCTTTCCTGTATCTTGGCCCCTCCGGTGTTCTGGGCAGTAGGCTGGCATCCAGCCATTCCTTCTCCTGTGTCAGAAACTGATTGTTCTAGTATCTTCCTTTCAGGCCATTTTCAGTTTCCATAACCTTCAGCCTCTTGAAGCCATTTAGTGTCTCTTGATACTGAGTAACCCTACTTATTAAAATAGGTGGGGCCTTCTTACTGGCCATTGTTGGTAAAAGTAGTTCTGCAGCCCCAAGGGACAGAGTCACTGAACTTGGGACTCGACAAACATTTGGTGTGAAGAATGAAAAGTGCAGGTTCACCATGATGAATTCCCCTCGCCCTTGTTCCTTGTTTTCTCTGTGAGGCAGAATGTTGAACCCATATTTTCCAAGAACTGTGTAGGTGGGTTGCTGGGGACAATTGATTTTTAGGGAAGTATTGTTTCTCTGGATGTGGAAATCATGAAGCAAAGAATAACATTGAGCAAGAATTGACCTGATGACTGGACCTGGGCTAATTTTGGTGCCATGTGTTTGGGCCACTGTGTCGTATGAGGCATGACTTCTGCCTGAGATGGATTTTGCTCCGGACCCCGGGTGATCCTCAGTCCATTGGCTAGAGCCTTGTTCTAGCCAAGGTCAGATGACTCGTCTACTTCCTAAAGCTGTGGTTGGTTCTAAATGAGAAGAGGTGTAGCCTAGCAGGTAGTACCCTGGCAGGTAGAAGCCCCTGGCAGGTAGAAGCCCCTGGCTTTCTGTGTGACCGTGGGCAAGCCTCTCTGAGTTTGGGCTAGGTGGTCTCTGAGGGGTGGGACTGTGGCCAGGGGAAGAGTGTTTGCCCTGAACGAAGGACCAGCCCTCCCTTAGCATCCAGCCAGCTGTTGTGTTATTTGGGACCAGTACTGCCCGGTTCATATTTGGACTTGTACTGTAATGTTTTAGAGGTGGGCAAATTCAGAAATATTTACAATGTGCCCTGGGTGACACCTGTAGCTGGATGGAGCCCACAGGCCTTTCATTTGCCATCAGTGTGGCTGTGTTGTTCTTCATGGGCCATCACGAGCTGGGGGCCAGGAAATGAGGGGAGCTCATTTGACTTATTTTGTCTTGAAATCAGTACATGTATTTTTTAAATTAATTAATTAATTTAAAATTTTTAATTGAATATTTTAGGGTGACATTGGCTAATAAAATATATAGGTTTCAAGTATGCAATTCTATAATACATCATCTGGATATTGTGTGTTCACCACCCAAAGTCATGTCTCCTTCCAACACCATTTATCCCTCCTGTACCCTATTCTGCCTCCCCCTACCTGCTTTGCCCTCTGGTACTCACCATACTGTTGTCTGTGTCTATGAGTATTTTCTTTTGTTTTCTTTCTTTCTTTTTTTTTTTTGCTTAATCCCTTCATCTTTTTCATCCAGCCCCCACACCTCCCCTCTGACAGCTGTCAGTCTGTTCTTTGTGTCTATGAGTCTGTTTATTAGTTTATTTGGTTCATTAGATTCCACGTATAAATGATATCACACAGTATTCGCCTTTCTCTGACTGGATTATTTCACTCAGCATAATACTCTGCAGGTCCATCCATGCTGTTGCAAAGGGTAAGATTTCCTTCTTTTTTACGGCCAGGTAGTGTAGATTAAACAACTGTGGTCCATGTACAGTATCAGTGTTTCCAGGGAACCGGGAGAGCGAAGCCAAACTGGAAGCCGGGTCACAAATGGCTATTGCCTGGAGACCCAGAGGGAGCACATGGCCTCCTTTCCCCACGGGCAGAAATGTCAGCCTGCAGCCATGGGCTAGTCAGCTCATTTCCTCGAGATCTACCCCCAGGCCCAGCCACCAGCCCGGCAACCTGGCTCCACAGGCTGTGGCATTCGGGGCCTGAGGGAGGGAATCACACATTTTAACGTATTCACTTTCCACTCAACAATGTGTCTTGTAGACCTTGTGTGTGTGTGTGTGTGTACACATACATTATTTTTAAACTGCTGTGTAGTATTCCATGTTTTTCTTTCAACCATTCCATATTAATGGACATTTTGCTTTTATCCATTCCCTGCCCCCCCTTTTATTTCTATTTCCCCTGACGTCATAGAATTTCTTGTTTCACTCACTGGACTCCATATCTCCCTCCTCCCCTGTCTTTCTCCCATCTTCCTTTCTCCTTCCCTCGTAGCCACCCATCTCGGGAATCCCTCATCAAGCATGTTGTCCCTGCTGGGTGGATGGGGCAGAGTCCAGAGGCTTTGGCTCTAGGAGCTCCAACCCAATAGGAGGCCAGAGAAGAAGCCCATTCCGGTGACTCCCAGAAGCAGGTCCTACAACAGTCTTTCTGAAGGAGCTCTGTCTGGCCTTTGGAGATTAAGCATCCCTGAGGCAGAAGCTGAGCTTTCAAAGGAGTAGTCAGCCTTTGGACCAATATTAGCCTGTCTGCTTCCTGGGACCTTCCTGGACCATCCTCGGCTGCCCACCCTACCCCTTCCCCTTTGCTAGAGGCTGTGGGTGGCACAGAAAAACACCAAGGCTGGCTGTGGAATGATGGCCGTGGGGACGGTGTGTGCTCTCATGGCCTGGAAGGGATGGCATTGTCCTTTGGGACGGGAGAGAGCAGAACCGTGAATAAAGGTGCAGATCAGAATTCAGCCTAGAATGGGGACAGAACCTCAGGTCTTCTTCCTTCGAGGTGATGGAGTGAAGAAGTATGAAGCCGGAGTGAAGGTGGTTTGTATACCAGAGACAGATCCAGAGAGGGAGAACAGCCTGTGGTCAGTGTGTGTTTGGGGGCTTACGGCGGGTGTTTGGTGCCAGCCAGAAGCTGTGCCTATCTGTGCCTCCCTCTCCTTTCGTCCTCCACACGTGTTGCTTCTGTTCTTGGAGTTGTCTTGACGGTGATGACGGAGATAACCTACCGAGTGTCACTCGCCAGCAAGTGCAGTGCTGGGAGTGGAAGGATGAGTGTGCAGTGCTTCTGAGCTTGGGCTTCAGAGTCTGGTGGTCTGCTCGGGCTGCTGTGTTCTGCACAGCCTCGGTCACCTGCACATGTCACAGTTCGTCCTGTGTGAAATGGAGGGGTATCCTGTCTTCCTTCTAGGGATGTCGGAGAGGGTGAAATGAGTTTTCCCTGACAGACCCCTGACCTAACCCTGGAATGGTGCCTGGCACACAGTAAGCGCTCAGTAAATCAGGTCCATACACACCATCTCCTTATCCCAGAGGCCTTTCCTGGCCACCCTGTGTAAACAGTACCCACCTCAGGGCCCCTTCTCCCTCTCACGTCCTTTTTTGGTTGATCTGACAGCACTTACCACCTTCTGACCCACTCGTTTATTTGTTTGTTTACCATCTGTCCCCTGACCCCTTCTAAACTCCACAAATGCAGAGGTTTCTGTTAATTTTGTTTAATGCTTATTCCCTGGAACCTGGGTAGGTGCCTAGTCAATATTTATTGAAAGGATGAGTCTCCAGGCCCAGACTCAGGCACAGAAAGGTAGAGAAACTTGCTCAAGATCCCCCAGCTACTGGCAGGCAGTTGGGCAGCCTGCACCCACAGCCTGTTTTCTGATTTAAACCATTAACACCTCCCTGCCGGCCCCCAAACAAGCAAGCAACACTAGCACAGTGCCTGCAACACCAAGGACTCAGTAACTATTAAATGAAAGTAATAATGCTAACAATGCCTTTAACGACCATCCCCTGTCCCAGGGCACCCCCATCTAGTTGCACCCCAGCTTTTTGGAGTAGTACTCGTGAATCCCAGAGTGCTAGCTTTCAAAGAGAAGGCGGTGTCCTGAGAGGGTTAAGTGTGGGGCGGTGCACAGGCCCATGGGCAGCAGTGGTGCCTGGATTGCAATGGGCCGTGGCCCTCCCCACAGGGCGCCCAGGCTGTGGGGGCACCGCAGTTCTGGAGAAGACATCAAGTTTCTTGTGTGTGCCCCTTCCCACACACTCTGGAAGCTTCTGGACCACACCCCTTTCTCTCCTGGTTGCCCTTTCTTTGCTCTTCTGGTTTTTGCAGGCCCTGGGTGGGGGGCTGTGGGGATCCTGAAGGCAGAAATTGTCTCTGTGATCTGGGCCTCATCCCAGCTGTCCTCCGGTGGGTTTTCTGGTTCCCATGTTTTGGATGAGGACCCTGAAGCTCAGGGAGGTATAAACTCTGAGGTCAGGATGGAGCCCAGCCTGTGAGGCCCCAAATGCTCAGAGCTACATTTGGATTCCAATCAGTCACCAGTTATTGGGCAGTAAGTACAGGCTGGCTGCCATGTCTAATTTTGTTTCTTGTTTGCTTGTTTTGGTTTTGAACTGTTTTCTCCAAACAAGGGGACTGTGCCTTATTACATGGGGCAGGATACTCGGTCTTATTCCCTTGTGACTCCCTGGATTATTGCAGTGAGCTGTGATGAGGGAGCCCACATGTTGGAGCAGCATTGCCCAGGATTCAAATATAAGCTCGGTCTCTTAGGTGCTGTGTGATCGAAGTCTAGTAGTCGGCCTCTCTGAGCCTCGGCTTCCATGTCTGTAAAAAGGAGCACGTTCTCTTACTTGGAGGGATCACTGAGGATTTGAGATGTTGAATGTACAATAGGAAGCATGCTGCCTGGAACATACTTGGCCACCTATGAGCAGTGACTTTTACTGTGGTGGTGGTTATTGTATTTTAACACATGGCGTTGTACCTAAATGTCATTTCTCTGTCCCTCTCGAGGGTGCAGATGGAGCGCTACTCATCCCAGCACCTTCTGACCTAGCTCTTGGCACTTGGTGGAGGGCCGTGTGAATGAATGGATGCAGGAACAAATACATGGGCCAGTGCTTTGTCAGGGCCACTCTGGCCAGCTGTTGGGGGATCTATCTCCTGGAGTCTTATCCCCTGTAGTCAGATTCAGGCCAGGACAACGGTAAGGTGGCTCCATTGTTCCCAGATAACATTTCCTATCTTAACGTCTCCACTGGCAGCCCTGGCCACACCCTGCCCTCCTGTCCTATCACCGAGCCCACTTGGACCTGCAGTGCAGAAGGCTTCTGTGTGGCCTCTGCTGCTGCCTGTCTCCTGCCCCTCATTACAGCACTTGCTTCAGGGGATATTTCTGTCCAGAAGGGTCCATGTTCCAGTGAAGGCCTAGAAAATGTTAAATAAAAGTGCTTTACTTTAGCTGCACTGTTCATGGTGTGATGTACATCAGTCACCTTGTCTGATCGATGGCAGTCCTGTCCCTCATCTACTAGGGGGAAACAGACTCCAAAGGGGTGGGACTACTAGTGACAGAGCTGGTTAGCAAGAGAGCCTAGGACCGTCACCGGCTCTGCACCTAGGTAATCAGGCCCACGCATGGTTGTGTTTGCTGGTTTTCTATCCATTTCCCTATTTCCAGAAGAGGTGGCGGTGGGGAGGGGGGGTTGCCATTTTAATGACCCAGGGCACTTCCAAATCTGGTAGTTCCATGTGACGTCCCAGCTTCCCTGGATGCTGCCAGGCAGCTAGTCATTTTCATACCTGCACAGTGGGTGACAAACAGTGTCCTGGAGAACCCAGGTGGCTTCTGGAGATGACACGGCTCAGCGTGGTGACACTTTCCCTTTTGCCGTGTTTCCCTTTCTTGTTGAATTTGACTCTTCAGTCAGTTGTCCTCAAATCGGGTTTAACACTGAAATCATGGGAGGAATTTTAAAATCCTGCTGCCGGGACCTGACCCCTAAAGATTCTGACTTAATTAGTCAGGAGTGGGGCCTGGGCCTTGGGGTTATAACATCTCCCCAGATGA